>NC_140125.1:50789165-50878188 GCF_964035555.1 Netta rufina | reverse complement strand
TATATATATATATATATATGTATATATATATATACACATATATGTGCACACACACAAAATCTCTCTTCTCCCTCAATCCCTTCATTCCATATGATTTTCACAAACATGGAAGAAAGGGATCCTCACGATAAAGGCTTTTATAGCTTCAATTGTAAGATGAGTACAGTGTTTTAGAAGAAAGTCAGGCTAGGTTTATGGTAACTCAGAACTTTGTCCAGGTGTAATTCAATTGTTTGTTTGCTTTTTTTATGTTATTAAGCAGCACCAAAACAACTACCTACCTACCTTTGGTAAAATTTGTCCTACTGAGTGTATGCAAGGTCCTAAGAAGCAGCTCTGGTAGAGATGCAGTCAAATGACGGCCAATAGTCACGAAGCCACGTTACCCAACAGTTTTTAGAAAACTGCTTTGACTCTAAATCCTTTATATCCGGCTAACAACCCCCAACCCTGCTGTTTTCCATCCCCTATCTGCATCCTCACTACCTCCATACACTCAGCTACTCCTTCCACAAGTAAGAACCTCACTGCTGTTTAAAAAAAGAAAGAAAAAAAACAGCTCTCAATACAAATCCCATCACAGGACAGTTCATTCACTCCTAACTCCCACTTGCTCATCAGGTGCTGTTACACTCTCAGCCTTGTACCTCCCTCTCAGCCTACTTCATCGCCCTTGCCTTGTTCTACTAGTGAGCTGTACAGCTCTTCACTGGCCTACATTTGAGAGGGTCCAAAAATCAGCACGGCAGCCAGTTCACCGCATCCCAGCACAGTCCCAGTGAGGCATGCAACACCCCAGTCAGCACTGGAAGTAAATACTGCACATCCCTCAGCTTTGTCCCTTGCAGAGCAGATGAGCAGGTGAAGCAGCAGAGCACAGGACGTGCCCAGGGGGGACCACCAAACTCCCACCAGCAAGCAAAGGCAGGCAGGCACACATGAGGGTAAGACATCATCACGATAAACCTGCCTTGCACATGTCCCTGTGATGCTGTGTCAGCAGCCAGCCAGACCAGGAGCCATAGGCATCCCCAGCACAGGGTTTCGGCTCAGCACAGCTCTGCTGCAGAGAGCTTTGCCAGCTCCCACGTTCAGGTCCATCAAAGAAATGAGGGCAGGGAAGTGCCCTGGGCCTGTCCCAGCCCTTGCTGCCTTCCCTGGGAACTGGGTGGAATTAATCCAACACATTTCAATCCCTGTTTTTTAATATTTAGTAGGGAGGAGGTGGACAGTACAAGCATATGTGTCCAGCTGCAGATAGTGAGAGGTTTGCAAATACTATGGGAACACCCAGAGCTCCTCTCAGTTATTATAAAGGCCATTCCATTCCCCACGCCCTCAGCAACCAGCTCCAGCCAAAACCACTGAGGGCACTCCACTGATGCAGTCGGCTTGCCATTTGTTCCACTGCCTCAGCCAACCAACCTCAGCAGCAGCCTGCTTCCAAAAAGGCTGCGCAAGTGAAAACCACTGCTCCATCTGGGAAGCCTGCTCAAAGGCCCTGCTGGAGCAGCAGTGACAACAGGAGGGAGGTCCTAGTGTGCCACTTGTAAGCCACAGCAGCTGGCTGATCCCATGGTCCACTCACCTCACAAACCCCAAGGATGGCTGATGCCTTGAGCAGATAACAGGGTTTATGCATAAGTTTCCCCTCACCTGAATTCCATCTTCTGTCACAAAAGAGAAGAGCCAAAAGATCGACTAAGATCTGGGAGGATGCAAGGCCTGGTCAGATTCAGGTTGTTTCTGCTGCTGCTGGAGAGCAGAGATTCAAGCTGTACCAATCTCAAAGGCATGCAGCGTTTGGGAGGTGGAAATTGAGCAGTAAGCACTTCTAATCCTGCTGCCTACAAAAATGGTACAGGGAAGCTGGGAGCTCCACTCCAAGCTTTTTTTCTGAAGATAAAAAGGTCAAACGTGGTAATTAAGCTTCATGACTAAAGCCACAAAAAGAATAAGGAAGTTTCCATTTCATTTGCTTCAGCTTGCTCTGCCCTGGAAGCTCCCACTGCAGCACACTGGCAGCAGCCTGTAATCACTGCAATTCCCACCCAGTGCTCCCAGCTACCCTCCCATCCACCTCAGCTGCAGCAGGCATTCTTCAGTATCTGTAACAAATTCGATGGATATTAAATCCCACACCAAAGAGGGCTTTTAATTGTCAGGAAAACTACAGGTCAGGATAATGTTAGAAAAGCTTTGTGAACACTGCAAGTACAAAGTAGTGATCCCATCCAGGACAACCTCACACAACTGCAGCAGAAGTGCTCCAAGCAGCCAGCTTGAACAGACGTTCTCCAGAACGGCTTTGGGATAACCCAAGTGTCTTTTTACATTGTGCAAGCTAGAAAGTGTGCACTGCAGAGATCACCTTCACCAAGAGACCTTCTGGACAGCTGTCACTAGCCTCCAAGTGCCCTCCAGCTAGGCAGTGCAGAGTGCAGCCCTCCGAAATCAGCCTCTCCTCCCTTTCTGGCACTGAACAGAGAAACCAGCAGCAACTGATAGACAAGGAAGGAGGAGAAGGGGTGGATCACCGCATATATAAATCCCCTGTGTCTATATACAAAACCATTATGAAAGCGTGAGCTAGGCAAACTAGAGCAACTGTATGCCTCATGTTTGCATTAACAAGTCACTGTGAGACCTTTGGCTAGGATTTATGAAGAACACATGCAGGAAATGGAAGAAAATAAGTCATAAAGCAATTCTCGTGTTTAAAAAGCTGAGCACACAGTAGAGTTGGTTAGCTTACACCACCATACAAACAGGAACCACAAGGAAGCTACACACACGATGCTTCAAGGCTGAGTCAAGTTTTGATTTCAATGAAGCCAAGCTCCCATGAGCAAGCCTACCGCAGCCACCACAGAACTGCACAGGGCCCCTAGCAGCACAGGTACCTCTTGCTTAGAGTGAAACCAAGATTTTCCATCAAGTTTATTAAATCACTCCTCATCCCTGCTCATTCAGTTAAGCAACTCAATCACAACTTTCACATTCACAAACAAGAAAGTACACAGGCGAGGAAGGAGAAAGCAACATACAGAAGGACAGGAAAACATAGCTAGGAATGCCCAAATTCTGACCCTGGCCACCAAAAGAGATGTAGCATAACTTGGAGCAAGAAGAAAACCAATTATCAGCTTGTCTCCAAGAGAATCAGAAGACAGCAGTGAATCTACCCATGCCTCCAGAGTCCAGATGATGCACATATAAGAGAGAAACCAATGGATGTCAGCCAATAAAGATGCCCACAATTAACCTTAGGAGCTGCTCTTACCAAGTGTGCAGAGCAGCTGAATCCAACACCCATACAAAAAGTTGGGAGAAGTGATTGAGATTGCTCTTCACTTTAGATATCTGAGATGGCCAGGAAAAAGTGAGGGCTGGGGGTGGAAGGGAAGCAGGAAAAGAGTAGCAATAAGTGCTAACCCACAGAGGCTGCATATCTGAATTCCCTCAACTGTTTGGCCAAGACACACTCTTTCTTGCCTGTACCTGCTAGACCAAGTCTTGTGCAACATGAAGATCTGATCCTGCATTCAGATCAGCATCCAGCAGCTAGAACAACCCGTCTGCCACTTTTCTGAATTTCTCTCTCTTTATGAGACTCTTTCCTGATGACTCAGAAGATTTAACTTTAACAGAGTTAAGGCATTTCTTTTTAAAGTAAGTGAATAAGAGAGAATACATACTCTCCATCTGGCATACTTTCCTTCTTGAGGAAAGAATTCGAGTCACGACCTAGAAAATTACCACTCAGGACCAACAGCATGTCCCACAAAATTAAAAGAAAAAAAACACACACCTCTGTGTATGTGTGTTAGTAGTTAGTAGTATACACAACTGTGTATACTATTTTGTGTTTTGTTTTTTAATCACTTGAAATTTGATATAAAATTACACATCACCAAGTTCATATGAATTGTTATCATTTAAGGTTTTCAGCCACATCCCCTATTTCCCCAAGAGTCCCCTGCATAGCATGGACATGGCAAAGAGGTAAATCCATCCCCCTGGGCTGGTCCAGCTGTGCCAGCAAGGCAGCACACGTGCTCCTGAGCATGTGTGTGTGCTCCCATTGCTGAATGCCTCCAAGCCACCCTGTCTAGATGAGAACAACTTAGGCAGGAGGTCAAAAAAGCTGTCATCTGCCACCAGCTGCTGCGTCTCTGTGGGCACAGATGGGTCACAAGAGCTCACACCCTAGCAAGAGATGGAGAAAGCACTGATGACGTGTGCATTAGTATGAACAGAAGAGTTTATCATCTGCCCGAGCAAACCACTGGAAACACCCTGTTACAGGCAGACTTCTGACAAAAATCTCAGATCCACACAGTGCTGTATGGTTATTCTTAACTTGAAAGGACCAAATAACTCCTCAGGAATTTCATCATTTCCAAATGGAAATCCCAGAAGGGAAACATCTAGGTGCATGCATGTGTGTATACATCAATGCACACCTCTTATCTTTAAGCACGTTACAAAGATGACAGAAAAACCACCACTGCATCTTGCTCCATTCCATTCCTTAAACACCGTCTGATTCTGTGGTTGTGTTTTACACATCAGGAAGAAACCTCCAAACCAAAGGTATGTAAACACATTTTTGGTTACTTTACCATTCGTTTTGATGCAAGGGAGGGGCAGGAACAGGAGCTTTTTTAAATGTGTCGCTCCCCTGAGGGCTAAAATTCGTGAAACACGTTTTTCAGAAACAGCCTTTTCTTCCCTGAACCTCTCATCTCCATTCCTCTATCCTTATGATAGCCTCAGTGGGTACAACACAGCACATTATTTTGCTTATCCTGGCCTAACATACATTGTATTTTGAGTTTTATTTGGGACCAGTTCTGCCACTTAAATTTTGTTGCCTTTCTCTATCAGTTACCATCCTGGTGGACTCTTTTACACCCATGTACTGCTTATTAAAAATAAGTTATAGGAACGTAATAATCTTTGAAACCTCTACCTTTTTTCCATTATGGAAGGCTTAGCCCACATCTGCAGTGATGAAACAGACAGGAGCAGGAAGTCATGTTAAGCTTTTTCTGTTTGTTTTCTTTTATGATTTGTTTGTTTTCTTAAGGAAAACTAGGCTGCAGTGCTAAAGATCAAGGCTGATCTTCCTGGATGTCCTTGATATCTCCCTGGACAAAGGCACAGATCTGAGTTACAAATAACCTGAACATCACATGCATCTGTCAAGCCCAAGGTCTGTGACAATCAGAAGAGGCACAGAGGAAACTGATTTTATAGTTTTCCTTTCTGACTGAGAGAGAAGAAAACACTATTCTGCAGTATAGGCAGGCCTCATCTGCACAGAAGCCAGTTCCTTGACAGTCAACAGCTGCCACTGTGAGACAGTGCCCCAAAATGATAATTTTATTATAAAAAGAGGTCTTTAGGACTTCAAATTTCAGCTGCACATACATCCTAAAGAACATCCTTTCTTATCAGGACAAAAAGATCAGTTAGATAAGATGGCTCTGATGTTAAGAGCTGCATAGGTTGAAGAACAGTCAAGAACAGATTCAGCCTTTAAGGTACACTGGGTCATTCACCCAAGGAACCAAAGACCTGTGTTCAGACTGAAAAAGATGAATTATTGATGTATTAAATGTAGAAAGTGCACTGTTTTCAGTATTGTTCTTTTGCATTAAGTTGGAAGAGTTTTATAAAGCTTTTCAAACATAAAAATGCATCAGCACCAACCCTTGCAGACTAGAAAGCCTGCAAAGAATCATCACTTGGAGTTAAATTTTAAACCGGCCAGGTTTAATTTGCATAGGCCTGGTTAATGAAGAAGTGACTGGCAGCAGGTACAACATCCCAGCCTTCTGTCACACATTTGCCTGCAGATGGCCAAGCTCAGCCCTCCCTTCCACCTGAGGAGACCCACATGGGTCACTCCTCCCTCATGCTCGCATGGTGCCAGGTGAAGTGGGGCTTTGGGCCCGGTGCGACTCGCGCGCTGAAATGGAGGCATTCCCCCATCTCCGAACCCAGGAATTCTACCCGGCAACATCCCACTGTAAATCATGCCTTTTTTATTATTATTTTATTTACAGCCAGCCCTGTTCTCCTGACTTTTATGATTTCCATCACGCTGCTCAGTTTGCCAAGCTTTACTCTTGGAAGTGAGATCTCCCTCAGCCCTTGCACAGGCCCCCCTCGGTCTGGGCAGGGTGCCATAGAAGAACAAGGCCATTCGAAGAAAAAAGTCAGCTTGAAAAAATTAAGGCAAGGAAGCAAGCGTTCCTCAAACCTATCCACAAAATGAAGAATTTCACTTTAACTGGAAAGAGCGAGCCTCTCCTCCTCCAGCACATTAATATCACCAGCAAGTCAGAACAGAACAAAGGACATTTATCACAGCTGAGACCAACTTGCAATTTATGAAAAGCCTTTAATAAATGCTTTTATTTTAAAGAGTCTCTAATATAACTACTTGAATTTCAGTAAAACACAGATACCCACTGGAGGAGGTACAAGGCTTTTCCCCTGCGTAAGCAGTTTAGAAACTGAAGATCTGACAGAGTAAATGACAATCCATAACACAAGATGCCTTTGCAGGATCAAACATTGCCAGATTCAACTCTAGACGTCCTTATTCAGCATGTTTTTAGATGTGCACTTTAAAAAATATATATATATATAATATATATATAAAAATTCATATACTTTTTTATATAAATTTTAAATTTTAAAACTTTGCAAAAATACATATATATATATATATATATATATATATATGTATTTTTGCAAAGAAACCACTAACTTTGCATGGAGCAGCTTGCAAGATCCTAAAAAAAAATTCTGCCAAACCTCCTCTATGCCATAGTGTTAATTCTCCACATAAATATTCAAAGATATTCTTGAATGACTGCCGTAAGGCAATACTCTATTCTGTAGCCACACGACCACAGCCACGATTAGCTCACTGCACTAACTCTGCTCCCTGCAAAATCAGGTTGTACAAGTTTTTCTGAGAATTCAGCAAAGTTCCACTGTGATGGGGGGGAGGAATAAAATAAAGAGCAAGTGACATCAGTCAGTCCAGGACACTTTTATGCCAGGTTTTTTAGCTACCTAGAGCGAAGTAGGAATGTGAATTTTTTCCTTGGAGATGGAGCATACATAATGGTCCACTTGGCACAGGGTAGTAGCTACTGCTTCCACACTTTTACCAACAATGAATCAAAAGGAGACCGGAAACAGGTGTCAGAATGAGCTTCCATATGAATATTTGCAAAGGGACAGAGGGAAAAGCAACCAGCCTGTACATCAAGAATCCCTCAAGTACTAACAAAACCACCAGAAGACCATCATGAGAGCTTAGAGTATCACATCACAACTAAACATGGAAGCTCAACAGCTAAAGATAGCCATCTACATCCTCCACAGCTGATCAGCAGGTCAAGAACTACACATGCTTCAAAGCTAAAATAAGTTTGGGAACAGACGGGTTTGTTTTATACTGAGACAGAGTCTGGGAAACTGGAGTAATCATAGAGGAAAAATGTAACATCAGATGCCATCTCCTTCATGTTTTTCATCCATGGTTAAGAGGAAAATATCATTTTAGAGATAGAAAAGCAAAATAATTCAATGCTGGATTGGTGCTTTCTACTATTATTTCACCTACATTTACATTAGATAAGTATATTTTTTCTTGAGGTTGTCATTTTAAAAGTAGTCACTCTTGCACATATACATTTTCTTACTTACACAGGAATTTAAAATAAATTATCTTTTTCAAAATTAGATGTGGTTATTCATATTAAATTTAGCTGTTTATTCTACAGAAGGAAATTTGAAATAGGGTTTTAAGAAACTATTTAAAGCTGAGAGGACTTGTTTAACTAGTTCTGCTTAGTATGAAAATGACAAATTATAATCACTGGATGAGCTCTTGTTAAGTTTTTAGCATAGAAGAAATCACTCACCTTGTATGAATGCACAACCCTTTATTACAGAGATGCAATTAAAGCTGCTTCCTCTTACTTTGCAAAAGTACAGAGGACTTTTTTGCACAGAAATTGTATAGCAGTAGGTTGCCTATTTAAATAAACAGTGGATGATTATTGTAATGAGCTGGATGACTTTGGAAGACGTGACCTGGCTGACCCACCCAGGTTCTCAGCTCTACTCCCATCCTGCAAGAGGGGGTGAAAAAAATGTCTGAAGACTACTAGAGAAGGAAGTTTGCATGTGAGAAAAACCTATCCCTTGATTAAGATAGCCAAAGGCTGCATTATTTAAAATAGTAATTTCACTGAAAAATCCCTTTTGTTCCTGTTTTGTGCATTAATTGAAAAGTTGTGCATGATAACAGCCTGACAAAAGAGGTTTAACTCCTGAACTACATCCACCTCATTTGGCAGGGGAAAACTGTGTATCATATACTAATTCTCACTGAAATTAGAATTTATAACTTGACAAACTTTGAAAAAGGCTCACAAGACACCTTCAAGACTCCAAAAAGTAGCAGGGTTCTGTTTATTCATCCAAAGAGAAGCAGATGAAAAGGAAATGGAAAAAGAATATATTCTCTATTAGGTATGCCACAATACAGGCACAAAGCAGATAAAGAGAAGAATCCTACACAATTCACACACATCATTTTTTCCTACTTATAACATTGCATCCTAGATAATAGACGCAGATTAAAATCCACCTCAACGGCCACAGATTCTCACTGAGATCAAACGTAATTAATTCAATTGCTTTTTAAAAGACTTCCAGTAACATAAGTTGTGATAATCACAACTCATCTACTCTGCCAGCCGATAACCTTTTGGCTCTGCTAAATTCAGGACAGCCAAGAATGCATTATTTCCTTCACTTCATTGTACTGTAGATGAGAGTTGAGCCCCAAATGTCTACAGCCTCTTTACATTTTCGCTGGCAGCACAAGAGGTTCTTAATAGGATAGCAAGTGAAGGTCCTTTCAGAGAGCTGGAGCAGCATGAAAGGAGCCTTATTGCAAGTGGGAATACCAGGCAGACATAATATCTTGTAAGGAACAAAACCCCTTTTTCTGCCCTCCAGTCAGTAGGAGGAGAAAAATAATTGTGTGCATTTTGTTATAAAGGGGAAAAAAAAAAGTGTCAGCTTAGAGGACATAAGGAACCAAATCCATAAAAAAAAAAAATCTTAAGCTGTAAGAAACAAGTACAAAGGGTTAACATTTCACAATTTCTCTCCTCCTTCCCATTATTTCCCATACCCACACAAATTATGCAGAATACTTTCTGCATCAGGTTGCACCAGTCCCAGTCCACATGAGTTTGTTTCAGATGACCACTACAGCACAGTAGCATCTTCCAACCGTGCATTACATCACACACACACACACACACACAAAAAAAAAAAAAAAAAAAATTATCCCTTTCCTTCTTCCCCCAGGCAAGAAACTTGAGTTCAACAGAGGATTACAATTCCAAGTATTTTTATTATATGGGTATGTGAGTATAAGTTAAAGCCAGAGACAACAGGGCCAATAATAAGATCCTGTAACAAAAGGTGGCAAAAACCAGTGTGGAAAACGAAACACCAACACGTTTCTCAGCAGTTAGTCATTTTATCTGAGCATTATGGAGAGACTCTGCTTTCAGCACCTGGCTAATGGTCCCTGCTCCCTCCCCGCTCCCCTTCCCTGACGGCAGCGCTACGGAGGAAAGGACACATCAGCACTTCCAAGGCAAAATATTCCAAGACCTCTTTTTTTTTTCCCAGCCCAAATCAGCCTCCATACAAATACACTGCCCTGTGTGAATTACTTTTTCCTAACCAGCTCCAGTGGCAAGACTTGCTACAGCTCCTGTCTCCTCCAGGGACCCACTCAATAGATTTGGACTCGTTCAGAGAGGGCTTCACTGTCAATCACAGGCTTCATCCTGAAACTAAATTTTAATCAGCTAAACTAAGGCCACTGAGTCCATTAAGGATGAATGTAACAGCCCAGGACTTCAGCAACCTTATACTGGAAGGAGACGGAGAACAAAAGCAAGTCTGATATGTTTACAATAGGTCAAGGTTTGTAGGACCCTTTACTAATTCCATGCTAGCTTCTTCGGTGCTAACAGCAACATGTCCAGTCAACAAACAAACAAACTGCTACATCCCATGGGATATTTTGCCTGGAAGAAAACAGATGCACTGGGTTGAATTATTTTTTCTTCTTGTAAAGCCAGAAACTATGGGATCCTCTAGGTATTGCATGTGTCTCTACCACCCCAGATCCTGCAGAAAGTTTATTCTGCCTCAGAAGTGGGGATTACATGCTAGAGTTATCCCTTACCTAACCCAGTAACCCCTCATTTCAGGTGTGCCATCAAGTGAATGAGCAAAAGGCAGGTTCAAGAGAAATGCTGGAGAATCTACAAGAGCGAGGAGCTGCAGTGGCAGAGTGCCCTGGAGTAGGTGCTCCACTGGCACGTGGGCTGAGGGGCTGGCACCTCTTACAGCCACCCTGACTTACACAGCATGTGCTAGTTTATGAGTCTGGGGGGGAATTTAGGAGCCCTGAATGACAGCAAGCTCCCCCAGCAAGTCACCAAGCTCAGCGATGGATGCAAGAGCACCGCCGGGTCCAAGCCAATGAGTTCTGCACCATGCATGTCTTGTGCCAGGGCTCTGTACTCACTGACCAGCACCAGGCCAGCCTGGGAACAGCTCTCCAAACACATCCCCCTCGTATCCTCGTGTCAAACGTGGGCTCTGTTTTCTCGCCAAAAGGATCCATAGTTATCTCCATGATGACGTAATGCCCCTCTATGTACAACCCCAAGGTCCTCTTCCTTCGAGACGCCTCAGTCATTTGGAGTCTGACACTGGTATGAACTTCAGGATCATTATTGCATCCTAGACAAAGACTCCAACAGCGAAATCCCTCTTCCCTGCACTGGGTTTCTGTTCAGAAACGTATCAGAGCTGTTCCAGGCCAGCTACCCCTGCAACACAAGGGCTGTTTATAATAATGCTAAGTGCTTGCAGCCACCAACCGCAGCAGTGGCCAGATGACTGCTAATGCCAGCAACACAAGGGTTTGGTTTAGTTGTCTTATTTTTGGCAGGGAAAGAGAGACCAGTGCTCCTTTTCTCTAGCTCTTGATTAATGACCTTGCAATGTCTTTCTCCTGGGAAAAATCCCAAGCCTTGCTGCAAGTCTGCTCTTCAACTTAGACCAGCATCTTTTAGCCCTGAATTTTGGTACTGATGTCCCAGTGCAAGCTTCAGCAGATGGGCAGGCTTCACAACTCCTCTTTCAGCCTTAAGTCTTAGACACATTCATTAAGCAGGTCATCTCCAGTACAGAAATATATACAAACACTTTTTCCCCCAGAACGTGTTGGGATTTGGTGCCTGACTTATTACGAAATGCCCTGAATGCTCTCCAGCCCCTGCATTCTTCCTGGCCCATCCTCTCACTGTGCAATACGCAAAGAATTGGCCACATCTCACCCTACACTCCTGCCCAGTGCTTAGGGCAATGGTCAGTGGTTCAAAACCATTTGAAGATTCAGACTGGCATTTCAAGAGCGACAAGTCAGCACGAGGGCTCTAATTAAGAGGCAATTACAGGAAAGATGGGCACCACCCCAAATTCCCCCCAGCTGCCTAAGGCTGTTTTGGGAGAAGTGACACCTGCACATTGGCCGGTGTGCCTGACAGCCGGGATGACGCAGGAGTAGGAACGCTGTGCGGGCTGCAGCCAGGACAAGGCTCCGCCAGCTGCTCAGCACCAGCACCATAACGACCTGGCAGCATGCTTTAGCAGCAACCTGTAGCTATTCAATTAAGTTTTGAGGATGATGCCTTAAGATACTTAGGTCCTTTGTAAATAGCTAGGGACTCTTTCCCTAACCACTGGCCCCGCAGCACCGGGTCCTTGAGTTCTCATCAGGTACCTGAAATATTTTCTGGTCTAGGCCACACGGTTGCTGTCCTCAGCTGATTTTGCACAAAGCCTTCTCTACGCAGACATTCATACCGGATTCTTGGCAAACAACTTGGTCTTCACTGGCGATGTCCCCTGCAAAGACAACTGGAGCAGCAGCCAAATACTTGAGGGAGGCTTTTTCCCCCTCCCTGAAGATGCCTGCCAGGTCAGGGAGATGAAGAAGGAGAGGCAGCAGAGTGCAGTGTGAAAAGAGTATTATGGCTTTTTCCACCCCATCACTAGATTTTTAAACCATCCCATCAGATTGCTTTCTGTCCATTGTGCAGCAGAGATGTCACCTGCAAAGCAGGAGCAGTGAAATTCCTTATTTGGGATAAAACATTGCAACTCCAGAACAGTTTTGCATCTTCTTCTGACTCCAGATTCTGCCAGCCCAACCAGGTGCACACAGTAAGGCAGGTTTAGATGCTCAGGCAGATACCAGAATATCGTACTTTATGGCTGTAACATGGGCAATAAAATTGAGGAGTATGAATATCCCAATTTCACCACTTGTAGTTAACCAGCCCTAGCGCACATGGGAGATGGATGAGAAAAGAGCTTGCTTCTGCATGGTTCATGTTCTTCTGATTCAGCCTGTCTCTTCTGGATGCTGCTTGTCCTGCAGTGTGTGACACCTGAGGACAGCACACGCTGCCACCGAGACCGTCCAACTACATGACTCAGGCAGGCCAGACCACAGGACCTCACCTTTCCCACTGCATTTCTGGCACAGGGTTCAGTTTCCCTGAGAGGGAATACAACTCCCACTCCAGGTGTGGGTGCCAAAATGAACTCTGACTGCAGACAATCTGGGGGTGATCCAGAACCCACCCACTTCATGAGACCAACAGGTAACTGCTATCTCCTCATTTAAGGGAATCTAAGGTATGTAAAAATTAATCCAGCTTCCGTTCTTCTCAGTTATGGTACCTTATCACATGCAAAGAGCTCTGTCATGCCCCATGTTGTTCACATGACTTATGACAAAATTAAGTGCCATTTTAAACCAAAGAGAATTTGCAGATTTTCAGTTAGGAAGATACACATATATATACTTAATCAAAAGGGGTTGGTTATGACTTTTCTTTGTGGAGATGAACACACCCAATACTGTTAGTCACTATGCAAGCACAGTAACCACTATCCTTAAACGACGATTAAATATTTAACACTGCCTGCTGAGAGGAGGTTGTTACCACACAGTGACAGGAACCCTCTCCAGCATTTTACAGGTAGAGGAGAAGGCCTCCAAGAACAGTCAGGGTTTTTTTTTTGTTTTTTTTTTTTTTTTTTTTTTTTTTTTGCTCGTAAGGATTAGGAAAGCCAAATAGCCTTCATGACCTACTATGGAAATTATTTCCCCTCTTAGAGCAAAGGCAAACAACAACACACAACTCACATGGAATTCATTAACTTCAAATTTCTTAAGTTTTAGGACCACTTACTTCCCTACAGGCTAAATGAAAACATTTTGGAAGAGCTGCTTTAGAACAGAGAGATCTGAAATTTGGTTCTTCTCGGGTCCCTGTCTCACTTCTCTACCAGAGGGTCTACACAAAGACCCCAGGAAGACAGTCCTGAGGCCTCATGGCAGGATCTCACACTCTCTCTCTCCTGCCACGCATGCCTGAACTTGGAAGAAAGATGCAGACAGTGCACTAATCCTTTTGACGTAAAAAAGGCGTTTTGTCCAACTCTGAAGAGATGTCATTCAGAGAGGTTCTGCTGTGGGACTGAAGTAATACCACCACAACTGATGCCCCTGCACCTCACCAGCTCCATACGTCTCCACGGATTTATCTTTCTTGGGATCAGAAAGGACTGAGAAAAACATCCATGTGGAAACCTGCTGCAAATGGACACCATCAGTTACCCAACACCCACAAACCGAAGAAAAAGCAACATGAGGCACCTGGGCATTTGAAGCAGTCAAACCAGAGCTGGAGTATATTTGGTAAAAATGCATCCCTGATCAACATTTTTCATGAGTTGCTCTTGACTGGGGTGAAAGGATCAGGGAAGGAGGGGCTTGGCAATGCAGCAGCACACGAGAAGCTCAGCATCAACAGCAGGTCTGTAAAAAGCACCTTGGTAAAGGTGAGGATAGCAAGAAAACTCTGTTCCTTTAATGCTCTTATTCCAGCAATCAGGAATAAACCTTCTGCAAACAATCAGAAGGCAGGGCAAAAAATGAACTCCACTTAGGTTTCAATGGCCTTTAACAAAAAGCCCTTACAACATGGTATGACTTATGACAGTGGGAGCAACCCCATCTGAGCTCTTCCTTCCTCTTTCCCCTGTTCCACCATGGAAGTGCCGATTGCGCAGTTTAGTATAAAGCTCACTTCCACACTGATACTGATATGACCATCAACATGTGATTTCTCTCATCAAGGTAGCAACGTAACCTTCTAGAAGCTCTGGCATGCTTCATGGCTTTAAGCTCACCAGTGCCCAGCGAACCAACACAGTGTTTGTCTGGCGTCTTTTTGGTTGTTTCTTCCTAGAGGGTCCCTTGTTTCTGAATTACCTCAATATTTAAACAATACTCAAATTGTCAAAACAAGTAAAAGATGAGAGCAGAAGAAAAGCCACAGAGGAGCTTCCTGAAATGCAGCTTCTCCTCAGGCTTGGTGCCCAAGCCAAGGGGCACCTGCAGCAGCCTGGAGCATTTGTGGGGTCCTCAACCACGAGAAGCTGGGCACCATGCTCCTCTGACAGCCCGCCAGACAGATGGCTCTGCACAGACCATAAAGTGTGCAAGTGCTTTTTGAGTAGAAAGGCCAGGGTGAACACTGCACTTCTGTACTGTGACCTGTAAAAACTCTCAGGTTAAGTTTAATAAAACTCTACTCCTACTGATCAGTGCATTAAGTTAGCTAAAAATAGATTTAAATCATGTTTTTAAGAACCTGTGTTTTTGTTTTTTTTTTTTTTAATCAAACCAGCAAGCTCCAAATTGGGGACTACAGCCAGGTCCAAGAGAAAAATTCCTGAGCGCAGAGGAAAAGCATTCAAAGCAGAAGGATTACACACCCCCGCCCAAACAGCAAAACTGTGTTCAGAAGACAGCTACCAGACTTTCAGCTTCCACAAAGTCTTCTCTCGAGAAAGAGGCACTGCATGAACAAAACGTGTTCCCTTGAAGCTCCACAAGGAGCTGCATCCAGGAACAAGATGTTTGTGTAGAAACCAAGAGAGAGAGCACTGAACTCTTGGAAATGATTTGTGCTGACCATAGCTGTTGTTCATTATTAAGTCATAACAGAAGTAAAAGCCTAGAAAGAAGAAATAGAAAGGTCTTGGTCTATTGGCGTTTAAATACTACTTTACTTTTTCTCTTATTTTAATATAATCACACTTTATACTGTAGCTACTAAAGTAATATGGAAACCAAAAGGCCTCGCTGTATACGAAGCCTGATAAATCTCCTCCATTCGTTATGGAGAGTGCTGCTCCTTGTTCATCCAGGACAGTGTGGCAATTCAATAGCAATTTAAAAAAAGATAATCTAGCCAAGCACTTCAGGACTTACACATCACACCACTTTCTCCAATCAATAATTGGTAACGTTATATGTTAGGAGCACATTACACCTTTGGTCCTCAGCCACAGTCTAAACTAGGAAAGGAACAAAACCCACATTTAATGCTAGGCAGTAAAAGCAGAGTACAAATGAATTAACTGAAAATACTTGAAATGTATTACACAAACCCATCAAAGTATGTTGCTTCATGGCTTAAGTGCACGTTTCTTCACAGTTAAGTGCATAAGCCAGTGACTGTCCAGATACACGTTGAATTCCTCTACAAAGTCATTAGGAAACACAGTTTTTGGATGGTGGGTCCTATTTCTGTTTTCCACAAGGCAAGGGGGAATAAGTGTCAGAGTTCCAAAGGGATCTTTGTTACCAATAACCTCTGGCTGAAAAGTATTGCTGCCCATTCCCTTTATTGATCTGCAAAATTATGTTAAAACACATCTAATCTCTGTCATCTAGCCACACAGCTTTCTACTAACGTGCATCCAATATTTCTGATGGAAGTTACTCCGCTGTTACCCCAACACGCAGCCACCGCATCTCCCACCAGCTGACAACTCAGCAGAGCTTTACCACATGCAATGGGAGACCCCCACCCCTGAAAAACAACCCAGCAGACAGAGAATGCTGCTTTTTCATGGGAGCGGCGTATCTACAGTTTTAAGAGAACTCTCCCAACAAGTCCAGACGATGCTCAAGTTATCTTCTCCAGCAACTCAGCACAGTTAAGGCATCTCTCCCACACATTCAACAGGTTAATTCATATCTAAACACGTAAATTACTAAAGATTGGTCACAGCCCTTCCAAGCATAAGGAAACCTTATAGTAGCCTTATTAAAGGAAGGCTACTATGGTAGATGCAGCCCTGCTGATAAGCAGGGACTCAATTCTTGCTTCACTCCCAAAACTATGGTTTGCAAGAGAAGAGTGTCATTGTTTTCTGTCAAATCCACAGATGCCAGAGGGCCCTTCTATTTACTTAGCCTGTTATTTTTGTCACTACCTTTAGAACTCCCAGCTTTCTTCTGAAGATATACAGTCACTTTCCGAAATTATAGCTCAGCTTGCTTCCTCATTTAATTCCAGAGACACAATGGGGGAAGGGAAAAAGACATAAAGCAGACTTCTGACAAACTAGGGAGCACTAAAACTTATTTTTTTTTTATCAACACAATAAACAGTCAGAGAATGAAACTCCTCCCTCCCACCTCACAGTGTTTAAACCCTATTATTCATTCTTCAGGCTGTTATTAAGCCATCCAAACTAAATGCAGTTCTCCCCAGCTTTGGGCTACAAGCATCTCTGCTCCCAGGGTTGGTGCTACACTCTTCTAATGGTGCTCTTTTCAAAGGAGTGACACTGCACAACACAAGAGGAGCTGATCATACAGTCTCTGAGTGGGTAAATCCATGCAGCTATCCGCAGCAGAGCACCTGCACTGACCCAAAACAAAGCAGACTCAGCTGGGGTTTATTCCACGTGCTTTTTCTTGCCATACCACACGTACACTGAATTACATGTGCCAGTCTGTCTCCCCATTTCTTCACACACGGAAGATGTTAATACAAACATTGCCCTACTCATCCCTGCTGCCAAGAATCGCACCACAGACAGGAGGAACATCCAAGGAGAGGCAGGGAGGTGATGAGCCATTGCAGAGACACGGCTAAACCTTTGCCAAGCTGCCCAGTGCCATGACCACTGAGTTTCTTTGCACATGAACCTATTTTCCTCAGACTGCACGGACTTCTCCCATCTTCTCCAGCTCCCTGAGCTGGGGGGATGTCAGAGGAGGTGGCCGTGGTTATTAATCACCCCATGTCTGCTGGTCTGCCCGGGCACCCCCTCCCCAAGGTATCCACAGTGCAAGGGGGACCCATACCAGCAGCAGCCGCCTCTCCCCACCACGGCATCCCGGGGCTCTTAAACCACTACAGGCAGTGCCTCACGTAGCAGCTCCTGCCCAGGGTTATTTCTTCATTTCCTGGCAGAGCACACGCAAATCAATGGGTTGCTTTTATGGTTTGGGGTTGGTTTCTTTTCTCCCCCGAGGAGCCTTGCTTTCTATTCCAAGGCAGAGTCGTGCTTCAAGCACATGGAACGGCATATGTTATTTCTTTCTCCACCAACCAAGAGACTAGAAGAAACCAGCCCAGTACGTATATGCTTGCATTTCATAAACGCTAGCATCACCCCAGAACTGTCTTCATCGCAGCACCCAATCTGTCCACTTGGGACAAGGAGGCGACAGCTGACAAGAAGGAGCCAGCCTGAGGCAACCTGAAGGTTTGTTTCCAAAAACGCTCATTTTTGCAGCTAGGAATGAGGAGCAGCAGGCTTGCTGTTTGCCTCCACCATCTCACCTGCACACACTCTGCAAAAACACCCACAAAGAGTTCACCTTACAGCAAACCAGCTGTGCCCAGCCCGCATCCATGGGACGGATCCTAAACAGACACCATTGTTCCCGGCCATTTCTCACTGATGGAGCCCAAGTGACAACCGAGGCACCACACAGGGCCACATCACTTGGGTGGCAGCGGGACAGGGCCGAAGGAACTGGCCCCAAAGGCAGCACATGGAGTCCCCAGACCAGGAGGTCTCAGGGCCCAGCAGCTGATGGCCAGTTCGGCACCGCTTCGTGCAGACAGACAGACAGACAGCAGCGTTACCCAGAAGCCTTGCCCGAGAACTACAAAAGTAAGTTACAGTTTCTGAAAGCAGCCTCTGAGCCAAATGTATTTATTGTAATTAAAAACATAAGGTAGATGAGGAGAATTAAGCTCCCCTCAATTTAGACAGGAACTCATATCTTAAAATGCACCAGAGGCATACGGTAATCTTCCAGAAATGTTTTTCCTGTCGTGTCTTACTGTTTAATTATATATTGCCATTCCAAACTACCACGGCAGATTTTAAGCAACTTCTTCTTTTCTCCATAATTAATCATAGCGAAGATTCATTTGCTCTTCAAGTGCGGCGCTGACAGCATTGCTTTCACCACTGCAAGGCGATCAGCCCCCAGCAATCCTTCCTGAGAGCTGCTGCAGAGAGAGAGGCACGACCCCCTGCTCAAAGGAGATGTCCTTCAAAAAGCCCTATTAGTGGCACCTGGGGGCGAGCAGCAGCCACAAGGAGCCACCGGCACTAGGCCACAGCAGGACGGGCAGCTGAGCAACGCCGGGGCCGTCTTAGGGGCAGCTCTGGTCGCCCTGGGGCCTGGAAGAGCAGAAGACACACCATCAAAACCGCTTACCTCTACACATAGATCAGCCTTAACACTATCTAGTCAGAGGAGAGCCACATCAAAAGCAGGAAATAATAAAAAGGCTAACTGGACAACCTAAGGAAGCGCTACTCTCCCTCTGTGGCACCACACATCACAAACGCGAGCTCACTGAGTAAACCCAACCCTCTTGCTTTCCAAATCAAGCATTTATCGCTTACAACAGCTACAGCACGTGGCACTTCAGGTTTTATTGACCGCTATAGAGGAAAGTATTTTCAACATAATCACTAACATACAAGGATCTCTGCTCAGGAGCACTTTATCCTACTTGCAAAAGTACTTTTCCACCCACAAAACCCTGTGACATAGGCTCTCTTTGTACAAGTAACATACATAGAAACCCAACCCATTGTTAATTTATTTTGATTGCTCTATAGAAAAATGAAGATTTGCTGCAATGCTGCTATATCCCTCTCCTGGTATGTTGGCGGCTTTCCAGTAACAAGTCATTAAGAGAAAAGTTACACAGCCAGTTCCGCTCGTGGGATCAGGCATGGATGGGCACAGTCCCGAGCAGCAGCGAAACTCCACGCATCTTTTTACACTGTCCAAAGAATAACTTTGGATCAAAGCTCAAGTTTTCAGTAACTAACTGTCATAGTAATCCTGCCATCCTTAGGGCTTTTTATCTGCTTCCCAGTTCCCAAAGCAATATAGCTAAAGCAACAATGACTACAAAAGAAACAGTATTTTCAGTTTGACAGGTTGCTAAAGTTTACATTTGTATCCAAATATTTAAAAACATGTTTACTAGAACCACTGTCTGTTAATGGCTACCTTTGAAAGATTCCTAAATTCCAAATATATTTTTTTTAAATATATATAACAAAATAATTTAAATGCTTATTTGCATGCTCTCCTGAATCATTGCTAGAGATGTCCTACATCAGCTGGTGACAAGCTTACAGAGTGGAAAAAAACAGAAGGACAACTTGGACACCTCATTTTCTATTACAAAATAAAGTGGAGAACATAAACCTTGGCTGGCTCTGCCCTTTGTGCCCTCAGAAACAAGACTGACCCTGAGATACCCCAAATATCAGCAAGTGCAAAGGTAGCGCTCCTACTGTACTCGTGTCACGCTGCAAATAGCATCCCATGCTGGACGAGCTATCACAGCAATAAAGAACTCTGCTCATTTTAAACACTTGAAAAAGGAAAACTTTCTACCTATGAAAAGTGGAAACAGCTTATAATATTTTCCCCAGTCCCAGCAGCTATCCTTTAATTTACTGCTATGGGTACTTCAGCCCTTTCATTAGGAAATCCCTCCCACGGGTTTACTTGTAGGGAAAGGTTCAGGCCCGAGCTATGTAGTACAGTAATTAGCTTCAATAAATCACACAACCAGATCCAAGCCAGTGTATCATTTTTAAAAGATCAATCTCTGCTCACAGTTTTTAGTCTAATGCACAAGTCTTTCAGCCTTCCCAGCCTCAGAATATACACAATTCTCTCATTAAGAGAGAAGAGGAAAGTTAAAGTGGTTGTAATGGGAGAGCTGCAATCGCCTGCCCTAGCCCAAACAACAGAAGTTGCTGTACAATCTGTTCATCCAAGGAAAACCTCAAATACAGCCGTGTTTCCTCAGGCGGGCTAAGAAAGCACAGTACTCGCGTACACATCGGCGCACCATCCCTCCACAGGCTACCCCAAACCTCAAAGCCCTTAGAGGTTTCTGACTGCACACTTATTATCAAATAAAGTCACATCCAGAGGTTTCAAAGTAACAGAAGAAAAAGTACACAAGCACTACAGAACTCAAGGTTCAAAGCCACAAAGTGTTTCAGTTTCCTAAATTGCATTTCTGGAACAGTAGGACTCCATCCACCAAAGGTTTCATCCCTCACAAAGACGATGTCTAAGAATGAACTATGCAAACACCAGTGTGATTTGGACTCAAACCCGCATCCTGCTTCCTCTGACATATCAAATCACCATCAATGGAAGACTTACATTTTTTTAATGCATGGGATTTTTTTAAAAAAAGAAAATATGTTACTGGTTTTCAGATATCAAAGAAATTTATTTTTTTTTTTTTTTGACAACAGGAGCATTTCGCATTTAAGAGAGAATGGATAGGCTTTGAAACTGAAGACGCAAGCATCCGGACTCTGTATGTATCACGAATTTCTGCTGAGGTTTACGTGACTTGCTTCTGTGCCCATAAGCCCTCCACCTTCCCACTGCCAAGATACTGATGGCTCCTTGCCCCTCTAGCATCCATCAGCGCCTCAGTGAGGCTACAATGTACCACAAAATCAAAGCATGCTTTTACATTTCCCCAATAACCTTCAGATCTGTTCCAAACAAGGAAATGCCTGAGCTGGTAGCTGTAGACCCCCACGCTATACGAAGGAGGAAAGGCAGCAGGTCACGTCGGGGCGCCTTGTCAGAAGGCAGGGCAGCGTGGCAGCCACCGCCGCTGCCGTTCCCAGCGGTGGGGCAGGCAGACGGGAGCTGCCAACGCCGGGTTGCATAAGAGCACTCCGAGCGGGCGGTTATTTACAAAAGCAGGGGTAATTATAACGCAGGAGGTGGGTCCCAAACACACAGTGACTTGACTAACACCGTGTTTGAGAGAGAGAGAAGCGGGAGATTGTGCTCCACCACCACCACCACCATCATCATCATCATCGTGACCATCACACCACGACCACCACCACGGGCTCGCAGCACAGGGCACACCGAGTGGGGAACCCTGTGTGGGGCACCCCGGGGGGCAGCTTACCCGAGCGGCACTTGATGATATCGCTGAACTCCCCGGGCGCCCCGCCGGCTCCTTCCTCGGGGCGGGCGAGGCGAGCCATGCCGGGCTCCTACACCCTCGGGCGGGGGGCTCCCATGGGTCCCGCTCAGCACCTGCCGGGGGAGCAGAGAGGCACCGTGACCCCGCCGTCCCGCCGCGAGTGCCCCCGGCACCGAGCCGCCGAGCTCCCACCCCCACCGGGGACCGGGGCCGCGGAGGCGCCGCCCGCCCTCGGGCACCCCGGCAGCCCCGCCCGGCCCGGCCCCGCTCCGCTCCCGCAGCCCGGCCCGCCCCGCAGGTGCCCCGAGCACCGCCGCTCCCCCTCGGCACGTCGGGGAACAAACTTTGTCCGTCCCGTCCCGAGCCGAGCCGAGCCGAGCCGAGCCGAGCCGAGCCGAGCCGAGCCGCCACTCACCCCTCGGACACGGCGGCGGGAGGCGGCCCCGCTCCCCGCGCCGGCTCCTCCCCCCACAACTTTTTGTGCGAGCCGCCGCTGCCTCTCCTCCTCCTCCTCCTCCTCCTCCTCCTCCTCCTCCTTCTTCTCCACCGCCGCCCGGCCCCGCCCCGCCCCGGCCCCGCAGCCCCTTTGTTAGCCGGGGCCGGCGCCGAGCTGCGGAGCCGCGCGGCCGCTCCTCCGAGGGGGCGGGCGGGGAGCGGGAGGCGAGGCTGGAGCGAGGCGGGGCGGCTCCGCCTCTCGGTACCGACGGGGCCCTCCCGGCCCGGCCCGGCCCTTTAAAAGCCCCGTCCCGTCCCGTCCCGTCCCGCTGCCGCCCCCGGTAAGGCCGGTCCTGGCAGCGCCGTGCGCCCGGCGGGGCTGTTGGTGGCCGCAGGGGCCCCTCCTGGCGGTGCGCTGCCAGCAACAAGCCACCGGCGGGTGTGTTGTAGCCTGAGCTGGCTGCGATGCTCGCCCACACTTCCCCGTTTCTCCCCAGGAAAAAAAAAATAGCTCACACAAGCAAGTAAAGCTATCTGTAAATTTATATTTAACCTTTTTTCCTCGGCCTTTGGTCATTTTGGCTGCGCAGCACTTGTGGGACTGACTGGGACATACTGCTCTGCGTCCCAGAGGGGGTCTCCCAAACAGCCCCGCAGGTTTTGCCCTTTGGATGAGCCCAGGAGATGGAGACAGCCGCTCGTGCGTATCCAGTAGGTCTCTGGAGCGACAGAGTGATGTGGTACCAGCCAGCCGCTGCACCATGGCCCACACCGCCCCAGCCACGGTCAGCGTTCCCTCCTGCTCCTCACACCCGCTGTGGCTGCAGGTCACCGGTGGTGAGCGCCACAAACCCACCCGCAAGAATTGGTGCTTAACCGAGGCATTGCCCTGTGTTCAGTTCCCAGCGGTGAAAAATACCCGAATGCTGGGGCTCCGGGATCCAGACACAACCTGGCTGCTCCTGAGGCAGGTCCTCCCTGAACCCTTGTGCAACCCAGAACTGCCCAAGAGCCAGCACTGGTGAGAAACACCACTTCTGGTGCTTTTCACCACACCACCTGCTGATCTTGGGCGATCCCAAGGCTCCACGCCACCTCAGCCACTGCAAGGAACAGCCTGGAGGGAGGAAGGCCCTCCTGCGTGGCAGGCAGGGGTCAGGCAGTTCGCAGAGGTGACTGCGGGTGCTGCCACGAAGCCGGGTGCTAAAAGCTGCAGACATGCTGCTCAGCTGCAGGAGGAAGCGGCTGTGTCCAATTTCACATCTCTGCTTGTACGCCCAAGGTCCTGAGTTTTATATGCTCACCCCGAAAGCACCTACAAATTATTTCAATAAAAGAAACACATTTTAGTTTAACCCGATAGCATTTCCTTTTTTTTTTTTTTTTTTTTTTTCTTGTTCTGGTTCAGAGTGAAGTAGCGTCAATTTCTGCTTTGAACTGGAGTGCCAGGAGAAAGGCAACAGAGTAACGAGACTGAACACTACCTCAGGGCAGCAGCAGAGTGGTTTTTTCTTGGTGTGTTTCAGACATGCCTCTTTCCACAGCACTGCTCACTCTGCTGCTGATCAAAGTCTGTTTTTTTTGAGCTAGTTACTTAGACTGCAGGCTTCCCAATGCAAAGGCTATAATTTTTATATCTGGGTCTTTAGGCACAAGTCCATCAAGAGGAAAAAAACCCACAACCTAGTCTTTAATACTCTGTACACGTGCATGCTTTAGGTCTCTCTAATTTTGTATTCCGGTGGTTGGTGGAATTAGAAAATAATGACTGGCACACTGTTAATGTCAAAAAACAAAGTCTCCACTGGGTCATATTTCTCAAACCTACATTCATCTACAGATGTCTTGGTTGCTGCAGACCATTAATATTGTGTGGATTGTGCAGCAGTTTACCTTTCTGTATAACGCAGAATAAATTAGGAAAATACAGAAAAAATCCCTGAAGGCCTTAGACAACATTAAGAAGGGAAAGACAAGGAAATACAGAAAAAAAACCTGTGAAGAAACAGGCTGAGAAGATGTAAAGCCCTTGAACTTTGACCAAAGTAAATAAACACCTTATTCCTTAATGCATGGAAACAACGGAGTCGCGAGGCTCTGAGCTCATCTTACCTTGGCTCCTTGTCTTTGCTGTCGGTGTTTCTATTTTTAGGAAGCACCCGTAATTGATAGGATTTCTATAACCAAGAATTTCATGTATCTCATTACCTTGAGATTGACTGCTGTAATAATGCATGTACTCATTCATCAGTGTTTTGTCATGATTTCAGAAAACCATTCTATATTCAGAAAGGCACGAGATACTAAATGGATTGCTCTGTCAGGAGACTGTCCCTTTATCGTCCGTTTCTGCGTATCCCGGCGTGTCCTCACTCCCAGTTAGCAGACCTGGCACGCAGTCACCAGCAGACATTTTCCTGCATAACTCGCATCTGAAGCGCAGTAACAGCTCTTCGGTGCCTTGGCACTGACGCATCACACTAACCAGTTTGTGCAAGTCCCTTACTATTTTCATTAGCTCTAATCTGAGGGGGAAAAAACTACAGAAGGACATATTCAATTAAAAAAAAAAAAAAAATCTCTCTATATGTTCCTCTTGTGAGGAAGATGTTCTTTTTTTTTTTTTTTTTTTTTTTTTTTTTTAATAAAACCTTGGGTTGGTTTTATCTCTGACTCCTCTAGCAGTATCTTTCAAAAAACTCAGCCACGCTTAGCTTGTTCCTTTTCCTCCTTTTTGCTGTAATCCAAGTACTTGAGAATTCTCTTTATTGTTCAACTAATCATCTGAAACTGAAATACTGAAAATCAGCCCTAGCACAATTTTTAAAGGTAGTCAAAGCATATTTTTCCCTCACTTCCTTTGTTGGAGATTTTAATTTTAATGTTAGATTGTATGCTTTTAGTTGAACCTCATCTGCTTTTGTGTATAAGCTCCCTCAGAGCTCCTCCGTATCACCCATCTTGTTAATATTTAATGTATTTTTGTCCTGTCACTTTTTCCACCACTCCTGCTCACCGTTAGTACCAAGGCCTGCCAGAGATGTGGATATGGAGCAGCCCCAGGCATCCACCCTGACCCTGGGCCCCACCACCCCTGCTCCCAGCAAACCTAGAGGCTCCTCTGCCAGCGGAGGGCCTGCAGTGAGGAAGGCAACACACTCCTCCTCTCTTTGCCCAGTAGGTAATGGAGACGTGGCACAACCTCACTTCTTCACAGCTGCCCTACGTCAGGGTCTAGACATTTCTTGATAAAATTTAGGACAGTTCAGCCAAAGACAGCTAACTGCCCATCAGGAAGCACCTGGGATGGAAAGGAAAGGGGTGGGCAGGGAGAGCAGGCAGCAGGCAACCCCAAAAAATGGAGCAGGCCTGGCTGTAGCATGTCCGCCAAGCAGAATGCCTGTCACCTGTACCACCATACCTCCCTCTGGCTGCTCCTGCACCATTCACATGAGGATATTTCCATTTCCTTGAGTCTAGATGTGAATCTTCAGAAGATTCTCTCTGCTCTATTTTTATCTCGTTAGGTTCGATATATCTATTGATTAGATCAGATTCAGGGGAATATTGTGTGCGTAAAGCACTCTGGAACCCAGTACCTTAAGTTTCAGCAATTTTTTATAGCTCCATTATAAAACCCCAGAAAATTACACTGTCTTAATAGAAATGCTGACATCCCTTTAACTGCATGACATTAATTGAAGTTACCATAATTTATCATCATTCCAAAGACTATAACCCCTAAAAGTACATTAAACAAGAGTGCATTAATGAACAATTATAGTAATCAATTTACCCTCCCAACATAACTCTCTAAACCGCAGCAGAAAATCACCATCATCAAAAATGCCTGTGCAGGGCCGGAACCTTTGGCCAACATCATGCTGCCACAGTCTACAAGGGCAGGTGAAAGTTGTTAGTCAAAGTCACTTTCCATACAAATCGTTTTCTGATTATTTATTTAGTCTTTTGCTCCTGGCTATTTTTCCAGTGCTGCTCCATCCTCATTAGAATAGCCTGCGCTATGTATCAGTACAGGTTTGTTTAGTGGCCAGTCAAGTAAATGCACAATGTTTTTACAATTCCAGAGTAAGTCCAGCTTTTAAACTAGTTTATTAGTGGTTAAAATAAGAAGCAGGGCTCCTGTGTTAATTCAACATAGAACCTTGGGAACTTGCTTCATTTTTACAGTAACTTGGTTCACTCTTGGCTCACAAGTAACATATTCCACCAGAGAGACATTATTTATTCAATGAAAAAATACAATGGTTGGACAAAGACGATTTGGAAACATTTTCAAAAGGAAAGCACTCATCACTCTGCAAAAATAGTTATTGGTGGAAAATGTGGACACAGTGTGTCTTTCTAAACCTTTTTTTTTTTTTTTCCAAAGGTAGGCAGCGAGAAAAGATGAAGTTTATTCTTATTAAAACTTAAATAGTAACTCTACTACTCTATGAATCCTCCCAATAAGGAATGAAAACAAACCAACTTTAAAATGTGAAATGCAGCAAACAATGTTTATTCACAAAAGATCATTGTTTTTCCATGTTTGCCTCACTTTAGACCAAACAATCAAGCACATGTCACTATTTCTTTGCTGTATACTGTAAAACAATCAAAGGGAATGTTTTGTACTTAACCCCTTAAGAAGTTCCCTGATTAGAAGAATTTAAGATATTACATACAAGATTGCTCATGTGTTAATAAAATCTTTCCCTGCTGAAAAATACCATTCATTAGCTTCCATACTGGGATCGTGGCACACTGTGACCACCAAAAGCACCAGCAAGAAGGTTGTGCTGGCAATGGCTCAACACTTCCACCTGCTCAACACTTCCCATCAGATCCTATCTTGCCGCGACTGCACTCAGCAGTCTGTGGCTCCTACCACCTCAGCCACAGGAGGACACGGGTGGTCACCAAGAGGGAGAAAAGATCCAGGCTGGGTATTCTTGGGCACTCATCTCTCCAGCTGCAGGGCAGCTGCAGGCCAGAAGCTACAAGGCTGTGTCCTCACAGCCCTGAAGAAATGTTCAGATGCAGCCTCCAGACCACAGATGGACAGCATAGAGCAAGGGGAAGGTGTAGCTGGGTTCTGCCATGTCTGCCACTGCAGGCATGCCCTCCAACTCTTCAGAGCGCCTCGCTCTTCACTGACTCGCTATGGGTTCACACAACTATGATTAGCCTTATACTTTCAAAACAAGTAGTTTTGTTAATGTACTGAAAGCCCAAGTAACTTTTAATTACTAACACTGATATCATAGAGTCATAGAAATCATTGAATGGCTTGGGCTGGAAGGGACCTTAAATATCATCTAATTCCAATCCCCCTGCCATAGGCAGGGATGCCACCCACTAGATCAGCTTTGCCAGGGCCCCATCCAGGCTGGCTTTGAACTTTGTTCAGTCTGGCCTTGAAATTTGTTTTGTTTTCATTGAAATGACAAGGATTTGGGCTTTCAACTAAAATACAGTGACCACGATAACATTCGATCTGGACATTATGAATGCCTATATAAATTTCTAATTCTGATTAAATGGATGCTCCTTTGATGGAAGATATCAAGTATCATTTTATAGTCACAGACTAATTTAGTTAGTTTATTTCACAGCACCTTGTTTCCCTGTGGCTACACCTGCAGGCCACCCGCTCCCTCAGGGCTGCCCTGTGCCTGCAGTGCGAGGCCAGGCCCGAGACTGAGGGCTGAACTCAGCAAGTGCTGTGGCTTCACAGAGGGACAAGCAGGCTGATATAAGTTGTCAGGAGAGTTTGGAAGGGTCTGCTCTGCAGGAGCAACCCAGCTCTCCAGGCTAGCCAGGTGGGCACGAGATTCATGCCTGGGCTGAGCAGGCCTGCGAGGGCCGCGCTTGCTCTTCCCCCGCTGGGAACATTGGCCCCACTGCACTGAGAGCTGTGTGCCCTGCTCAAGTGAAGGGTCTGGCTCAAAGTCTGTAGCTCTTCAGGGAATTGGGGTTTTTCTAAGAGACGTTTGCCAGTTCCTTAAATTATTTTGCAGCTAGTTAAATAACTGCTGTGCTAGAGTCTCTGCGGGCAGTAATTATTATTCCTTTTTCTCCTATTAGGCAGTCCCCCAAATGGAGACATGAAAATTGCTTTGAAATCACAGCAGACAAAGAGGAAACTTTTGGACATCGTTTATTTTGGGATGTTCCAGACCATAGCTATCCTCCAAACCAAAAAAGAAGGCCAACCCTGCCAAGTCCTTAATCACTGAAATGAAGAAAGAGACCACAAAACTGAATGAAAAGATGATTTGAACAATTTTCCTACTCTGAAAAAGGCCTTTTTTGGGGTTTTTGTCAAAAGAAAATGAGGGAAGCACAAAAAAAAAAAGCTGAATGCATCACTGCTGTATCTAACTGGAGGTGACACGCAGAGGCCAACTGTTTATAAAGGGAACAATGCTAGTGCTTGTCCTTGTGAGGAAAGACCTCGCACTCGGCATCTGGGGAAATAAAGTCTCACCGGCACATTCACAGAACTTTCCAAGCACGTAAGATCCAGATTCTTCTTACAGCGTCCACTCTGCTATGCCATTAAAACATAATTGTAACATAATATCCAAGCACTTATGCTCGAAGCACTTAGGGAGTAAGCTCAAAAACACTTGCCAGGTACACGAAGGCTGTGTTATTTATAGCACCGTAGTACCAAAGGGCTCAGCCGGGACCCATGCCATTGCGCTAGACAGTGCGTAAACACGGAGCAGCCAGGGCCCTCACCCCGAGAGCGAGTGTCTGTGCCGGGGCAGAAGGGATGTTTTAAACCTCTCTGAAAGTCATCTAGCAAATGCAACCACTGTCAGGACAAATGTACGTTTAAAATGCAAGTGTATCCAAGCCTGGCATATTCAGAGTTTAAATCTAGTCTGAAATACAATGCTGCAGACATGGAAAAAAAAAAAAAAAAAAAAAAAAAAAAACAGCAGTAAAGCAATTGTACAGTTATGAAAACTAGCTGGAAACAAAACTGAATTTTAGCAAATCTTGTGAAATATTTGTTATGAAACATAAAATCATCCATCCTTGCCCTGAAGTAGCAATCACCAGCTGGCAACGTTTTGCCAGCATCAGAACAGAAATGACAAGGGATGTGAAGTAAGGGGGTGCAGTAGAAAAAAAAAAAAAAAAGAAAAAAAGAAAAAAAAAAAGGTTTAAGTGAGTCTGCATTGGGCTATGGGAGCAGATGCTCACAGGAGAGTGTTACTGAAGTTGCTGACCACAGCAGCCCAGTTCTCAGCGAGGAGCCCTGCAGGTTCACCCCAACTTTCATCACTGTGCTTGTTTAAAACACCTGTATGCATTAAATCCCCTGAATCCCTGGGTGGGACTCAAAGAGCACACAGACCTCTCATTTGAGCCAGGGGCCCTAAAACCCCAGGCTCCCCTATGTCCCACACCCACGTGTGCTTCTGCCTTCCCGGCGCATCCAATCCTGCCTCTCAACCCATCCTCAGCCAACGTGGTGGTGCTGGCAGCGGTTTGAAGAAAAGGCACAACAGCAGAACAGTAAACAGTAGGACAACAGCAGGCACAGGAAAGGGAAAAGAGCAGCACTGGACTGTGCTGCCCTCAAAATGAGGGGTTGGAGCAGGACTGAGCTGTTTTTTCTGCACAGTGAGAGGGAGGAAGAGAGACAGGGGAAAACAGAAAGCATCACATCTTTTTTCTTATTATCTGGATGCTTTTACTCCTGTTTAATCTATCACATCCATTGACTTCTTCTTAAGCAATCTTTAAATTCATCCTTTTGTACCTTGAAGCTTGTGCTCGCAGTCGTATGCATGGTACTGAAATCCACACAGCACTATTTAGTAGTCATTTTTCCCTCAGGAACTGGGGGAGTTTACTTTTCCACAGAAAAAGCTTTGCTATTTTGAGTGTGGAATGAGGTACGTGATTGGTCCTGTATGTCCCGCTCTAAAAAGAGAAAGGCAAAACCTTGGTTGCCTTTTCAGAGCACTGCTGAGCCCAAAGGATTATCTTTGCCAAAAAGAACCAGAGAAGCCCCAGTTACGTGTTCTTAATGCAACACACAGAGAACTAATAAAATATTCTGGTTAGGAATGGGACAGTAGGCCCCAAAATTGATGTCATGCAGTGGCCAGAGCCTGCCATGGCGACAAATAGTGAAGGAGAGGTTCTGCAAGTGAGACTGCCTCCAGTTGTGCCTGCAGCAAGGTTCACCAGGAGTAGGAGCAGCCTTACAGGACCAGCTGACACAGCTGGAAAACCAGAGAGAGGAGCAGTTCTTCACCTAATAACATACCCTTGCACTCCACTACCTACCTCCATTTGTTACTTCTTGTCAGATAAAAGCCTTGGGCAGTTTCAGTGCTGTGTTTAAGCAGGACTAGCACCTCTGCTGCTGAAGAATGCGGCTCCCCTGTGCTACAGTTACACCAAGAGTCATGAATAATACTAGTAAGGATGAACACGTCTCGGTTGTAATTGCAGGTCAGCCAGGCTTTGTGTCGTATTTCTTCTTTGTACCTGCTCGGACATAAATTGTAGCTACAGCAGGCCAAAATACAAAGCTAACGCTTAAAGATCATGGTTCTGAATTTATGCGCCATTAAAATATTCTGCCCACCTCAAACAATAGATGATTTATTTGTGAGACTAGTGATTTATTTATAAATATCCAAAGTGCAAAGCTGCACTGACATCTCAGAGCAACAGAGTGAAAGAAACAGGGTATTATAAAAACCTCCACTGACACCAGCTGAAGATAAAGCAGGCAGCAGGCGGATAAATATGACCAGCAGAACGTCCTGAGCCTTAGAACAAAGCGGGCACGAGTTTCGTTGGCCTCCCCCATTTCTGACATAAATAAACCAGTTGAATAGTTCTTTTTAAAACAGCTGTTGGCCTCATTTGTAACATCATCAAATGCCGCAAATCTTCTGAAGGGCCTTCCTCCTTTTCCCTACTCCACATCTTTTTCCCATGGAAGTCTAAGCCCAGATATGTTTTTAGGAACGGCAACCAACAAACAGAGGCCTGGTAGCACTAGCAATGGGAAAGAAATGTTTCCAAATTAGAACGTGAAAAATGAAGGAAAACAAAACCTTTTCAACAATGACTGAGGGAGCCTACAAGTCCTAGAGAGGATTCAGAAATCCTGTAAATCCAAGGACTGCTTTTCACCTTTAGGATACACTTTCAAATTCAGCCCAAGCTGTCACTAATACCTAAGGTAACGATTTGGAGTGCTCTCCCCTGTATACATTCAGCATCACATCATTCCAGCATGCAATTTATAATTAAACAACACAACTTTATTTGTAGGGTATTTCAGTGGGTGGCAAAGTGATTCAGTTACTCTGCATTCTCCTTATAGGGCCTCCCCTCCAAACACTCCATGCTCAGCTTGCTTTCAGTGCTGAGCTCCATTTTTTTTCTGATGTCCACTTGATGCAGTGAGAAAGGCACACCCAGCGAGCAGTGAGGATCCCCAATTCACCACCAGGCAGCCTGACAGAAGCACCCCTGTGTCTCTCATGGGGCACAGGCACAGTGGGGACACCACCCCGTGCCCCAGCCTTACGAGGTTTGGCTCCAGCCCACCGTTACAGAAGAAAAAGCCTCTATTTTTTCTTCCTTAGTGGGAATTTTCCATCGGCTGTTTCAACTGGAAACCATCCACCTTCCTGCACCAGGACAGGCAGAAAGTGACCGGGGAGAGAGTCTTTGTAAGACTCTGAATTTGCCACATGCCCTAGTAGCCTTGCTGGTTCCCCTCAGCAGTGGGGTACAGGGTCTCCAGCAGGGCCAGTCACCAGCTCTACCACCAGAAAGAGAAACCAGCGGGTGGTGGTGTTCCTGCAGCCATCTGTACTTCCAGCATCAGTGTGAAGAGGCTTTTCAGAGGTCTAGCCTGCTGTCAGAGCCCTTTATCACTCTCAGGTTTAGTCTGAGGAGGTCTAGCCAGGGGGCTCCAGGGGATTGATTTCTCCAAAGACCACATGTTGCAATGTGTCCTCAAAGGGGCTGCTTTCTGAATCATTTAATCTTCCCTGCAAACTTCACAGCCCCGATTCTCTTGACTGTGCATGCTTTATCTTCAGATGATATTTGTCTTTTATGGCCTTTGTGATCCGCATTGTTCCTCAACAGCTCAATTACTTTGGATTTGTAGAGCAAAAGAGGAGATAACTTGCAAGGCCAGGCGGGTGCCCATAAAGGCAGTGGTTTTATGGTATGGCTGAGCCAGAGGGCAGCTGCCAGCTACCAGACACTTCCCTTCCTCACGTGCGTGTCCCCATGGGGTCTGTTTCTCCAGCACTGCTGTTCGGCTGACTCCAAAGAAGCAAAGTGCTTCAGCACAAAGAGCAGCAGCAGGAGAGTGATGTCAAGGGCAAAGAAGGAAAAAGCATCGCCCCTTTGGCCACCGTTAAACTCACTCAAGCATAAAACTGTACCATGGAAGAAGTGCAAGAGAGAGGAGAGCCCAAAGCAGACAGCTAAACTGAGCCAAGCAGCAAAAGCAGTGGAGGTGACCTCAAACTGTTCCTGTCTTCACACACTGTTTTCAGAGAAAGGAAAAGGATTTAGTAACCTACACATTGGTACCATGTCCTGTTTAGCCATATGAAAACAGCTCTGACTTATGGGGCTGATGAGACACTCAAAGGCAGCTGAGGCATCTCAGATGGCACCACATGGCTACGTTTAGGCAGCAGAATCCCACCTGAAGCTCTAGATATCAACCTGGAGCTGTCAAACAGCTGGGCTGCCCAGGACAGAGCAAGTTTTCCCACAAACAAGGGAAGGGCCACTGCTTCCTTCCACCTGGTTGCTGGTGTATGTGAGGGGAGAGAAAGTGCAATATTATCAGCTGATAACAAGCTCTTATTTCTGTCATAGATTATTAAACGCTTCTTTAATTCTACAGAGGAGGCAGATACCGATTATTTCTCTGAACTGGAACAGGCCTTTTCACTCTCTCTCTATTTATCTGTAGGCAATGAGTCCAGCTACACTCTCTGGTATTAGCATGCCCTACCTGTACCATTTTTAGTACGAATATAATCAGGCTCCCCTGGAGGTGGAGGTATCAAATGAAAAGAATAGCACTGAATCCATGTCACCCACCTCTATTAACCACACTTGGCACACTGAAGGACAGAATTATACTTAAGCAAAAATGGTAATGGATTATTTGGGGTGCGGAGCACAAAAAGGTATCTGTAATACTAGTGCTGTCACTGGGATGTCACTCTAATGATAGAAGAGGTTAGCAAGTTTTGAAGAGAGGGGCAATAGGTTTCTTTAGACCAACTAATACACTCAGAAAAGGTGGGCAAGTGTTCAGGCACAAAAAGTCAAGAAGCAGTTGCTTTCGTGACAGAAGAGCATCAGGTACAAAATACTAGCAGCAGCAGTATGGAAATGAGGGGAAAAAGCATTATGGAAGAAATCATCTAAAGATTCTTGTCAGATAAAAAATCTTGCATTATCATGATGGGATAACCTAACTCTTCTAAATTTTGCAATCCATGCAAATGTATGATGAAATTGATACTCTTTTAAAATAGTTCTTCTATCATGCTAGGATGAATTGCCAGAATGGCTCCTGGCTTTAAATTACAGTGTAGATAGAACTGCAGCATTAAGATTTCATTTCAGTGAAATTGCCATTAATGTTTTACCTAATGTAAGCCGATTTTCTATCTCACTTAGGAAAGAAAAGTACCCTGTCATGTTCCATATTTTATTTGATTGAACTAGCAGAAATTCTATCACCCTTTCACAGCAAGTCAGCAGCACATTTCTTTAGTACAACGGGCTGAACATCTGTCTTTTTTATAATTATATGATTGTATGTTTGTTAAGAATAAAATCTAGGAAGTTAAATACTATCGTGGTTGGAAGAAATACCTTTAAATCAGAGCGACAGTGACATATAGCTTCACTGCTTACTTAGTTCACGGATTAGGAGTCATTTCAAGCTGAGGTTAGGCTGGGTGGGACAGCACTGCAAGTGCTTAAACCATGAGAACAGCCTTCTTCTTAGAGCTGTTTGCAGCTAACACGGTGGGTGGGATTCCCAGAGGAAACTATCAAATACTGTTGCCATATGCTAAAATAACTTCAGTTTAAAGCCCCAAAAGCTATAATCATGGATAGGACTCTGCTTGAAGAACTGAAATGTTCAGGAAGCAATTGTTTTAATGACAAGATCTTCAAAGCAGCAGGCATCAAATGCTCATATAATCAATACAAATAATAAGTGCAAAAGGCTTTATTACAAGCAGAAGACAAAAACAAAGGTAAGCTGAGGAATGCAAATGACTGTCATGCATGGTACTCATGCAAATTGCATCCTGACTGTCCTTTCCACAGAGATACCAGGGTTTTACCCTATTCCTCCCTCCTTATCTTTAGAGACTGGACGTGCATGGAATGCACCCTGTTTTATCTAAAAATGCCAAATCCCTGAAAACGCCCGACCTTTGATCTCTCTGACCTGAGTGAGAATAACACAACTTAAGAGACAACAGCTAAATGTCGTTAGCCATGAAATACTTGCACTAAGTATTGCACTTGCATCTAAGTGTATTGCAGCTCTGAATAACTCAAGAAGTTATGCAAGTGTGGGGCTTGGTTTGAGGACTCAGTGACATGGAATCAAGTTTTTTCAATGATAGCAAACTTCTATGAAGGAAAACATGCAAGAAAGGTGTTTCTTATAGTACCTCTATCACTTTCTAATTATGAAGTTAAAGTGCTGAACATCTATGTTTAAGATGCCATTTAGATGTTATTTAGTCTAGAGGCCTGAAAATATTTCCCTTCAAGTACAACATTTGCCTAAGTTGCAGAGCATATACAAAACAGCACTTGATCTTGACAGCTTTGCCACATGCGCTTAGATGTCCTTGACAATTAGGCATAGGAAAATCGGGCCCATGTAGTTGTCACATGCTGTGACAACAGCCTTCCTGCATGCCCTTGCTTCTGCGATCCCTGCTACCACCTGCCTCAGACTGCTCGCAAGGCAAACCTCCTCCATCCCTCTGCACTCGGCAAGGTACTTCAGGATTAGAGCAAGGGCTGGGAGGAAGACACTAGGAGGCACGGAGCATTGGGAAGTGTAGGATCGACTGAACCACAAAGCCCTCGATCAGATGGCAGAAAGGAGGGGTCTGGTGGCTGGCAATCGTTAAGCTGCTGGTCATCTACCAGGAAGAGGCCACCAACACTCAGTGAGCCAGATCAGCTTTGGTATTACAGAGAAAGAGGGCTAGATGCCAGGAACAGACATTCCTCTGGGAAAACAGTTGATCCGAAAACCTGGGAAAGCTATATTTAACTGCAAAGTGACGGGGCTCTGAGCCTGGGTGAACAAGAGACAACATCCTCGAGTCACAAGAGAAAACAGACAACCTTCCATAAATAGTTCCACTTCTGGCTGAGCCTGACCGGTTTGCTGTAGCCCCGGGGCCGCTCTCTGGCTCTGCGCAACGCGGGACACGCCTGAAGCTCTGCGCGCTTCCCAGACGTTGTGCCAGTACTCTTAATGCACAGGCAGCCTTCAGCCCCCCCGATGTGTGGCCATACAGCCCCAAATCATGGGCAATTATGCCAGCATCAGCTTCCCACTTCAAACCACACTCCACTCCTGTACTCCACACTCTTTTCTATTTGTTAGAAATACACTTCTGACACCAAACAGAGAAATAGAGGAATGATTCAATAGTCGAACCCCAGACACGTAGCTCCTAAAGCACAGAGTCACATCACCAGCCTGCTGGCCCCTGCTCAGCTCCGTTCTCGTTTTCATGTCAGAAATGGCTGTGTACGTGAAGGGGGCAGCACTGCTGTCTGTAAGCTGTTTCACTGCTTCCACAAGTTGTCTCTGCACCTACAAACTGAATCTGGGGTTTGGCACAAGGTATCAGAAAGGATAAATCAAGCATTCAAAAGAAAGGAATGGGGAAGAGAAGGATCCCCTCTCACGGGTGGTACAGTACATTAATTCGTTTGTATGTTCAGAGCCCGACCTTTCCTGCCCTTGGCCAGCCCACGCTGACCTTCATTTACCACGGGGCCGAGTACCACGGGCCAGGCTCTGCAGCACAGGCAGTCCTTTCAGCAGGCTGTCACGTCGCAGCTGGTACTTCAGGGCTTCCACCCCTTCACAGCATGACACGGTCTCAACCCATTTTCCCACACCTGCTCTTTTTCCTTCTCCCCCCCTCTCCTCGTGCCCAAGGAACCAAACTCCCTGCTTCAGTGTCTGAGAGCCCACGGCACGGTCCAGGAGGAATGAGTTGCGATGCCCCTTTGAACGGTCCAGCCCAGGGTCAGTGACTTGCAGAGGAACCCCCAGCCCCCAGACTTGGTTCTTTCAAATTCATTTAATAATATTTGTCCCGGAAATAAACAAAGTATTCCCCAAATAATTATATTGGGCCGTATTATCTTTGAATTCCTTTTTTTTTTTTTTTTTTTTTTTTTTAAAGAAGAGCTCAAATACTGAATGCAACAGTCACCTGAAACATATTAGGGTGTTTTTCTTTTTTGTAAAACACAGAGGAAATAATCCAAGTGTTCTCAAAATAAACAAACAAACAAATAAATAAATAGAACACCCAGCTTTACTTCATCAATGCAAACCAGGCCTCTGTTTTTCAAATAGTCAAATGTTTGTAGCTGTATTTAATTTATTCCTAGCATAAAGTTATGGCCAGGCTAGTCTTTGCAGCTCCATAGGGTTCCCAAAAGGAAACTCCATTATTTAAATAACCTGGTGTTATTGCAGAAGGGTTTTCCAAAGACTTTATAACCCATGACTCGTTTTTCTGCAGAGGCTAATTGCTTATGCCTATTTTTATTTTATCCATATAGATTTACTTCTCTTTGGATCACATTATACTGTGATGCCTCTTAAACGTGATTAAAATGTGAGAGAGGAAAGATATTGTACTCCTGCTCGTCCACTAGAAACCCCGCTGAATCCTATCCTCTTTAAGGGCCAGAGTGAAATTTGGCCTGAGCTACTTACATTTTCAATCTCATTTTGTGCCGGTTTGAAGATCAATAGAGGGAGGCGATGCTGAGGCACAGCAATTTCAAGTGTACAACTATTGTGCAGACGCTGTAACTTTCATTATACAAGCAAGCTTCTGTGCCTGTCCAGAACTTCAGTGATAAACAATCTGCTTACATAGTCTGTCACAGGATCAGGAGCCATGAATTTGTATCCATAAACATGGGCTGCAGCAGCACAGCTAATTAGGTGTATCCTCAGAAGTGCCTTCCATGACTTCTTCCATGAGAAGTCAGCTGTCTTGTTAAGAGTTAACTGAGTTATTTTTAACATGGATATTCACACAGATGAAATAAAGGTCTCCAAATTACTTTCTCAAGCTACTCTTTTTTTTTTTTTTTTTTTTTTTTTTTAGCTGAACATATGGCTAGAAAAATAAGCTGAAAAAAAAAAACATTTTTTATAACTCAATTTTTACAATCAGAGAAATAAAGAACTATCTATATGGAGCAGAGCAGGTAACTGTAAATGTTAACACAGTGGTGCTCGGGGATGCTGACTCACAAAGACACTGCCAGAAGTACCGGTTTACAGATGAACAGCAGGCAGTAACTCCTTGGTCAGTTCCCAGTGTCTCCCTCCAGAAATACCATACATATTTTGTTTGCAAAGTAAGTTGAATGCTTTAATCATATCAAAATATACTTTCTACCTGGGAACCAGTAATGCCAACACTGCTGATGACAAATAGTACATAAAAGGAAACAATGCACATTGCAAAATACACACATCCCAGTCGGACAGTTAAGGTCTTGATATATTATTTCTGGTTAAAAAAATAAAACAACATTATGAGATATTTAACATTATAATCCAGCCTCATTTGTGGTTATGAAGACAAGTTTGTTATGGACTTTCAGATAAACGTGAGGCACTGCCTCTAACTCTGGCTCAACAGGACTGATAGAAGATCCTTTTGGGTGATCCTTTTGGCTTACCCCCATGAACGTTAAGATCTCTTACACATTCTATGCAGAGCCCAACCTAAAATAGGAGTGCTCGTAACTCTGCTTAAATCCCTCCTTGAGACAACTTACCAGAAAAGTAACTGAAACTGGCATAAGAAAAGATCTTCTAACCACAATAAAATGCTCTAGAAGCAAAAGTTGGCTACAAGTCTGAGATGCTCAATTCCACCCCATTCTTGTCTCATATTTCCCAACACTCTTGAGTTTACTAATATTTCATCTGGATACTGTATCTTCTTTGTCATGCATATCCTTATTCATGTGTCAATGGCTGAGCTCTCTCCCTGTTAATTTCATACAGAGCAACAGCTTCATCTCATGCCCGGTGTTTCTCTGTATTATACATTGGAAGGCATGAACTGCTTTACCTTCTGAAAGAAACGTAGCTCGTGCATTCACACCACAAACTTCTTATTCTACCCAATCATTCCTTTCTGTAGAAAATATTTTGTTCAAGGGTGGGGGTGGGGAGGTGGACAGGCAGAGACATCACAAGAACTGAATTCAGTTGTTTTCAGTATCTCTTCTTTACCGATGTGTCAAGTATGTTTTGGGGCAGGTCACCGGCATGAATGCAGTACAACAGGTTGGGCATGTCTCAGTTCGTTTGCAGTTGCAGAACACTATAGGATTTGTTAACTGCCATAGATATATCCTGCAGTGTCACAGTGCTGTCAAAGTACACATCGTGGAAGCCATGGCTATCAAGCCAGCTACACAAAAAATAAAGCTGTGTTTGGTCAAGAAATCAGCTGTTCTCAGAGCAAAGCAACAAGCAAAACCACCAAAAATAATCCAACATACTATGATAAGAGAAAAGTTGCAGTACGTAAATCAATCATTTGTTCTGAATATAGTAACAAAAAATAGCATGTGATGAAGGTGAGAGCCATCAGTTGCATCACATTCCCTCAGCTTAGTGGACAGACATCATTTGTTAATGCTACAGCTGCCAGATCACTTTAAAGGAGAACTCAGACCAAATTACAGTACTCTAACCTTGCAGAGGATGAACCTGAATCGTGATACCGGTCTTCTGATAAGTAATGTTCTAACAGGCCTCTGGCTTCCAATAATAAGGTAAAGCCAGACAAGAGTGCTCATTTCTGATAGGAAACTAACTGTACATATTTATCAACAAAATAATGCACTTCCTTGGTCTTGATGTGGACAAAATAACACAAGGAATGGCTTTCAGTATCTAAAACTAAGCACCTGCTTAGATGGTCACGTTTTTTGTTTGTTTGTTTGTTTTTCACTCAACAGAGCCATCAGTAAAATGCACGTGGCAGCAAACCAATGCATCCAGTAGGAGTCCCAGTACATGCGGTGGCATGTGTAGCTCCTTCATTTTATCTTGGGATGATTAAGAACAGAAATCTAAGCACTAAAAAAACATATGATCACTTGAAGTTTACGAGCAGACAGATCAAGGATCTGTAAGTTTATGATAAGCTTCAATACAAGAAAATACTTCAAACACAATACTATTTTTTTTAATATGTAAGAAAATACTTTTTTGAACGTGAGGGTGATCAAATGCTAGCACAGGTTACCCAGAAAGTCTCCATGCTTGGAGATACTCAAAACCCACGTGGGCAAGACCCTTACAGGCCTGCATGAACTGACCCTGCTCCAAGCTGGGTGTTGGACCAGACGAACAATAGGGTGGCCATCCAACTGCTGCCACTCTGTGCTGAACGAAGCCAGCTAGCCGATCTGCGTTGTCTGTGCTAAGGAATCCAAAACCTGTCAGAAGTCTTTTCGTTATAAGAATTTTTCTGTGGAGAAATGAGGAACTGGAGGCAATCTCAGCAATATATTTTAGACTGAAGCAATGGGAAATGAATTGGTTTGTTTGTTACCTGTCTCCTGGCAATGGAAGAGCGAGGGAAGCAGTGTGAAGGCACAGCACTGCCAGGGCAGAGGGCATCTTGGCCTCTTTCCACTGCAGCTAGCTACTAGACCAGCTGATCTGTTTTGTGATGAGCATGTAAAAAGTTAAAGGTGGGAGTGTGACAGAAAATAGTAGCAGATAGAAAATAGGACACGTGAAACTAAAATGCATACTCACACCAATCATTAAACATGGATTTAGCAGGAAAACAAAAGCCACCAATGCAATCCATGCTTCCCATCACTCCTATGAAAAAGTTTGTAGCAAACAATGAAATAGCAAGAGGCAGGTGTTAGAAACCCAACAAGTCACACACTCAGGGAGTACTCTTCTGCCAAGAACTGCATGAACCACTTTAGCCAGTGCTCAAAAAAATGAGGCAGATGAGGTCTGAATGAAAAAGCCTATTGCACTTCCAACCCAGAAAGAGGGTCATGGGCAGGCAGATGGTGAAGGAGAAGAAGCAATGAAGAAAAATGAAGAAACCTGTAAAATGCATTCTTTTCCTAAAATTATTAGAGAAATGAAGGCATTTTTCTAATTGCACATGTAAGGCCATCTCCACTAGTACGCAAATTTTCAGTGGTTTTCAGACAAAAGCTCCTCCCTAACAGGGAAAAAGAACAAATTAATTTAGATTATTTTAATGCAACCAAAAAATCCCAGAGAAAGGCACATTACTATACTTTAAGCCAAGGCCCTAGGATCCCACAGATCTGAGCCATAGTATTGCACGTTATGCTTCCTTCCCTTTAGGGCATTTAGGGTCCCTCATTCAGGAGGTGCTCTGGTCAACTTTGCTGCTGTGATAGAAATGATCACTTGACTGCTCCAGCCTTTTCCCAGAGGCTACTGCCAACACAGCAAGCCAGCACACGGGAAAATGTTCCCAAACTGGAGGTAATCTAGTGCACAGACCTGTCTTTTAACACGTTCAGAAATATCCCTTGGTAATAAGGCTGTGCTGATGTAAAGCGTTACCACCTGCACATACTCCTCCTAATGAGAACTGGCAAAAGGAAGAGTGAGCACTCCTCCCTACTGCAGTGTGAAGCTACTGCCCTCTGCTCTGCCAGTGAAGGTGGCTGTGAGCCTAGGCACCGGGCACTACGGGTGGGCACCCACTCTCCTCTGCTGGCTGCGTTAGGCATGCAGTCACTCCAGGAGAGCAACACATAAGATAACGCTGGGGGTGATGATGTTTTAAATGACCATGACAAGACTTGCCAGGGCTCACCTGTCAGTCATGTGAGTAAACTGACCTCCACCAGTACTTTAATAAATCGTTGGGCTTTGCACTGCAGTAACACGCAGACTCTTGTTCTGTTCCAACAGTGCTGTGGTCATGGTGGCTGAGTTTCCCAGCCATCGCAGGGTGATGCCCCAGAGCTTGCTGCTTGAATTGAAGTAGCCTAACAGAACATCTCTTCTTTTTGCTCATCGAACCCAAGAAGAATAGTTAAACAACAAAATGTTGCAAGATCTGTTTGAGAGTATGTGTTGTAATGCCTTGGAAAAGAAGACAGAATTAGCTAACATCGCTCATGACACTTGGTCTCTGTGGCTATCAAGGCCAATAGAAATGTTTCTAAGAAACTGCAGATAAAGCAGAGGCAGTACAGAGGTGAGCAGCAATGGCAGCTGTTGAAAATAAACCTGTATGAAGACACATATAAACACTGACACAATCGATCTTTGGACCAGTGTTACAGGAACAACAAGAATCCAGGAAACAGAGTCTACTGAAGATGCTGTCCTTCTGTAACGACAAGAAAAATGAAAATAGGAAGCAATACAAGAGCAAAAGAAATTAAGGTAGGAGGCGCACCAACAGCATTATATCATAGCATGACTTTAACTAAGTGTACAACCATACGTAAAGTAGGTGAAGTTCTTTGCCAACAAGACTACTCAGACAAGGGCAGTGATAGTGGTTAGGGTTAAAGCACGCCAAAAGATTTTGATGGAATATGCTAAGCACAAGGGCATTTTGAACATCCATAAAAATAGATGTATCCCCCCCATTTACTTGTTTATTACCATGCAGGCCCACAATGTAAACAATTCCAGAATTACCAAGTAGTTTACATGCAGTTTACTCCTGCTAACATCAGAGACTGATCTGACTTTACAGACTTTCAATTAGTCTGCCATAACAATAAGAATTGATCATCCTAAATACAGCATTATGCAGCAGAACAAGAACTCCATAGCCTTTTTACACCCTTTTCCTCATCTTGAGGTACTTGTCACTGGGAATGATGGAAACTGAAGTAACAAAGGACACACTTTCACAACACTCTAAAACATAGCTGCAAAACAAGTGACAGCTGCTCAAAAATTTTTTAAATTTTTAAATTATACTGAATTATTGTCTCAATACTACCTCACCAACAGGTTGCCATCTTATTCATCTGGTCCCCTTCTGTTTATGAAGTGAGACACAATTTTCAATTAAATTATGGCTTGCAGTTTTCCTATAAGGCCCCCACCTTGTTCAGCACATGTCATGTTGTGCTTGCTGGTTAACCAGTTTTTGGATACTTCACCAGATTTTCACACCTCAAAGTGGGGCTCCAAAATTTATTTATTTCACGGTATTTTCTGAATTCATTCATGTTCCATTCATGGGCTTGTCTAATATGAGTAGATTACTTAAGTGTCTACCAGAATTCTCCACAAAAAAAAAAAAAAAAAAAAAGAACTTACTTTATAGCAACCCATTTTGCAAATGGTGCATTTCTATTATCTCTATTTTATGAAATGGGAAATTGAGGTATGGGAAGATTAGTGTCAAATATCTCCAGTAACTTTGACTGTTCATCCAGAAACATGTAACATGAATTCTTTAAGAGAATGCTTAAAATACTGGTGTTATATTAATTTCACCTGTATTCACAAAAGTTCTGCATTTCTGCAAATCAAGTCTGAGGTTCTCAAGATGGATACTATGAAATGAGGAACATGAAAATGAGTGATTGCTTCTGAAAAATCTATTTTTATTTCCTGGCTCCTCATCAGACAGCAAACATGTAGTAGTAAAATATCTGGTCCTGTAGAGTAGCATCGAACTGTCTTCATAAGAAGCTCTCCTCTTATTCTGGTTTCTAGCATTAGTGACTATATATATTGTCCAATTTCTTCATAAAATAAGGCAAGGATCCTATAGATAATTACCTTTCTAGAAAAATACATCTGCAAAATAGAATACAATGGAAAGCAGTCCCATTCTGACTGAAGGCCAGAGCACGATGTGTGACATAAGACTGTCAAATTGCAAATGCAACAACCAATAATTCATGAGATTTTAACAGGGAAACTAATAAAGAACAAAGAAAACTACCTGCTTGATAAAATAAACATCTTAAATGAAAATTACAGTCAACTCCAGAGCTCAAAGGCATATTCACATTACACCATTCCGTCATTTCACATAAAAGAGAAACCAGTAACCCCAGCAGATCATCCTCTTCTTTATGGAGAAATTAAGAAAGGGGTTGGGACATAGTTGTTGCCAGCAGATTTTTATGGATATTTCATAAGAGTAGGAAAGGTTCAAGAATTTTGTGTTCCATTCCAGATCTGCATGTGCTCTAGCAAGTCATTACAGAAAGCAGGGAACACTCTTTCACCAAAGGACTGAGAGAAGTTCCCTGCAAAAGAATTTTTTTATGGGAAGGGCTGGGCCTGTATAAGAAAAATTTCCAACCCAGAACTCTGTGTCTTCTACACAGCTTTAATAGAAAGGCTGCTTTTTTGTCAGTAATTAGTGTTCTTGAAAAACATGTGATTATTTTTACTTTTTTTTTTTTCTTCCTTACAATGCTGATTAACTGCCAGCAATTCATCCCATAACTGATGTAGCTGTGACCAACTTTTCAAGATCAGCACTGCATCCACAAAATCAACACGAACTTTTTTTTGTCTGTAGAAATGAGCTTTTAAATAAGCACACAGGCAGTATTACCCAATTTGTATGCAAAGATGTGGGTTTCCAAGGGCAGCTTTTTTTCCATTACAATATTACAGGTAAAATGTACAATCAAATATGCACCCATTTTTACTAATTTGTACCTTAATGAATAATAGGAATTAATGTTTACTTAATAAAACACTTGAACCTGTCAGCACAGCTTTTTAATGAACAGTTCTAGAAAGTGCAGTTTTGCATTTACGATTTAACTGTGGGAATAGTCAAAAAACAATATGTGCACCTGCATCTCCTAGAAATTCACCACCAGACCACACTTCTCTCCATAATTTCCTCTTGACTTTTGTATTTCCGTGTTTATATCTTGTCCACATTTGTGACACCAAATAATCACATGTACCACGTAATGAAATAGTCTGTCTGAAGTATTTGTGTTGCAGTCCATGTTGCACTGAAGGCAGTTCAGAATTGTTTTTTTCCACTCAAATTATAGGGAACAGTGGCTGAGAACAACAATATTTACCTGTATTAATTTGAGGAGGGCACTCTGACAAGCACTAGTATTTTACAGTGTGCCAGTCTAGGCTTAATTTGTACATCTTGCACTTTCAATAGGCTGGAATACGATGGCACTACCCTGTCAAAACAAACAGATAAAGAATTATGCTACTGCAAACGAACCACAGCGACACGTACAACAACTGCTAGACAAAATGAAGGCAGGAGGCTGGTTTGCAAGCTCTGCTTAACGTTTTGGGGAACACCTGGCCCAGTTTGGGGTACCAGCCATGTCTCTACACCTTGTTGACCAAGGACACCTTGACACCCCCATGCCCTGCTGCAGGCAGCAGTTACTGCAGCTTCAGGCTGCAAAACCCGCGGGCAGCCTGTGATACGGCCCTCACGTTATCCGAAGTGCTCTGAACGGCACAAAAACCGACAGAGAAATATGTAGGAAAACACGCAGCGTTCAGAGCCGCCAGGTCAACCCGTGGGGCACACGGAGGCCGAGGGCTGCCCCCCAGGCAGCGCGCCACGAGCCCCGAGCACCGTCCCGGGAGCAGGAAATAAAGGAAATTGGAGGAAATTTAAAAAAATAAAATTAAAAAAAAAAAAAAAAAAAAAAAAACCTCTCAGAAATTAAGACGTGAGGCAACTTTAAGCGGAAGTTATGGCGTTAAAAAAAAAAAAAAAAAAAAAAAAAAAAGGAAAAATAAATAAATAAAAGCAAGGGCGGCCCAGCCGCTGATAGCACACGGAGCCCGGCCCGGCCCACCCCGAGCCGCCCCGGCCCGCCCCCGGGTCTCCGCCCGCCGCCGCCCCGCCGCCGCTCCCCGTCCCCCCGCGGCCGCCCCGCACCGGGCGCCGTCCCCGCCTGGCCCCGGCCCCTTCCCCGGGCATTTGGCGTGGCTGCGGAAAAAAAAGGTCACTTACCAGGAGTGGGGTTCGAACCCACGCGGACATACGTCCATTGGATCTTAAGTCCAACGCCTTAACCACTCGGCCATCCTGGTGCAGATACAGGAACCGCACGCCGCCGCTCCTACATACGGGGCCGCGCCGCGCCCCGCCACCGCGCCACCGCGACCCCCGGCCCGGCCCCGAGCACCCCCCCCTACCGGGCCCCCTCCCGCCCTCGGCTGCGGGGCGGGCGGGCGCACAGCGCAGCGGGTGCAGGCGCGGGCGGCCCCCTTCGGCTGCCGCGGGAGAGGCGGGCGGGCGGGCAGCACGTCCCCTCCCTCCCCCGGCCGCTGTGCCGCCGGAGGCAACGCTGTTCCTTCTCCCTTTTTTATTTTTATTTTTTAATTTTTTAATTTCCTAAACGGCAGTGTCAGCTGGAGACGGGGTGTTACCTGCTGGCGCTCTTGGTGTCCGACCCAGGTGCTTCCTGGGAGAGAGCTTCCCTCGCTGAAGGGAGGACACAACAAAGTCCAGAGCGATGAATTACGCGTAATTAGGAGGAAGACGTCGCGGAGGAAGAATTTCTGAATCTACAAAGTGCAGTTACAGCGTTAGTGGCCGGGCTGGGACCTGCCCCCTCTGCCCAGCTTGGGCAGGGGCTGGAAGCATGCCCCGTCTTCGGCCTTCCTCACACAATCTCCTACTCTGGTTACACTTCGTTTTTCTCTGGAGAATGGACACCCTTCATCCCACAGAGTTTGGTCACCTTGGGATGAGGGATGGCTGCTGTCCCTCAGTGTCAGCTACGGACGGCGAGCAATCATAGACTCACAAACTCATCGAGGCTGCAAGAGACCTCTGAGATCACCTGGTCCAACCACCCCCCTACCACCAATGTCACCCACCAAACCATGTCCCCAAGCACCACGTCCAACCTCTCCTTGAGCACCCCCAGGGACGGTGACTCCACCACCTCCCTGGGCAACCCGTCCCAGTGCCTGACTGCTCTTTCTGAGCAGAAATGTCTCCTCATTGCCAACCTGAACCTCCCCTGGCGCAACATGAGGACATTCCCTCTAGTCCTGTCACTGGTTACTGTGAGAAGAGGCTGACCCCCAGCTCCCCACACCTCCATTTCAGGTAGCTGTAGAGAGCAATAAGGTCTGCCCTGAGCCTCCTCCAGACTAAACAACCCCAGTGCCTTCCACCGCTCCTCACAGGACTTGTGCTCCACGCAAACAATGGCGAACTCCTTCACAGGGCCCATGTATCTGTACAGTGTCCCTGTATGGGATAGGGGACATGAGCCAAATGTGACCATGTCTATGTATCTTCCTTGGTAGTTTTGCACCCACTTGGAGGTGGACTCTTTAGGGGGTCTGGGCCTTGAATTCGCAGAACGCAGTTGTTGCCCAGCGGCTTCAGCTGGTGGTGTTTAGAGACCACCAGTGAAGCAGGTACACTTGTGGACAAAAACAGATTGTTCAATCATAAAGTTACAATAAAAGCAGATTAAAACATAAAATGGATTAAACAAAGGTTAAAACAAAACCACAAAGTAGATGATTAACATTTTACATATACAAAGAACAGATGTGAAACACATACCCCTTTTCTTTAATTTTATTCACAATTAATTTTATTCATCAATGAAGGAACAACTCCTTGACTGGCATTTACCATGCTGTATTATTTCCTTGAAATGGGCATCATACCATAGTGTTCTGCATTCAGTATGGTTGTGCATTTCAGGAAACGTGTTCAGCAAACGTCACCAGTTAGGTTATCTCCTTCTCTGGTTTTGTTTTAAATTCTTTCTGAGGGGCAAAGTAAATTTTTTATTTTTATTTCTATGAAGGCTTTGTGAATGCTCCTCTTTCATGGTTAACAGGAAAAGGAACTTCATTCTTTTAAAGTGTTGTGTCAGGCCACATTTTGATGACCAGTTATGCTAATACACACCAAGAAACACCCTCTGCCAGAACAGATTCTGCCTTGGAGATCAGACACTCTTCAGAAAGCAGCTGAATTGAAAAGAGTAACTTCTGGACCAGGCCAAGGTCATTTCTTAGCCTCTTGTCAAGGCAATTGCATCTTTGAGCTAACTGTAAAACATGGAGGACTGTGTTGGTGAAGGAAAGTTTCTATGAAGAGAAAAATAAACCACAGTGTATTCTGTTTCACTTAATTTAAGAGAGGCTTGAATCAGAGTTAAGTACAACTTTCTAACAACAGCAAGAATTGTGATCTAAAATGCATTATCCAAGGAGGTTGTAGGATCCCGATCATTAGGAATTTGCAGGAAGAAGTGATTGGACACACATTGGTAGGGTGCTCCTGGCATGCAGGTCCTTCCACAGTATTGACCCAAGTGGCCAAAAAAACCAACACCCTCATAACGTATGCACTGTAATGTAAGGTATGACAGTGGAACAGTATCCACTGCCCGTTACTGGCTTCAACTCAGTTATTAGGAAAACATTATATAATATGATAGAAGCATGAAGGATGATACATCTGTTACTGTCTTCTTACATATTAGAGAAACAAATACAGTGGCTTTGTGTGAAAATCACGTTACTTCTGAAATAGATTAACCGTAATCACCACATACAGTATCTATCAAAAGACAGTTTCCTGCTTTCATCGTATGTGTGATATTTTCGTAGAGATACAAACAAAACCGTATATAGCTCTTTCCGTTTTGAAATCAATTCCAAATATCTACCATGGTTAAAAATCTAGAGAACCTATTTTGTTTTCAAGAAATTGTAAAATACAACTACGGGTGTGCTTTCAAAACTTCTTGATGTAGTTTGGCCTCCTTAGAATACAAAAACAGCAGTTCAGCTTAGCTACTCAGTTCAGCCCCAGGTTTTCTCCTCTAAAGAAAGATGTGTATTTTAAATTAAGAGCTATACCTTTATTTCCAGAAGTTTCTCCCAAGACACACACCAGAGAGGTATGTCCATAGACCCTCCCATCAAGGTAACAAGGGTTCCACTTGCATTTCTCTAAAATTAAGCCATTTCAAAAAAAAAAAAAAGTCCCATTTGATAGAATGGAGACTCATACACATACCAAGGAAGCTCAGTGTTGCATACCATACATTATACTCTGTAATAGGGTATTTTTTTTCTTTTAGGAGAATTTCTCTCTTTTAAGAGAACTTATGCAATTCTCTTACATTTTAAGGAAGATCAATGGGAACCTGGCTGTCAGTTCTCCTTTCTCCTCAGAAAGGTCTGACATATATGTTAGCATTTTTTCATGAAGCTGGTTTAAGTAGGAAACAAAAACAAAACACCAGCAACATGAAAAGCTGAAGGAGCCCATCTCACTTTTTAACCATATCTCCATTGAACCTAGCTATAGGGTTTACCACATCTTGGAAGGGAAAAAAAATATCCATAGAATACACTCGCATCTCCACAGGAGTTGTGTTGACTTTAAGAATGAGCAGGCAGCTTTCCTTAGCAAGCATGAAGTTGTCCATTCTGGGGCTTCTTTTAGTAGCATGTTAGCATAGTATCAGGCTACTTTTATCATCTTCTTCCACTCATCCTGTGTGGCATTACTCTTTGCCACTATTGTGCAATCTGTGAGGTTTTTTTCACAAGTCTGTTTAACTGTGACTGGGCAAATTTCACGGACTGGTAAAATTTGTGTTCTTACACAACGATAGAAAAACTCCCATAGTATTAAGCAGTGAACACATGTTTGAAAGGAAGAGAATAATTTCTTTAGTTACTGGAAGTAGCTTCTTAAGTGCCCGTAACTCACGATGCAACTGAAAAATATTTTTTTTGGACTCCAAGCTGGTATTTCAATGATTCTCAGTTTCTTCCCCACAGCAATAGCCTGAAGTCACGTCAAGGCCTCCAATTACCTTTTTCCTCATACTTTCATTCTCTTTCCCTGTGCCTCAAATCAGACTAAAGATTTGAATAGCAACTTTGCATTTTTAATAATGAAACCATCGAGATCTCTGCCAGAATATTTTTTTTCTTGCAGTACAGAATCATCTTAGAATGTATGAAACTAATTTATTATGTTTCTTTATAAAAAAAAAAATTTTAAGTCTCAAGCCTCAATACACTACATATTACTGTGGCAACAAATATTCAGAGGACATTTTTTTATGCAATACTCTCCTTTCACCAATTTAGAGTTTAGTCCGATAGTTTTTAAAGTGAACTTTGACAACGTAGGAAGCTATTCAGAACCGCTGATTCAATGCACAACAAACTGCATTTTCAGTTTTTATTATTAAATATTTTATTGCCTTTGCAGACACGTGCAAAAAAGAAAACAAAAAATGGGGTACACATTTTTATCAAAAGCATTGGTAAGTGCTAAGAATATGCAGATAAAATGAAATACGTATCTTATTTCTCACGGATTTATATCCACTTTCTGACCATGGGAGGTTTGGGGTATTTCTCTGCTAATACACATACACTCTACTAATACACTGCCATTGAGTTGACTGGCAGTACGTACAGAGTAAATGACTTTTGTCTTCTTACTGACACCAAAGCAGTAATACTGGTGCCAGCTCAACCTCAACCCTCCTTTCTCCCACTTCAACTTTGAATGTTGGGTTCTTTGAGAGGTTCTCAGGCAAGTGTAATACTGATATCATCAGAACATCATTGAATATCAAAATATCTTCTAGTTTAGAAGATCAGTGTTCCTCATGCTTCCACATTACCATAGACAGGTGTTTCAGCTAAAGATACATTCAGTTTCTGAAAACTGTATTTAGCTTATATTTGTGTGAAAAAGCCTGTCTGGAAAAGAAGCACTTCCCACTAGGATATGAAAGCTTGGAAGCTGAATTTATTTTGCTGGTTTGCTTTTTTTTTTTTAAATCAATATAAATAGTACGAAATGTTTGGGTGTTGTTTTTTTCACATATAAAATTAGTGTGCAAAAGGTTAGAAGGAAAAAGTTTTGTTGTGATTGGTGCAGGAAGGTGGCTATGCACATCTCCCAGGTAAAAATCCCAAATATAAAATACTTGAAATGTTTAAATATGTTTGTTAAAATAGGTATAAATACAATCAGAGTTAAAAAAAAAAAGTCACTAACTTCTGAAAAAATGTCCTGCATTAATTCAAAGGATAGCAATAAATCACAGTGTATCAGGAAGCCACTTAGAAATATCATAGTTGGAAAACTTCCAGAAGTAGGAGCTATAATCGCTCCCCAGACCTCATGAATACATACTTCACTGACAATGCTCAGTGGTTTCCAGGGTGGCAAATTTTCTATTCCCTCCTCACATGCCAAACCAACTGCAGGCAGACTCTCCTTACACAAAAGGAGAAATTATTTTTAAGCTTGAAAAGAGTACTGAAATGACATTAAAATGTTGTTTCCTTTATTCTTTGGGTATACTGAAGAATACACCCAAATTCTATTTTCTTTCTCAGGTGGAGATTTCTAATAATGGGAGGAGAGCCTTAGTTTTTGTGTAACAGTCAAAGTGGATGTTAATAAATTTAATACTTCATGTTATATAAAATATATACAATATGTCCATATTAAAATCAATGCTTATTAAAAGTCTATTGACAGGGTAATCCTTCCACTAAAACTGCTTGTGAGTATGTGCCAGCACAGAAGACTCTCAGATGCTTTCTCTAACCGCCACCTGTTGTTTCGTTGTGGGTGCATTTAAAGAGGGCCACTGCATGTATCTCTTCTACTGACTGACCTGTTAATTGGCAGAGAAATGTATTTAAAGACTAATGGCACGGCAGGTTTGAAATTTAGATCATCAGTAGCTTAATTTGTAGGAGTCAGTGAGATGCCTCAATGTTGCAGTGTGGGTACTCAAAATGGACAAAAGCAATCACTTGAACACAAACTGAGCAAAATACATTCATTATGTTTTAAGGTGCAGTCTTCTTCTGTTAAGTAACAGAGGGAAATCACAGAATGGTTTGGGTTGGGAGGGACCTTAAAGACCATCTAATTCCAAACCCCCTGCTGGGCAGGGACATCTCCCACTAGGCCAGGTTGCCCAAAGCCCCATCTAGCCTGGCCTTGAACATTTTCAGGGACAGAAATGAGTTTTGTGTCCTGCTCCTGCTAACAGGCTCAGTATTTTGTCACATGAGCAGAGCACAAATCTGTTCAAGTATTTGCATCAAGCGGGCTCCAAACTAGTTAAAATTCAAACCTCCTGATTCTGTGGTATATTCTGTCACCACAGGCATTAAGTATGCACTGCCTGAAGACCACTTTGAATAATAAGGTTGCTTCTTCAGATTTCTCATCTTCCCCAGGCTAAGTTATTAGCCCATCCTTCATTCCTCTTTCTTGCCTGAAACAAGTATCATTGCACTGAGATCTTCTAAATACTTGCACCTCTAGTTACAGCAAGAGAATGCATTTCAATTAAAATAATTAAAAATAGCTTTATCAACATTTCTAGTAGCCCATAAATAGAACTACCTTTAAGCACATTTAGGAATATATTACAAAACAAACAACTGCACAATAGCCCTTGTACTTCCACGGGTTGTCATTAAAGAAAAATCATTGGAAAGAATATCAGATTTTGAAGACATTCAGGTGGGTCCGTGGTAGCTTCAGTAGGATAGTCACCTTCGGCAACATGATATGCAACAGCAGAGGATTGTTCGTAAAGGGTGTTTTCTTCTGTATTCTAAAGCTTTTTTCACTTGTTCTTTGGCGTCTCCTACATAGTCCTCAACATTTTGCATATTTATCTCAATGACGTCAAAGGTGTCTGCCTGTTCTTCTACCAGCAAGGCCACCTGCAGAAAGAGCTCATGAACCTCCTTGATGCGACTTTCTAACTTCACCAGCTCCTTATGACGTGTCTCTATCTCATTCAAGGCTGAGCGAGCCCCCTTAACATCAGACAAGAGGTTCTCAGAGAAGACATCCCACTTGCCTTGCTCAATCATCTCCTCAATCTGGTTGCCAGAAACATCCTTGCCCATGATCTCTAGCTGCCGCTGAATTCGTATCTTGCAGTTCTCCCGTTGGTTCATCTCCGTTGCGTTGTATTCGAACATAGCTTCCTGAAAGGCATGCATGAGGTCCACGTAGTGGTTCTTTGCTACCCTGGCAATGACAGACATAACCCCGTATTTTGTTATCGCATCTTCGCTGAAATCTCTCATTATTTGGAGTTTCCTGTGGATGCTTTCTCCACGGGCCTTGATGTCTCTGGCAATACTATTAGTATCTCGTTTGATGCTACTGAGACGGCGCATGGAAGTCAGGAAGCGGCTGTTTTGCTTTTTGAGACGCTTGACATCCTCTTTTAGGAGGTCATTTTCTGTCCGGATAGTCTGTATATCTTTATGAAGAGTTTCCAAGGCATAATCAGTCTCATAAAGGAGAATGTCGCGGGGTGAATTTTCGTCATCCTCAGTATCAGAAAAACTCGGGGTTGTGTAACCTGGCAAATTCACGTAGCTCGTTTAGCCGGTCTTTCATCCTTCCTGGAAAACAGGAAAAGTAGGAAACAATTTTATAGTAAATAAAAATATTGGTTTGCAAATTCATAACTAATCATGCATTAAAGATAACCCAAAATATCAGATTTAAACTTGCTCACAGCATTTTAGAAATCGATGGCTCTCATACCCAAAACTTTGGTGCTAGTGTACTACACTTAGAAACTAAAAAAAGTGCAGATCTGAAGACAACAAATCCGAAGACAAATCCAAAAGAATAGTCAGATAGCTCTTAGCCCCCCAAAACAACACTCTTTCACTTGAAGAAAAAAACAAAAAAAAAAAAACAAAAAACAAACACAACAACAAACTCAAGCAAATGATAGGAAAGCCTTCAGCTACCAGAAGGTGTAGAAGCACCAACAACTGAATGCTTCCCCTATCCTTTGCTCATTAGAGAAATCTCCTCTAGATCTTGACCCTTCATTGCATCAACTACCCCGAATAATCACAGGTCCTCTATCATTCCAAGTTGGTCTTTCCTGGAAGGAGAGCAGAAGCCTCTCAGAAACAGAAACCGTTCATTTTTGTATGATGGAAACATCTTACAGAAAGAGTAAAGGAACACAGTTGTTACAAATCAGGATCTGTTTTCCATATTTGTCTCAGACTTAACTGCAACTTTACTAAGACAACTACAGAATTAGTACTCTGTACAGACCAGGTGAGTAACAAGACAAATCTCCTTTACGTATGCTGTTTACTTGAAACTTTAGACCTAAAACCTTTGAAGAAAGTAAGATCTGAAAGCTTGAGCAAGAACCCTTTACTAAGCACTACAGCAAGCAGGAAGCTGAGAATTTCCCATCAGAAAAGCTGTACAACTTATGACATCATTTAAATGAATAGGAAAGAGAACCAAATTAAGAAGCAACACCAAGCATAACATTTCCAGATCTGTTATCTACAAGATTCTTTCCGCCCCCCCCCCCCCCCCCCCCAAAGGAATTAAAGTGTCTTCACGAGCATGTTATTGGCTATGAACACGTCCCTTCATAGGATCAGTTATTCCCAGGTTAAGGAAAGTCCCATGTGAACATACTCAGGACAATATGCCTAAATCCAGTGTGAATTAGGACTGCAAATTTATAACCTATTTCATGGGATTATTAGATGTGTTAAAGATGTTGGGGAGGAGACAAATAAAAGATTTCATCACAGACACCTCTTTGGTTCATGTAGTTCAGTGGGGGTATGTACTAGTCTTGAGAAGTGTCCTAATTAGTATCATATTTACACTGGTGCAAAGAAGGAGTTTCAACTTAAACCAATTCTTTTCCAAGCAATATAAACCAAGGAAGTCCACCAATATCCTGAAACACAAGCTCTCATTCAAGAATCCACACATGTAAGAACTGTTTGAATTTAAAACACAAACCACATAGATGCAACTCAATCATACACTGAAAGCTCAAGTAATGAAAGGTTTTCCACCTCCTCCCTTAGCAATAACAAAATCAAGAATTACACCTCATGCCACAACACCAAGGTGAAAAATCCCCACCTAAAATGAAAACCAAATTGCGTGGGACAGTTTTAAAGTCCGTTTTACTTGACTTTAGAATTGTATGGCCAAGTTTACCTACAGGCAGTGCAACAAGAATATCTACCCTTTATGTTTGGAAATTTGGTAGTGGACCATATTCTAGACAGCATGGTGGAAAGGGAACAAACAAAGAAGCATCTCACTGCCTCTTCTAATCATTAACTGTTTCTGAGACGTTTTTCACCTGAAATGTAGACGTGGTTCTGAAAACCAGCCACATTGCTAGTCTGACTGCATTCCTGACTCTCACTGGTTTCCCTGGAGTTTATGATCCTCCCAGTTTTAGGCTGCTCCTTCAACATGTGTTGTGTTCAACAGTTTATTCTTTTATGTTTAGCATCTACATTTGGAAGCAGCAAACAATAGTTCTAACAATCAAACCTTAAGATGACAATCCACAGAAGCAAGATGCTATCCATGTAAAATAAATAATGTGTGTGCAGGCTTCCGTTCCCTCTGTGCTTACTATTCCTCGAGCTTGAGGAAAACTAAATTTCATCAAAGAAATTTGATGAAACTTACTAAACTCCACAGAGAGCAGTCTGACAACTGGTTCAACAATAATTACAATTTATTTTATGTGCTTAACAAAGCTGGTGCACTTCTCTGGAAAAATACCCTAAGAATGGTTAAATCCACAAGGTACTATATTGTATTCTTACAGACTTCAGGCACTCAAAAACTTCTAACAATTTTAATTCAGAGATGCACTCAAGTACGCATACACTTACATCAGGAATTTAGTACAGTAACCATTTTTTCTACTCAAAACTGAAGCAAGAGTTCTAGGCCAAGACTGGGGAAAGTTTACATTTAAACACAAAGCCACACTGAGTAAGAACTCTTGCATAATAAGCTCATAACTTTATAGGAAAAGGTCTACCCTTCCTTCCCCTACCCTCGAAAGGGCATCTTATGGTTTGCCTTTCTCACCCACAACTAGTGTCAGGTGTTACATAAAATAATGTAGAAAGAAAGGGAGAAGCAGAAACAGAAATTTTCACACTGTATATTACTAATGTTGTAATAAGTTCATGTGTATACTAATTCTGCAGCATCTCTATAAAAAAAATTGCTTTAAAAAAAAAAACATGGAAGAATAAAAAGTCAAACGTTAAAATAAGAGTAAGGAGCTGTCAAATGTAGACTCAGATTGCACAGTAATGTCTCCTATGCACAGGATGATCATGCAATTAAACACTGTCCTGCATCCCATCACTTCCACCAAGTCTCTGCTTAAAATCTGTATGTGCTGAAAAAAATAATGTACAACATAAAATTTAATATCATTCAGTTCACAGTTAGATATCTCATTTACTGTGTTACTACTTTTCATTTCATCAGTGTTTTCTCCTGTGATAATCCCTGGAATGCTCCATAAACTCCTCAGAGTCCTCTGGGGAAGGCAGTCCTAACAGCCCAATCTGCAGACACAGATTTCAGCGCACAGTGATTAAGGACAACACTATCACACTTGATGAGTTACGATGCCAAATTAAGACACTTGAAACACAGTTCTCCATACCTTGTAAATTCTGACTTCTGTCACTGCTGCGAGTCTCAGGCACTTCGCCAAGTAAGCTCCTGGTGTAACCAGCTGGACATCAGCAAATGAACGCATGGATCTAGGCCACTTGTGAGAAGTTCATCTCCAAAGATACATGCAGCACCACCCACGATCTCTGTGGTCTGGTAGAATCCAATTCTAAATATAAACAGAGGGATCAAATTAAAGTTTCACAAACAATCTTTAGCCTGTGTTTTCCCAGTTTCTCAGTGCTTAGCTCTAAAAGCATACATGATTTGAAACTACATACCAAAACATATATTAATGGTGGTCAATATTAGGATCCTTTAACTGAGAACCTGTACCAGCCAGGGCAATGACTCTACTGATAAAGTGATCACAATTCTGTCCTAACAAATGGATGCCCCCTCTTCAAGCCTCACGTCAGAGTTCTATATGCAGTCAGGGACTTTTTGATGTCTTCTTTCATTCTCCATGAGTCCTGTCCCTTTTTCTTTGTTTCTACAGTCCATCACCTAGCCTGTCTCCACATAGTCTTCACATTTTTAGTAACGTACGTCTTTTATCTACATACAGTGCCTAGACAGATGGAGAGCAGGAAGAGAACAACTATATGCATCTTGGCATCACATTAGGCCACAAACTCCACAAATGCCCAATTACTCTCTAGGTTAGCATTTGAAATATTTGGCCAAAGATATCTGTAAGAGTCAAGAAAATATTTAGGTTTCAGCCTTCTGACAACAGTAAACTCATGTGGGGCATTTGCAAACTGCTGTTTTGAGGGACTCACCATTTGGCAAAATTTTAGGAAACTTTCATAAGGAAAAGAGCCAGCTCAAATACAATGGCACCACGGAAGTCTTTCCCAATTTCAAGTTCCCATTGCAAACAAAGGGGAAACAGATCTTCCCAAGAGAGGCCAATAACTTCCTAACATTCATTTGATAGAATCAGTGACAGAACTGACACGACATTGCTGAAACAAATGAACAGAAAAAAATAGGAGAGCAGGGGGAACCAGCCATTTGAAAAACTGCAGCTTAACCCATCAGCATTTAGAGAAGTTGACCTCCTTTATCAGATGCTGCTGTTTCTCAGTAACATTTAATTACATTTACTTATATGTTAATATCATTGTTGTAATTAAAACAGCCATATATTAATATATAGTTCAGTGCGATTTATTAGTGATAGGCTCAGCTATCTCGCCCTTAACACAGGGCCCTATGCAGCAGGAGAAGCTGAGCCCCCTGACTAGAAAGTAGCTGTGCAACAGAGGGCCTTGGGTCCTGGTGGCCGTCCAGTTGAACGTGAGTGAGTGATGCGCCCTTGTGGCAAAGGAGGCCAACAGCATGCTGGGCCGGAGTGGCACAGTTGGTCAAGGGAAGCGATCCACCCCATCCAACACCTGTATTTGGAGTGCTGTGTCCATGCTGGGCCTCCCCAGCACAAGAGATTTGGGCACAATGGAGTGAGCCCCAAGGAGGCTGCCAAGATGGTCTGAGGTGCCATGTGAGGAGAGGCCAAGAGAGCTGGGACTGTTCAAGCCAGGTACCCACCAAGTACACTCAGCTGGGGATACGTTCAGTATTCGTATCTCCACGTTAGCGTGCTGCTTCTTGGTATTAATCACCACTATGACTAGCTTTCCCATGAGGCATGAGAAAGATGCAAGCTATCCTATTAAAGTCAGATAGCAGGATGTGAGGTTTCAGACAAAAGGAAATCCACACTGAAAGTCAAAAACTGCGCAAAGCCCCATTCCACTATCCCCAGGTACAGACAAAAAGGAGTCCTTCGCTACTGTAGCATGACATGCCTGACAAAACCAGCTATTTGCAGTAACAGAAGTTAGCTGTAAGAGCACATTATGCATAGCACTACAAGCATGTATTTCCACCACTGTGTGAATGTTCTGCATCCTGTTATCTAAGTGGAAACAACTAAAGAAAGAAAGGAAAGTTATTTCTCTAAAAGCAAATGAGTCGCACACCTATATTTGTCTCAGCTTTAACATTTGTATATCCGCACCACTGAGTTTGCAGCTAAACAGTGAAATAAACCAGCAGGTTCAGCACAGCATCCATATTTGAATCACAAGCAGCTGGGAAGGAAGCCAACGTGGGTTTTTTCTTTCTACGGCATTCATAAAAGGCAGCTGCTTGTTAATAGCAGTTTGTAGGTCAACAAAAGTCTAGTCAGTAAGCTTTTCATCCTTGAGTAGGACCTTACAAGATGAAGGTTTTACTTCATCTGAAGTGGCCTTTTTGAGGAAGAACAGATACTTCAAAACAAGTCATTTAAAAACTACTTCTATTTGCAGTTCTTCTCTCCCTTGGAAGGTAAAAGTCACCATGTGCTCCCATATAAACCCACATGGCTCACCTGGTGGTGTCCTGCCTCTGAATGACACAGGCTATTGCTTGCATGACACGACAGACGTGACCCAAGAAACAAGTGGTGAACAATTTGGAAATAATCTGCTTCTAGGCAGAATTACTTCATAGCCAGCTGTGTATCAGCACATTCCAGTGACTTGCAATACATACTGTTTGTGGACCATGCAGTACTGATGGAAATTGGTGGAGTCAAACATACTCAATTACAAGGCAAATAATATACTGCTGCTACGCAGAAATCTGAGTCATTTATAGCAACAAGCGTTAAATGCAGATGAAGCTTTTCTCTTAAGAGCTGCAGTCTCAGATTTAATCATTTTCTAGTATCTTTCTCTTTTAGAGCAGATTCAATCTTTTTGCCTGGTATTTGTTTTCCTATAATAGATTAGAAGATATTAACTTGGAAAACGAACTATTGTTTACAATAGGATTTCCTCTTTACCAAAGAGCTTCTAATTGACTCAGAGGAGAGTGCTAATCATCCTTCCAGACCAAATTCCCCACCCCCTCAATCACCTCCATCACTGGTAAGAGAGCAGCCTAGAATTTGTCAAATCACTTCTATTCTTCTTGTTTCTCATTTATAAAAACTTGAGGGAACACCAAAAAAAAAAAAAAATTGTAATATTGTGATTAGGACACTGTCCTCTGGATATGTTTTATGACCACATCTGTATAGTCTGCTCTGACATTAATGACTACGATGGAGATCAGTATGTCAAAATCTTTTTGTAGCCTCACCAAAAGGAAGTTATCATTTTCTCTGGAGTTTTGCGTATTTTGCAATGTCTAAAAGCACACAAAATGCATTCAGGATTGAAAATATATCAGTGAACACAGAACACCAGTTACAAAGCTGAGATCCAGCAAGAAGTCACAACTGTATCCAAAGAATACTGGACACAACCACTTAATTGCATAGTCAAAGTCTGTTTACAGCAGCATATCCCCTCACACTTTCAGTCACACTGTCAAGAAGTGTATGCAATTGCTAATGTCTCAGGGCAGTTTTTTTTCAAAAGCCTACATGAAGCTTCAACTTCTCAGTTTGCACCAGAGCTAGTTATTTCTTACAAGCTGGTACCTTCCAAGAAACAGGCAGAGCTCCAGCTTCTGCAGACTGCAGTGTCTGAAGCTCCATGTCTCCCTTGTTTCCTTTCATACCATAAAGGCTAGTTAAAAATGCTTTAGGGGAATAAAAAATTAGCATTCAAATAGTTTGTTGCCTCTAACTCAAGGTAATGAGGCAATAATAGCTTGACTGATAGCTTTAAAGGTTCTTTGACATACCCAGGTTTCTTCAACAGTATTCAGTCTCTTCAATGTAAAGTAACTCTCAATTTTTGCATCAGAGCATATCATAAATTCAAGAACCAAGCATGCATCCCATACTTCCCAGACATATTCAGCAATATTAACTATCTTGTCATTTTCCATAGACTGGTTATCAGGTTTTCCAGACACCAGCAGCAAAAGTAGGAGAAGCAGATGGTATACATTAAATGCACACATAATATGGATATAATTTTTCAGATATTTATGAACAGACTGGCAAAAAAATAAGTTTTGCCTAGTTACTACACAGTTTACATGCTAAATAAATGTTATTCTTGCACTAGAGAGGATGGTCTGTTGTATACATGTCAGCTGCTACTATCTATTGGGCTGTCTACATTTTCACTGAGGAACTGTGGATCACTGACAAATTTTCCACCCTGGACAGACATAAGATGGATTCTCAGTAGTTTCTCTGGACACATTTCTGGAAAGTGCCACTACTGAGCAATTATAACTAGATTTATTTTTGTCTCTGCAGACCTTTACCAGGGCTGTAGACAAAAACGTTTGTTCATCTTCACTACATGGCCCATTAAAAAACGGATAGTCTTCACATGTATCCATCTTGCTTCTACATACAAATAAGGATAGGGAATTCTAATGTACACCCCAAATTTAGCCACTTCTGTTTCCTAAGGAAGCCAGAAACCACACAGTTAGCAACCTCAGATTTTGAAAAGCTGTTAAATTGCTGGAAACTGGGAGTCCTGTGAGCTGACACTGATGGACCTGAATGCGTCCAGCTTTCTGAAAATGGAGTGCCGTTAAAAAGAGCAGATACACGTCATGGGAATACATTTTAACACAGGAGGAGAGAGAAAAAACAAAAAACAAACAAAAAAAAAAAAAAAAAAAACACAAAACAAAAAAAAAAAAAAAAAAAAAAAAAAAAAACACTACTACTCTCCTTCAAGTACTTCTCACACAGTGTATTGCAGGTTAACTACTTCAGCATGTCCTTTCCTCCCAAGACAGGCCAAGCTGAAGTCTGCAGTCAAAATGGACCTAGACAGAGACGGGGGAGTGTGAACTGTACCACCTCAGGCCTTGCAAACAGTAGCACAGAAACATGCCACCAACATAAGTAGTGAGCCAGGCAGCCATGCGTTTCTTGGCAATTACTGCAGCTCAGCACCAGGTGAGTCACTGTGCGAGGAAACCAGGTGTGGTGCTGTCACGGCAGTGCCCTGAGTGGGCTGGGGCTCTGACAAGTCACCTCAGCTCTGACACAGGTTGCCTCAGCAGAATAGCCCAGGTACTGACCACGGTTATGCAATGACTCTCTTGCTAGTACCAAATGGCATTTAGAGGCAATTAAGGCATTATGTTGGCATCTGCGTAGATGCGTGAGGCTGCATATGATCATCAGTCAGAGGCAAAATGTGCTAATTTAAAAATGCCTGTAGAACAACAACATTATTATTATTTTTGAATACGCATATATTTACCATTTACAGTACAGTGTTACAATCTGAGATCAAGTATTGTTCTCTAAAAAAAAATCCCTTTACAGTTAAGCATAGGGTGCTTTATTGGTATTAGTTCACGTGGGCCTGTACACGAGGCTCAGTTCTGTGTCCTACCGCTAAATGTACCCAACCATAACTGGAGCAAGAGAGGTTTGGTCCAGAAGCGTCCCTCACAGACACAGGTACACACACACAGCCTCAGCCCCAGGAGACACTGGGTGCTAGCAGGCACTACAGCAATTACTCCACACTCCGTAGCAGCCCATGGGTGTTCACAGGCCTGCTCAAAGTAGCAGTGCCACTAAGATGAAATACAGGTGTAATTAGCCATGCACTGCCAGCGGTTCTTGGGTGATCGGTCCCTGACTGGGCATACCCAAAGCTCAAGCAGGCTTTATTCTTGTTTTCAAAAACAAGTGGTTTGTCACTAACACAGATATGGCACAAATGAAAGATAGAGCAGAAAAAGTGGAAGTAGTCTGTACTTTCTCGGCTTTTGTCAACATGTCCAGAACCATCTTACACCACATCAGTTAGACTTGCTTCTCTGTTGGGTTAACTGGCTTAGCAGCTAGAGCAAGAGCACATGATAAGCCTTACAAAGTAAAGAAACGTGACACCACCACCCCCCCTGCGATAAACTGCAGAAATATGGTCTAGAGGAGAAGCGCCAAACACTGCGTGTGGTAGGCCAGATGAGATAGCAAGCCGCTTGACACAATCAGCAAAAGCTATCAAAACAGATGAAGAAGCTGAACTGTGCTGCTGGCTCCACATGAAGCCCCCCTGTGCCATGGGGGAGGTCCCATAGAGGGCAGGAGCAGCACGGCTGCCCCTCAGCAATGCTCCTGCTGGCCAGGGACAGCTCATGGAGGGGGACATGTCCTGAGGGGCAGCCCCAGGTGCACACATCACCAGAAGCGGCTCCTCCGCAAAACCATGTAGCAACAGTGATCCAGCATTTGGTGCTGAGTTGGGTTTATTGGATTAAATTGACGTTGCCTCAGTAATTTCTGCACCGTGTTCTGTCATTCCCGCACTACATGGATGACTGAGGAGTCAAAGAAATTGATGGGCCAGATAGAAGATAAAAGAGGGTGTACCTGAACATCTGGACAAGCACCTTCATGTTTGATACAGCATGTATCTTCTGTCATAACTGGTTTTGACTATGCCAACGCTATGATGGCTTTCTGTCAGACTAGCAGGTTATCCATATTCTCAATTAGCAGTGTGAATAACGTAACTCAAATGTGAGCCTTTATAGTCTCCAGATGACACTGAACCAAGGCCAGGCTTGGATGGGGCTTTGAGCAACCTGATCTAGTGGGTTGCATCCCTGCCCATGGCAGAGGGGTAGAACTGGGTGGTCCTCAGGGTCCCTTCCAGCCCAACCAATCTGTCATTCTGTGAGCTGGGAGAGGGTGGAAGCAAGTGTTTAGTGGTGAAGGGAAGGAGAAATAGCTGGGATTTAAGATCATCATGGCAAGTAAAAGAAGCACTACCAAAACTAAAAGGAAATTCAACGTGTAGCACATTTAAAAGTAATCATTTGCACTGATACAAAGTAGGGAATACCTATGCTGGTAGCAGGAAAGAATCAGTAGCATTATAGCAGACTGCAAGCTAAAAAGCAAGTTCACAAGATAATGCCTCTGTAAAAAATAAATAAATAAATAAAATAAAATATGTCACTTATGTGAGAGATGGCATGGGAATCCCTCGTTTAACCCTACTCAGCATAAGTAAGGCCTCAGTTGGAATACCACATGCAGCACTCATTACCAGACTAGAAAAACTACAGAATACAGGATAGTGTCTCCAAAAGGTTTAGAAAATCCAGCTCCAGAGGAATAGAAGGATGTAAGCTTGTTCCTTGCAGAAGACAAGGGAGAGAGACTCTACACTCTAATGTATAAATGGAGTTTATGAAAATAAATCACTATTTGTTTCCAGTATCAACAAAAGTCATCCATTTGATTCACACGAGTTTTACATAAAACTAGCTAAGACTGCCTGAAAATTGGATCAGTTCTTCACAGGAACACCGTGGAGCCCACTTCCTCATAGGACACCAACGGGCTACAGAAACCTTTTGCAGGTCTGGGCCAGATGCACTGTTCCAGTACCCCAGAATGGATTAGGTCACGTCTTATAATCACTCCATGGCCCTACATTTCCATGATCTGTCCAGCTCCCTCTCACCCCCAGTCCTGCTGTGTGCCTGTGCCAAGGAACAGTCCTGGCAAAACCTTTCTCTCCATTATTGCAACGAGCATTTCTCCTTTTGGAGCAGGTCACGGTAAGTGTTAAGTTAGCATGGCTTTTTTCCTCATGAAGGCTCTCTCCCACTTTTCTCTCCAAAAACAGCGTGCATAATGCAACGCAGCTGACACGTGCCAAACCCCATGCCACCCGAAATCAAGACCGCAATACAGTACGCAGTGGGGCTCCACAGTGCCCTGGTTATCTGCAGTGCCCAGATCACATTATCCCCATCTTAATGTGCCAAGAGATCTTCTGTATCATGCTTATTTTCTCGATAAGGATCTCTTACGACAACAGAGGTTAGCTCGTAGTTTTAGCCCCAGCCAAAACACCAGGCACGGTTGTCATATGACTTAGCATGCAATTTCAGTTTCAGAGCAGTGGTCATACAGCACCGTCAGCGAGGTGAGAAAAAAAGTCTTCAGAAGTGTTGGGCATCAGAAGCATGTTTTCATACAGAAGAGCTTTACCCCGTTTGTCTGCTTAGCCTGGTAGACCTTTTGTCTGTTCTTTTGCCTAGAGAAGAGTTACGGTCATCTCACAGTCCCACCACTTCCACATGAAACTATTTAAATAGCAAGTAACACTACCAACAGGAAAACAACATCCTTCAAATTCTCATCATAGAGACCCATATATTTCCATTTTCATCCCTGACAGCTTAGAAGATGATGGCTCCAAAAATACCCCCTCCAGAAAAGGAACCAGAAATGTCCATGTCCGTTTCAGACCAGCATTACCCTGCTAGTCATTTCCTCTGCTGGCACCACACAGCTACCTCAGCGGTACCCTCCTGGGCAGGCAAGGAAATGGGTGCTAATTAACAGGCAGCAATCAAGGCACACTAACTGCAGCACCTGCTCGCCAATCCTTTAGCCCTTTACCCCTCTGTGGGGCACCCCAGCTCCCCAAAACCGTCCAGAGCACACCCCCAGACCTTGCCATGCCCTGTGCCCGGGGTCCCGCTTCCCCCCCGCTGGAAGGCAGCGAGGAAGGAGCAAGGTTCAAGGCTCCCCTCGCCCCCCCGGCACTCACCGCCCGCCTCGCTCCCCGCTCTGCCGGTGCCGTCGGAGCGGCCGCGCCGTCGAGCCCAGCGCTAGTCCCGGCGGGGCGCCCCACCCCCGCGGCTCGCCTCGCCCTCCCATTGGCTGCTTGAGGGGGGAGATTTGCATAGCCACACCCCTCCCTGCCGTCGGGGGGCGGCTGGACGGGCGGTGCCCCCTTCCTCCTCCTCCTCCTCCTCCTCCTCCTCCTCCTCCTCCTCCTCCTCGGCCCCACGCCGGCCCCTCGGGGCGGCGCTGGGCTCGCACCACTTGCTGAGGCGGGGGAAAGCCCGCCCCGTCGGTGCTGGGAAGTGTGGGTGGGCTGAGGTTGCCCTTTCCCTGCAGCCCGCCCCGCGGACGCCGCCTGCCCTTTCCTGCCCGACGGGGCGCCCAGGTCCCTTTTTGACCCATTTTTGGGGCTGTGACTTGGTCTCTGATGGCTTTGACCATTCCTGAAAGAACACAGCAGAAACAAACAAGAAATACCCTTTGTCATCCTTCTAATTAAAGCAAACAACAAAAAAAATCCTCTAGCAACACAATTACCCAAACACATTAATAACAGAATGATAAGCTACACAGTTCGTTATAAAAGTAGTTCACATCTTGCTGTGACCTGAGTCTGAAGTTCATGTTTTGGAAATACATCTGAAAGATCCATTTATTTGTGTGTTTTATTTTTTCAACCTTTCACCACAAAACTTGGAGAAATTTATAAGTGGAAGTTTTAAAACAGGTGTTACTTTTTTGTTGCTGCCCAGCGTAAGATACCAAAAGGCTAAAAGAGCATCATGTCTCAAAGACTTGGCAGAGAAAGGGTATTACCACACTGACAAGACAACATAAGGTTGGAAAAAGGGATCCTGTGGAGGCCACATAGCACTTTTTGGGGCCTCCTCCCTTATTTTGGATAACCCTTGGACATTGTGGTGCCAGTGGTTCTGGCAGCAGGAGGAGAAGAGGCATTACAAACCCATGCCTATGCCCATCTAAAGAAGGTCAGGGGACACAGGCTGGCAGTAATTAGCACAGGAAGCAAGAACTGGAGGTGGGGACCAGCAGTAATTACTATACTAGCAAGAGCTGGAAACTAACACAAATAGTGAAACTCAGAGGGGCCATGTGAGCATCCACCACCATTGCAGACACATCCAGAACCAGACCAGAGATGTCGCTGGAGCCCAGGCTGGTGATCTGGACCTTCCCTCTGCTCTTCTTTGTCTTACTCTCTCTCTGCCTTCATCCGACGTTACAAGCCATTCAACCCTCTGTAACAAAGTTCAGCTGGTTCCTGTTATAAACAACAAGGTTTGATAGGTTTCTGCCAGAATAGCTTCTGCCATCAATAAAACTTTAAAATCAGCCATTTGGTGTTATGTCACCTTTAGCCCAAGAGTACTTCAAACATCAGTGCCTCCAGGTGGGTTGTCCAGGATGGCCTTCTCTGGGTCCCACACCCAGTAGTAACTGGAAGAGCATCCAGAGCAATCCCCAGTTAAAGTAAGGCTTCAAAGCCTCTCTTACACTGCATCAGCACAGTCTTGGGCATGCCAAGAGAAAGCTCAGTCATAACACAGCCTGTTGCAAGGATGTGCAAAATTTCCTCACTCCTTATTCTCCATGCCGCTGTTATTTCAGGAAAAACAAAACAAAACAAAAATCCTTTCAGCACTTCAGTAGGTTAACACTTGAGGTTTTATGGTTAACAGAATCTTTGCTGGGATTTTTCTCTTAGGCCTTGATCCTGGAGCTGGTGGGTCCCGCCAGCCCTCTGAAGCTAAAGGTGTTTTTTCTCTTCCCAGATGCTGCTTTGAGGGATCAGCTGCAGCCTTCCAGCCGTGTAGGCTGGAAGCCTCCTTTTTGCCACTGGACTGCAGAAGCAGATGGGACTTTTAACATTGTGGAGCTGAAAATAAAGCTGCCTGTCCCTATAACTGCATGGGTGATCAAGGATATAGTCTGCTTTGCATGCTGCACAACAGCCATGACAAATCAGGCTGCTGGTATTCCAGCAAAAGCAAAGGGGTCAGTGCAGTGACTGATAGGCCTCCGATCCAATCAGGAACAAACTGCTCATACAGACACATCTGGTATCTTCTGTACCATTTGTGAGGAGGGCACAGAAGACCAAACAGACAGGCAGCAAGTCTCCTCTGCTTTGGGAGAGGCTTCAGTTACGTTTTCAGCAGCTGAGTAGTGGCAAGGTAGCATTATGTTAAATTACTAGCCGTGTAAGGAGGGAAATGGAGAGTGAGAGGACTTTATTGCTTCTGTGAATTCTGTCACTTTGCTTAGTCAAGGTTAAGGAAGGTTGGGAAACTTCAGAGATAGCTAGCTAATTAAGCTATGTGGATAAGTAGCATAAGAAATGACAAACATACAAACCTACAAAGGTAACAAAGCAATTTTTTTTTCCACTTCTTACTATCTCTCATTATATAAGAGGCTGTTCATGAAAAATTGTCACTTAGCAGTGAAAGGAAATGCCCTGTTTGCATAGATAATGGCAGAATTAATAAATACAGGGATCACTGGTACCCATTAGTTCTTAAATAGGGAGGTTGGGCAACATGATGGACAATGTATCTGGAGACAAGAAGCCTCCCTTTTAATGCTTTTTCTTTTTTTTTTTTCCTCTGAAGAGCTTTTTTTTCTTTAAAGACTTCTAATACTAGCCTAGTTCTTGAGTGATGGCCTCCAGAGAGACACATTTCCAGTTTGCTCATCTCTAGAAAAAGGAGAGGCATAATTGCCTTCAGTTCTTATTCTGAAAAGTAATATGTGAACAGTTTGGAGCCGTGTGTATATTAAAATTCCTTGAGGATGTGCAGCAGCTCAGGGTACATGCACAGAACAGAGGGACAGCTGTGCTGGGGAGACCCCTCATCTCTGTTCTAGTGCCTGCTGCTTCCAGATGGGTTGCCTGTCAGGATGATTGCAGAACATCCTGATTGAGTTTCTTTCAAAACCCAAGACAGTAGGAGTTAGTTTAAGTAGATGCAGGTTGCTCACTGTTACCACTTCCCACCATCTCAGGGCATCTGGGAGTTCGAGGCATCTCAGTTTTGAGGGAGTGCAGTTTTGCCAGGCAAGTTATATTTACACATCCAATTCCACCTACTAATCTACTATATAGACATATACATATGTTTGTCTTGAGTTTACCCAGGCATACAGTTTCCACCCATAACACCTGTTCTCATTTTCTACAGTGTTGTCGATTAATAAAGGATACTTGTGAAACTCTTTTAGCAGAAAATAGAGCAAGTTGATGCCAGTCCAGTTCTGTAACACAGAGCCAGGTCTCAGATACCTAAAATTTATGTATGCTTCCCTGGATGAGCCAAATAAGCCTCTTTTAAGCTAGAATGCAGTCTCATATAATCTAGCACACATTGAATTAATTCAGTTACTCTTTCATGGTTCCTGGACAAATAGCTTGATAATAATATCAACTTTTTTTTTTTTTTCTTTTTTCTTTTTAACCTCATGGATCACTAAGCAGTCCTGAGATTAAATGAGTTATCAGTTTCCAGGATGAGTGGAGGAAGACAGAGAATGATGCAGGGAAATCCTTTCATTGTATTCATTTACCACAAAAGTCTTCAGCTGCAAGCACCTCCACTTTGTGTAAGGCCCCTCAAAGTGTCCTCCACTGAGTCTTTCACATTTCCTTGTAGCCTCTGGCAAAAGCTAATTACATTACAGTACAGCTTCTTCACTTAGTGTCAATAATGTAAAGAGATCCTGCTTACTTGCATGAGGAATAGGCAGCTGACAAGAATTCAGAAGCTCAGGGTTTCCACAGCTAGCTAAATCCAGCTTAATTCTTTGCTGAAGCCCATGGAGTTATTTGGATTTGCAAGGGATAACACAGATTGGTATTGAGCCCTGTAGCTGTTTTGCTTTTTGCTTTCCTTTTTTCTCCTTCACTGGGAATGAAGAAGAGTGCTGGAAAAGGAGGGACTGCTGAAAGCTGTGCAGACAGAAGTGCTGTGGAGTCAGAGGATGCCCCATGACAGGGCTGTCTCTCTGGGTTATTTAGGAAAGGATTTAACATTCTTCTCCAATTATGCCTGAGAGGCATGTGGAGCCAGCCCTGGGCTTAATGCCCCTGAATTCCTTGTGAACCACAGCTTGGCACTCATGCATGGCTTTAAAGGTTCATTACACATACATGAGTACTTAAAGAGCTGCAAATCTAGTTAAGATTGTATTAAATGCCAAATTGGATGGAAAGGAAATAGCCTTGGGTCTTCTGTTGACTCAGGAGGTGACGGCAGGTGCCAGCATGTTTTACTGAGGTAGTAATTGATAAATGAGTAAATTTGAAGTATTTTCACATGATGGACTTAAACAAGAATAGTTAAGTGAAGCCAATGGAACAATGCTGATTTCCATAAGCTGAAGGCTTGGTTTGTTATCAAGTAAACCACAGGATTTCTATGCTGCTGTCACAGCTTTTGAATGCAAGAGTATGGTCTGTATGTGCTCAGCTTGGCAAGGATACTCTCAGATCCATTGGCCTAATGAGAATTATTTCCTAACCCTATTTCTGTGCTTCAGTAAAGACATGTCCTGACACCTGTTATCAGACAGGAGTGTATCTGTTCTGCGTGTTTACGTGCCCTTAGATTAACAGCAGCTGGCTTCAGCAGCACAGGGAGTGCTTGGTAACTTGGTAGAACAGAGAGAAGGAAATATTTATGACAGACACAGTGGTTCAAAAAGCCTGGGCAGGAAGACAGATAAGGTAGCAGGAGCTCAGATTTAGGTATAGTCCTGGTAAGTGCAGGTTCTAGGACAAGTTCATATCGGCAAAATGTACATGCCCTGTTTTCTTCTCATCAGTACTCTGAGCAGAAAATGGGCAGGCTGCCTATCAGGTGTAGAGAGAGAATTATTTGGGGGTTAAAGACCTCCAGGGGTGAAGAGCCTTGTAGGGGCATGGTAGAGAATAAACAGACATTCACAGAGACAGCCAGCAGAAAATGTGCACATTTCCACAGTTTGTAGCAGCGTTCTTTTCTAATAGTTGAGTAACTATAACTAATCAAATGGAGAAAATACGTTGTTTTTTAATGACCAACAAGTTTCACTGAAATAGAACTCTGCACTAGAACCTTGTGAGCACAAGTTTTACAAAGCCATGTTGGTGGATCACTTTAGTCATGCAGCCAGTACTCTTCAACAAGCAGTATAGCCATATTCCTCCAGAGAGGAGTGAGGAGCCTGCAGAAATGATACAGCATGCCTCTTTGCCATGCTGGACACCTGCCTCTGTGGGCATGCTGCACAAATGGCAACCTTTGAGGTGGCTTCATAGAATAATAGGTTGGAAAAGACCCCCAAGATCATCTGGTCCAACCATCCCCCTACCACCAATGTCACCCACTAAACCATGTCCCCAAGCACCATGTCCAGCCTCTCCTTGAACACCCCCAGGGACGGTGAATCCACCACCTCCCTGGGCAACCCGTCCCAGTGCTTGGCTATTCATGATTAGGTCTAAATGTTTTGCAGCAGACCTACCCAAGGGTAGCATGGTAGCGATGTATTATAGATTTAAGATGAAAAGAAGATGCTTTTTTGTTAGCTGAAGGTGAAGGAAGAGTCATTTGGGGCCCTTTAACTGGGAATACATAGCCCGAGAGCAATACATTTCACAGCGCATTTGTGACCAGTTGCTGCCTAGAGGTCTCACCCAGTGAAGAGGCAGGCAGTCTAAAGGCAAGTTATATGTGACACAGCAACAGCATGACAGATTTACATAGAATTAAACAGTTGTTTTTAAGGTTTTATTTTACAGGGCTAGAAAAAGCCAAAAATTAATGGTACATGTCAAGATAGAGGGGTATTTGTCAAAGAACCTGCAAAACTTATCTGAGAAAAGTGAAGGCTTATATTTTATCTTTCAAACCTGTCTATAGACTGTTGGATGTATTTCAGGATTCCAGGAGGCACTTGTTATCTGCCACACTTCAAGTCTTAGTGTTAAGAAATTAAGAAAAGGTAGAAAGTACTGCAGGCACTGAATAGCTATAAATACCTAAGGCCACTGGAGCCCACAGATCTATTCTTGTTTACCGCAGCCAGGCAGTATCTATCTATACATGAAAGTGGGTAAGGCAAAAGGGCAACTTAATTGCTCATTTTTATTTTTTTTTTTAATATTATTTTTTAACTACTGCTTTTTGATGGATGTGTCTGCCTTGGTGGCAGCTTACAGAAAGATGAAAGCTGACCAAATCTACCGGAGTCTGGGGTGGCTGCCAACTCCTGCCAGCCCTCCTGCCTGGCTCTGTGCTCAGAGGGAGTTGCGGGTAAGAGTTTCTACAGCAGCCAAAGTGTTCAGTCATATTTTCATAAGAAACGACCATTAACTTCTGTTACTTGTCTCTGCAAATCAGCATCAAGATAGACCTGGACATTGGCACTGTTATCATAGAATCAGTCATAGAATCATAGAACATCCCGAGATGGAAGGGACCTGTGACACATCCTTGAACTTCCAGATCCTCTAATGCATCAGATGCTGGCCTTTTCATTTGCTCAGTTCATAGCCAAGTGAGCAAATGTATCGGGAAGTCCCAACAGATGAACCAAAACCAGAACGCAGAGCCTCTAGTCCCATGTGTCAGTCTAGAGAATTATCTGGTCTAGAAAGCATGTAATACACTTCATATATTTATGCCTTACAAGTAGCATCTCTGTGTAGGTTGTGTGTTACTACAGCAGATAAGGAGGACAGCACTGTGCATATATATTCTGTTCTTATTCCTTCCTTGTACTTTCAGCTTCAGTGAAGCAGGCTGTCCTGGTGATGACACCTTTTTAAGCTAGATAAATATCTGCTAGGAATAATTCAGGTATAGATGATTTTAAATTAAGGAGGGAAATGGGTTATATCACTTCTTGAACCTTATTTTAGCCACATTTTCTAAATCTATTTAAAATGTGTTAAGGTGTACTTTAATATTTATAAAAATACAAAATATTAAAATACACTGCAACATAAGACTAAGGTCTCAGATGGGTTAAATCAGTTCTCCAAAATTCAAATCAAAGGTTGAAAGTGCATATGCCTTTTGAAGCCAATGAACAGTTACAGTAGCATTGTAAGAATTTGACAGATTACAGAAAACCTGTTATTTATACTAGACTGCAAAATATAGTAACTTCGTGCAATTCAGGTAGCTGTACTTTTAATCCTGAGAAGTGATTTCACAGATGTTTTCACTGAAAACAAATTGTTTCTGGGAAGATATGTCATCTAATACACACTCGCATCATCCCTTATAAAACAAACCTTTCTTCTTGGCCAAGGTCATCAGATATTTCCCTAACAGAAATACTACATTGATAAGGAATCCATGCAGAAAACGATGATGCATTTCTACCACAAGACCTTAAACCATTGTTTTTATGGCAAACCTGGTAGCTAATAATGGTAGTGTTACACAGGTATTGGTAGGAAGGATGTTAAATAGAGTTTCCATGTTGCAGAATTAATCTTTTACGACATGAAAAAAAAAAAAAAAAAAAAAAAAAAAAAAGATCCTATATGAACGTTAATTTAAAATACTGTTCACATTTACTGTTCACGTTAACTGGGAGTGCCACACGGCTGACACGAGCAAGTCCAGGAGGTTCATGAAGCACCTAGATGATAACTTCTTGGTGAAGGTGCTAACAGAGCCAACTAGGAAAGGTGCCCTCCTAGACCTGTTGCTAGAAAACAGAGAGGGTCTGGTGGGAGATGTGGTGATTGGTGGCCACCTCGGTCATAGCGACCATGAAGTGGTTGAGTTCAAAATTTATGGTGACAGAAGGAAAAGTGCCACCAAAACCTCATCCCTAGATATGGGGAAAGCGGACTTCAGGCTGCTCAGGGAACTAGTCAGCAAGGTCCCCTGGGAAACTGCTCTTGAAGGCCTCAATGTCCACCAGTGCTGGTCACTCTTTAAGCGATGCCTCCTAGAAGCACAAGATAAGGCAATTCCAAAATATCGCAAGTCAGGCAGGCGGGGCAGGAGGCCGGCGTGGCTGACCAGGAATGTTCTAATGGAGATTAGGCGGAAACAGAGAGTGTTTCGCTACTGGAAGGAGGGCCAGGTGTCATGGAAAGAATACAGGGATGCTGTTCGTGTTTGTAGGGAGAAAGTTCGAGTGGCCAAAGCACACCTAGAGTTGAAGCTGGCTGTGTCTGTGAGAGAAAATAAAAAGGGTTTTTTTAGATATGTAAATGGAAAAAGGAGAACTAAAGAATACATAGGGCCGCTCCTTGATAGGGAAGGTCTCCTCACAGACGATGACGTAGGCAAAGCAGAGACACTTAACGCCTTCTTTGCCTCTGTCTTCAATGCCGATGATGGGCTTCGGGACCCAGGGTGTCCTGAGCTGGAGGGCCGGGACGGTGGGGATGACAAACTCCCAACTGACCCTGAACGTGTGCGGGATTTGCTACTCCACCTGGATCCCTACAAGTCCATGGGTCCGGATGGGATTCATCCCCGGGTGCTGAAAGAGCTGGCGGATGTCATCGCGGAACCTCTTTCAATTATTTTTCAACGATCCTGGGAATTTGGAGAGGTCCCGGTAGACTGGAAGCTGGCAAATGTTGTGCCAATTTTCAAGAAGGGTCAGAAAGAAGACCCTAGCAATCACAGGCCTGTCAGTCTCACGTCAGTGCCTGGTAAAATCATGGAGAAGTTGGTTCTTGGTCTTATTGAGGCGCACCTGGGGGACAAAGCAGTCATTGGTCCCAGCCAGCATGGGTTTGTGAAGGGTAGGTCCTGCCTAACTAACCTGATTTCCTTTTATGATAAGATCACCCGTATGGTGGACCAAGGGAAACCAGCTGATGTGATTTTTTTGGACTTCAGCAAGGCTTTTGACACGGTTTCCCATAGGATCCTACTGGACAAAATGTCCACCATACAGCTAAATAAAAACATCATACGATGGGTGAGCAATTGGCTAACGGGCAGGGCCCAAAGGGTTATGGTAAATGGGGCTGCGTCAGGCTGGCGGGCGGTCACCAGTGGGGTCCCTCAAGGCTCCATTTTAGGGCCGGTACTTTTCAATATTTTTATAAACGATCTGGATGTAGGAATAGAGGGTATTTTGAGCAAGTTTGCTGATGACACCAAACTTGGAGGAGTTGTGGACTCAAATGAGGGCGTAAAGGCCTTACAGAGGGATCTGGACAGGTTGGAGAGCTGGGCGATCACCAACCGCATGAAGTTCAATAAGAGCAAGTGCCGGGTCCTGCACCTGGGACGGGGAAACCCTGGCTGCATGTACAGACTGGGTGATGAGACGCTGGAGAGCAGCCTAGAAGAGAGGGATCTGGGGGTCGTGGTAGACAGCAAGTTGAATATGAGCCAGCAATGTGCCCTGGCAGCCAGGAGGGCCAATCGTGTCCTGGGGTGCATCAAGCACGGCATCACTAGTAGGTCAAGGGAGGTGATTGTCCCGCTCTACTCTGCGCTGGTGCGGCCTCACCTCGAGTACTGTGTGCAGTTCTGGGCACCACAGTATAAAAAGGACATGAAACTGTTGGAAAGTGTCCAGAGGAGGGCTACGAAGATGGTGAAAGGCCTGGAGGGGAAGACGTACGAGGAACGGCTGAGGTCACTGGGCCTGTTCAGCCTGGAGAAGAGGAGGCTGAGGGGAGACCTCATCACAGTCTACAACTTCCTCGTAAGGGGGTGTCGAGAGGCAGGAGACCTTTTCTCCATTAACACTAGTGACAGGACCCGCGGGAACGGGGTTAAGCTGAGGCAGGGGAAATTTAGGCTGGACGTCAGGAGGGGGTTCTTCACAGAGAGGGTGGTTGCACACTGGAACAGGCTCCCCAGGGAAGTGGTCACTGCACCGAGCCTGTCTGAATTTAAGAAGAGATTGGACTGTGCACTTAGGCACATGGTCTGAACTTTTGGGTAGACCTGTGCGGTGTCAAGAGTTGGACTTGATGATCCTTAAGGGTCCCTTCCAACTCAGGATATTCTATGATTCTATGATTCTATGATTTAATATTAATTCTATGTCATATACACTTTCTCTAAATACTAATTTGAAGTGGACTTAAAATGAAGTATAACTTAACAAAAAATCAGCAACAGATAAATACAATCTCCTGAAATATCCAACAGCAAATTTATTTGAAGTTCACCAACAATCAGTACTCAGTGTACATGTGGAGAAGCAAATCTGTACTTCATTTCCATTCCAAATAACCCACCAAATACCTGCATGTCAAAGTTTATATCCTCACTACCTGAAGATGACAGAAGATAGACACATCAATTTGTGATGAAAAATGTTTCTTTTATATGACACGGCAAGAAAATTTTCCAAGTGATGTTTGAAATCTTGCCACATCTGCAGCTTTACTGACAGTTAAATTAATTACATGGAAGATAATCCTTCTTTACAGGGGTGTTTTCTTCCCCTTCATTTCTGCAGGCAGCCAGGCCACCTGCTCAATTGATGCTGCACAGTCCCCTCCTTTAAATCCTATGGCAGCCATGGAGAAACAAAAGATGCATGGAAATCGTAGAATGGTTTGGGTTGGAAGGGACCTTAAAGCCCATCCAGATCCAACCCCCTGCCATTGGCAGGGACACCTCCCACCAGACCAGGTTGCTCAAAAACCCTTCCAACCTGGCCTTGAACACTTCCAGGGATGGGGCATCCACAGCTTCTCTGGGAAGCTGTGTAGATGACAGATTCCCTATATTTCCCCCTCCAGCCACCTTGAAATACACAGTTTTCTTAACATTATTTCCTCATCTGTGTGACTCTTCTCCTGTTTCTCCCTCTGACTGGATTCTCTGCATAGGATTTAGCCCCTGGTCAGTCACAGAGAAGATCATAATTACTCTTGCAATTCAAAATCACAGCCAATTTGTGGGGCTACTCTGGTCAGTGAGAACATAGGGATGTGAGGTTTGGAAACTTTAGTAATGGCCTATTTTTGGCTTACACTTTGTGTTCTCTTGGGAAAGAGCAAGCAGATAAATAACCTTCCTTGTTGCTGTAGAGCTACATGACCCAGGGAGTCTGTTGGAGATAGAGTGCTTGCTCTTCATTAGTCAGCATTCTCACTGCAACACACCTAAATGCCATTTTAATCTTGGTTAGCAATCTATTGAGCTTATTTTCCAGAGATTTGTTGTTCTGATCATACACACCTGCAGTTCAACAGTTCACAGCTTGCTTTGAAAACAACTCTGTCTTCGTTCAGGTGTCTGGGGGGTACAACCTAATTACCCCCTTTCTATCAGTGCAAAACTTAAAATGCTCTCCCCTGGCACCAGCTGGTGGCCTGGCAGCATGCGTTGCAAACCTGATGCTTTCTTATGAGGTGCTGAGGTGCATCCAAGGTGTCTGTGGCTTGGTCAAAGATGTTTACCAGGCAGCTTAAAAGTTTAACAAGTGTTTGCAGCACATTACAAGCCATAAAGACAGATTTATTAGATGGAAACAAGCGCTCTCCAAATTATCTTCCACACAGGGTAATATGCCCATCAGCCTTCAAGCCTCTACTATGTGGAAATTTTCAGCTTCTTATTCCCTGATGATGAAAGGAGATAGACATGCTAGTTCTTGAATGTAACACTTTCACTTGCAAGGTGATTTTTCAAATAGTCTTAGAAACCTTGCCATACATGTGACTTTGGTGACAAATTAAGCTGAGGGACTAAACTAGGCTTTCAATTACTGTGACAACAACAATAATATCGCATTGCATTTTTAAACTATGTTCTACTTCAGGCTCTCTAAAGCAATTTGCAAGCAATTACTTTAAAAATACTTCTATGTGTAGGGTTACCCCTATATTATAGATGGGAAAGAAATCACAGAAAATGTCAAAATGCCTACAGGTGTACGAGAAGCCTTCATCTATCTAGCACTTGCATCCAAATCCCTGGAGTGCTAGTCCTATCCTTTCACAGAAATGATTACATGTCTTTTCATGTCTCTGCCTTTTTCTTGTATTTTTCTCATCAGGTTTATGCTTCCATACAGTCATCTTTCTACTTCTCTCCTTTAAATAATTTCTTAGATAAGAACACTATACAGTTGGCATAAAAGATATTGCATTACTTAATAAGAAGCCTATGCCAATAAAAGTTAATTGCCAAAATCCACTTTCAGTGAAGTCAATGCAAGTTTGGCCATCAAGTGAGGCAGGCTCTGGCCCAATATTAAAAACTATAGGAAGTGTGAGAGGGAGGATAGGCAGGGGCCTGTGTTGATACTGGTATAGAGGAGAACGAAGACATAGCAATCATGTCCAAGTGAGTGAACAGACCATGTGTGTCCTCTAGTCAATACCCCTAGGGCAAGAACCAGAAAGCAAAATGAAATTAATTATACAAATGCTCTGGCAGCTGGCTTTGGCAGTTACAACATATATTTCAATGAAATGCTTCCCAGATCGAGAGACAAGTCCAAGCTAGTACCAAGAATTCAGGTACTTGCACAGCAGCAAGTCACAACCAGACCTGTGACTGTCCCACCTTCCCAGGGGGCTGACCCAGGATGCCAACCCAGATGTCCCAGACTCTTGGGAAGGATGGGCTTACACTTAGAGACAGGGTAACAATCCAAACACGATACTGCCACCCATCTACCACAGATGTTTTGCACTAGTGCTTCATTCCTTAGAGAAGAGCTGCTCTCAAAGACCTAAGACCAAAGTTTCTTTCACAAGCCATTAACAACTCCCAGGAGAAAACTAAGAAATGGGTTGAGCAAAGTGACTTTTGTCTCAAGACAGTCCCCTACTAACCAGTAGCTGTGGGATTGCTGAGGTGGAGGTTGCACTCAAGCATTCAAGCAACTGGAAATGCATCATCAGAACCAGCACGTACAAGGTGTTTTTTGCATGAAGCACGTGGTTAGAAACACTTTGAAAGTGTACTGAGATGCACCACACTCCTCAGCCCATTCTGGGCAAAGACTGTTTCATTTTAGTTTGGGTAAGAAAGTGACAATGTTCAGATTTGCTATGAAAGTGGCAGAACTCACCAGAGTTGAATATCTCTCCAGACAAATCATAATGTGGCCCTCAGAGGAGCTGCACAGCTTGCAGTATGAGCAGGGCGAGAAATGTGTCAGCATGAGTGTGGGCTCAGTGCAGACTCTGCTCAAGAACGTAGGAGGAAACAGAAACTTAACTGACAATAAAATTTTCCAAAGGGCTAATTTACCCGTTACAGTCATAAACAAGTCTCATCTAGATACCACGTGCTGAGCTTCAGCGTTTGGCCATCCTGAGTCAGTGGGAGATCTCCGGGGAGCACTGCGGATGCAGTGGAGGGCTGAGCACGATGCAGTGCCAGCAAGAAGCCTGCCCTGACACCACGGCACGCCTGGCAGGTTGTTTCATTGCAGCTTGCCTTGGCTTCCTAGTCTATTCCATTACTCTACTTTTATATTCCTTGCTTAGCACGGCTGTCAAGAGTTAGTGCTTGTAGGATGCAATAAAGATCCCATATGAAAAATGACTACACTTCCTAATATGTTTTATAAAGGAGAGGATGACATCGGTAAAGTAGATGACTGTCCTCAACTCTATTTTTTCTCTAGATGTATAGTTAACTTTATCTTAAAGCACAGCTACAGGCTTCTGTTTCTTTGGTTTACAGAGCATTGGACAAACCACCATCTCTCACTGCAAAGTTTTCACTAATTCCTCTTGAGCATCAGGTCGGAGGGGAAAGACCAATTTTTTCTCCATCCTAGAAACAGTTGAAACAAATATCTGCATCTGCAAGATTTTGCCTTATGATTTCTATGCCATTATTTCTGAATATTGCACAGGCACAGAAGATCCATTTTCTTTCCTAAACCTAATTTACCATTGAAAACAGCTTATTGCTAAGTACTTCAAATAGGGTATTAATAGTTCCTTGAAAAAGGTGAAAAGCACAGTTGCTATTTAAAAACAAAACAAAACAAAACAAAAACAAACAAACAAAATCTTGAGAATCACTGAAGATATTAGGGTTGATTGTTTTTATAGATGTAAAGGAAAATACATATTTATTTTTCCTGTGTTGAGGAAGAAGTGCTCAGACAGATGCCAGGGGTTATGGAACAGAAATCAAGTAGACGAGCACTTCTGAAGGACACATTCCACAGGTACCACTGAAATGACTCAAACTGTAATTACCTGTCCTGGCTATTCCAAAATACAGGTGCATGTGCATGTGGGAATGAGACTGGTATCAAATTGAAAATTGAGTCACTCCACAAGCTTGTTTTACCCTTCCAATTATGCAAGGCAGTTTGTGACTCAGCATCTCAACAAGTCTGTTCTCCACTGATGAGACAGATCAGCTCGGCAGCAGAGTCTGTCGGAGCAGCTCTTCCACGGGGATAAATTTAGCCTTTATTCTGCGTGCGGTTTCCTATGTGAGATAGAGTAAATATGTTTTAAAGGAGAATAATCTTCAACTCATCTTCACACAAGAAACTAATTACATGAGGGAATGAAAAGCTGTCGTGGGATTACACTGATCAGTGCTCACTGCCCTTTAACTAAAACAGATTAGATTTTCTTTCCCTCAGAGTTTTCTGTTGCTGCTGCTGGGTCATCCCTCTTTTACAGAAATCACCTGGAAACTTGTAATTGCAATTGTAGTCTAGAATGAATTATTTAATGGTCTTTAACTTTTTTTTTAAAGGGTTGGAAATAATTTCCCTTGTTTTATTGCCATGGGTTGAGTTGTCATGCCGGTTAAATGAAGTCATAAACCCCTACACACGTTGGTGTGGGAATCTCTCCCTCCTTCTCTTCTTGTAGGGCTGGCTTTTTTTGCTGGCACATCTGGAGATAACATTAATCATTCCTTACCCTTCAGACTTGATCCTTTTGAGCTGACAAGTTTGAATGATTGTTACCAGTGGTCTTTACACTTGAAATAGCTAACACTTAATGCCTAGGAACAGAAATTTAGGTTTTATTTGGAGCTGAAGGCAAAGAACACAGTAGGTAAATTGCACTTCCCTCTCTCTGTCTTTAAGAAATATATACCCTGTTACTCTTGTTCAAAAAATAGGATCTTTACACCCATGCCCAGAGGTGAACTTCACCAACAGCTACATTAGTTGGGGTTATAATAATCCCACTGTGAGGATGTGAATGAGGCCCCAGTAGGTGAACTACAGTACAAACACTGCGAGAATGCCTTAGCCAAGAGGAATTTGTGGTAAAGCTACTCAAGGCTGAAAGAGACAGGGAAAAGGGACCAGAGCTATAGTTTGCAAAAAGTTACAATTTCACACTGGAGGATTTTGCAATACAACAAAAATGGGTTTCAATACACAGGTGGTTGGATCAACAGTGGTACGTGAGTGCCGACCTGCCTGTTCCTCACGACTGCTCCGAGAGCTGTATCAGCTGTGCTCTGTACAACTGACGCACGTCCTGTTGAGGCTGTAGATCACACCCCTGGCACTGACAGCTTTCACAGTGACTGGTGCTTTTCGTAAAGCCTCTGGCTCTGCAGGCACTTCAGCACGTGAAAAGTCAGGCTTTAATTCTCTAAAACTAAGTGCTTTCAAACATCATGTAAACAAACACTTTCAAACACTTACAGAGAAAAGCAAATACAACCCAAGTGAAATATAGAATCTCAAAATAAAAAAGGATAACATATATCTTTGTTAAAAACAACAGAAAAAAAATCACAGTTTTAAAAGCTTATTTTAATGTTTCCAAGTTCAGGTGATTTCTGAGTTCCTGGGTTTGACAATACTTTGTTCAGCAGTTTTTTGGATTTTGTCCAGTTCGAGGTTTCTCAACCTGCATGATGCTGAGGAGGTGTGGAGAATTATTACAATCTGAAATAGATAAAATCTTTCTGTTGCACTCCCTGCATGTGTTTGCTTTCCAAAATCAACATTTTTTTTTTTTTAGGCTCTCAAATCACATGCCAAAATGCATAGGCGTGATGGCTATCATCAGATGTGGCAAATATTGCCCAATCCTGATTATAAGTACCTTCATTTCAGTGGCTTATTTCGTGCCAAGTCTTAACAATCTGGGTTTACTTTTTATTATTATTATTATTATTATTATTATTATTATTATTATTTTGAGGGTCTGGTGCATTCCAAAGTTTTCAGCTTCTGACAAACAAGGCATTCCCAGGAATTAAACCAGCAAGGAGGAAGACATTCATCAGATGTGCTTTGAACACATGTATTTCTTCATGGTGCTTGACGTCAAGAAAAAATTTGTACTACCTGCTTTAATAAAAAAAAAAAAAAATTATAAAGCTGAAAGAGAGAAATACTGCATAGCATTGTTAGTGACAACTGAAGCTGTACTTCTTTGCTAAATGCAAGAGGATCATGCAGACTTTTTTCAAGTGAGGAAGTTGAGAAACGAGTGGTTAGCTGACAGTTACTGGCTTGCCTTTTCCTTAAGATGCAAGGAAGGAAGAGTTATTTTTAATTCTATAGTGACCTTAAATTCCTAAACATCCATTACTTCTCCCCCTTTCCTTTGTTGTCTGCCACCTGAGCAATCCACAGACTGTCATTTCTTCACATGAATCAGTACAACACACTCTGCCAGCATCATGTAGATGAGTGGATGACTCCCTGGTGCCAGTGTCTTCAAGCTTTTCCTGCTGTTATTTTTTACTCCCATTGACTGACTTGCTGTGCATTAGCAGATGAGCTTTACCCTTGCATCCACGTTGCAGTTCTGTTGAGACAAGGGTTATGACACTGATGTTTTCCACGCTTACTGCAGAGGGAGGTGAAGTGGTAAATGCTTTTGTGCATGTGTGCAGGAGGCAGCAAGAGGAGGAAGAGGCTAGCTACAGATGGGCTTCTTCACAGAGAACACTTTCAGGTACTGTTATGAAGAAATCAGTATTTTTAAAACATGACACTTATAGGCAGATTAAAATTTAAAAAAAAAAAAAAAAAAGAAAAAAAGAAAAAGAAACAGCTGCATTAAGCAGCTTCACGGCTTCATGAGTCAGCCTCAAAAAAGAAAAGTCACCTCCCGTGTCCTTACTCTTCCCTGCACATTGAAAGAAGATAGTGGTACGATACACAGAGCTATTCATTGGTCAAATCAATTTCTGCTAATTTAAGCTCGTATACACTTTTGGTATCTTCTCTAGGGCTTATTTAAAGGCTTGTCTTTCATCACTCCCACTTTTGTATCCCTTACTGAACAGTTTATCTGGGGTGAACGAAACAAAGACAGGGGAGAATATGGTCAGAATACAGCTGCATCTTGGTACTTGCAGTGCTTCTAGTTTTGTTGCATGCACTATTCTTACTTCATTTTAGTTCAAAATACATAAAAAGAACTAACCTTCCCTGTTACAAAAACACATATGGACACAAGCAATTTTGATTCACCTGACAAACGATTAGCTCTATGTTTAGCCTGAAGCAGTAGCTAATCACATTAGTGGAGGGTTTTTTCTCTTCAAAGTGATGGCTTTGGAAAATAGATCTTCCCTCTAAAGCAGTGAGTGATCACTGCCTCTCCTGGAGCCCAGCTGCACTCCTGGTAGAGGTGCTCCAGATTTCTCAGATCGTGTTATTTCAGAGTCCCACCCACAAGCACTGTGCTAGTGACCCCCACTGTGACTCTGCTTTTAGGGTACTCCTACAACACACTAGGAGAGTCTCAATGGCTTGTAAATTGAGCTAATTAAACTGTAGAGCACACCTAAGGCACAGAGCTGTTACTCAGACGTATGCAGAAGGAGCACAGTGACATGCTAATATTTACAAACAAGCAAGGGAGTGTGAAGCTACCAGACCGACTCTTTGCACTCCATAAGCTGCTCCTAGGCAAGGGATCCTGAAGGCAGGTCACAGATCTGCTCAGGTTGGCAGAGAAGGGTCACAGCATCAGTTCACGTGGTTAGGACCTTTAGATTGCAACAATAATGTGCTTTGGAATACATTGTTTCCGAAATGCTTTAGGAGAGGTATATCATGCAATGAAAGCAAAACAAAAATATCCTAAGAATTTTGAAATCGAGATTAAAAGAAGGTCAGGACTGTCAGTCCAATGTGTAATTTCCAACAAGCTGCAAATCACTCAGTACAAAAGCCTCCTGTCCCAAGTCTTGACACACTAGAACATGTGAGAGACTAAACATGGCACTGCCCAGTACCAAATGCTGCCTCTCCTGAACCTCAGACGAAGATGATTTTTCAGCAGTGAAATTTGTATCTGAGCAAAGAAAGAAACACTCCAGTTACAGGGTGATTTAAAATACAATTCCTTTCTCCAGATAGGAACACTAATACACAGTTTGAAGTGTATGCTTGAATGGCAGGACACAGAGTACTGTTTATTTTCCTATTTATTCCCTGTTCTTCTTCTCCTACACCTTTGGCTGGGAATCAGTGGCACAACTCAAAAAGAAACTTTCAGATCTTTGGGTATATACACACTATAAAAACAGTTTCAAAGCAATAGCAAAGCACTGTTTATAGTTGGTGCTCTAGAGGTGAATGCTTAAAACTTAACCATGCTTCCAGCGACCGTATTTCCCCCATCTCAGAATCAGTCCCAAAGACCTCAAGCGGCTGCAGTATCAAGGCACTGTTCTTGCAGCAAAGGAGAATCACAGTTCTGGCAGCAAGGAGGATAAATTAGAGGAGCTTACGCAAAACAAGGTGAGAAAAAAAGATGCTTGCTTACAAAGAAAAAGTTTTCACAGGACCTCTGAGAAAAGCAGTGAAAATATCTTCCACCTGTTACAGGGCCAAAATAAGCACTTCCTGAGTCTGTTAATATTTGTAGGCTATAACAGCACTTGACAAACTGCATACACTACAAAAAGGCTTTCACAATGTATGTGATGACACAGGAAATCTGAGGAAAAAAAACATGCAACTGAAGAAAGGTAAGTTTTGCAGCCTAAAATTGCTAAGTGGTAACGTGACCTTTGCAAATAAGGATTGAAGAACCCTTTAACAGTAGCAGCAAACCATTTCTAAAGAAAGGTCATTTCCCAAGTAAAGAAATTAATTTATCATTATTAATTTCGAGCACAGTCTCCATTCTTTCCAGGCTAACACAATTTCAAGCAACATTTTTTTTTGCTCTGAAATTGTATTTGTAGGATAAATCAATATAGTGAGGAGTAGAGGAATTTCTCAAAGACATCCTTTTCTTCATCTCAGCATCTTTGTGGGTGCGCGTTGCATTTATCTAGTAAAATCATTCCTTCCCCTTGCTTTGGAGGTGTTTATGTCTTAGCTCTCCTACCCAAAGACAGTAGGAAAATTAAAAACTCGGTTATGTCTGGAAGGGGACCGTCACTGCCAGTTCACCAGCCCCCCCTGCTCTCAGTTTGCGGTGGCGCCCAGCAGCCCGGCGCAGCGGGTGCATGAGCTGCAGCTGCAGGTGCGATCCTGACACCCAGCGGCCACCGCCTTCATGGCCTGCTCCTGCCGTCCACAGCGTTTCAAACCCGGTTCGTCTTGTACTCGCAGAGGTGATTTTAGTCAAAGCCAAAATATGGTGACATTTTTGTGCATATTTTCCCAGCGTTCTGGGTGTCTGAATTCAGTGTTTTCATCTTGCCCACTATCAATCTTGATGAGAACTTGAGGTTTAAACTTCCCTTCCAGGATGTGTTTTTGAACTTCAATTCTAACATTTGTTTGGTTTAATGTACCCGTTGCTTCTATTAACTCCTGCACCAGCTGCAAGAGATGGATAAGCTTCTGGGCATCTTTTCTATTCCAAAGATGGAGTATTTTAATCAATACATCTCCTAGCTTAGAGTTCACAGGATGACAGTTTGACAGCAACTCTTAGACCAGCCCTACATGTCATGGTGTTGTCCCTGGACTTCTATCAAATGGTAGCGTCCTTCATACAGTCCCACTCTTTGAAAAGGTACTATTTTAAAAAGAAATGAAAGCTTTCCCACATTCAGAATTATGTCTTTTTTCTTTCTGTATACCAGCGTATAGTACATCTCTTCACCACAAAGCAGGTGTCTCTCAAGCATTTCAACTTTTTTATCCCAGTAAAATAAAGTTTTTCTCTTTTCCCTTATGGAGATCATCTCCATTCACCCTACTCTCAGTAACCACTTATGCAGTCTCTGAGTTGATCACCATCTTAAACCATGCTAATTGTAGGATTACAGATGGAAGGCTGAGCCTGTAGTGAGAACGAAGACATGAAATGAGCTAGAAACCACAACGCTGTGTAAACAAACAATTCTGAGATGAAACGGGACCGTGACACTGGAAAGCTTGGAGCAGCCTTCTGAAACAGTTTCCTTAGATCACCTCTCTGAAGTCTTGATGAATATCTAAATTGCTCAGTCTTCCTAGCTTAGTATCTCAAGTAGTCTTACTGTAATCTCCCCAGAACTCTTACATTTTTAACTTTATATTTTTCTTCAAGAAAACTAAACCAATTTGCAACCTCTCAGACCTGATGTGAATTAGACTCTAGACAAGTACTACACTTATTATTTGTTACCCCAGTGAGTTACCTCCTGGATGGTCTTTAGCCAAGATCTGCAAAATACATAAATCACATAAAACTTGTCCAGAGTTTGGAACTCTTAGAACTCTTTCCAAGGCCTGAAGAGTGGGATGCTTCAGCACTTTTCTGCAGGGATTCTATCTTTCTGTGCTTTTGTTCGTTTGTTTGTTTGTTTTCTATCTTGGTCTCTCTGGAAGCAACTGCAGAATGCAATTGTTGTATCCAGCTGTGTAAAACTGCTTCCTGCTAAGTAAGCCTTGATAATGACTCAACAGATCCTCGTAAAAGCAAAAACAAAGCAAAACAAAACTTATAGTCCTCATTTAGTTCCTTGCAATAAAAGGTAAGGGCATTTTAGGATATTGTTTTGACACTGCTCTCTGTGACCTTGGCTTTATAGCATGCTTACTTGTACACAAGGGGACTTGAATCATCTGTGTTTTCATGGAATATTTCCATGGATTTCTTTTGACCGCACAGCATTTACAAGACGTATCTTGAAGTGTTCTATTGGAAAATTTCTGGCAATGTGTCTTTCCTATTTTAGAACAAGTAATTAAAACCACTGCTATCATATGAAAGCATGCATCATTCCATGCATTTTAAATTTAACATTATGTAAGCTCTTTAAGAGAGCCGGAGAAGAAAGACCACTTATTTGATGGATGATAGAATTTATTTAAAGCTCCACTTTGACCAAATTAGATTGGTGATACAATTTGTAATCTGTGATTTTTATATCTGCTTGTGAGTTTAATATTCATGTAAAATATTACCTGCACTGTCAAAATCTTTTTCAACAGTAATACTGAATTTTGGCTTCGATCTATTCCTTGACCCTGCTCAGTTGCAAAGTCTGCCTGGGGAAAAGTGAGAGCTTTGCACCACATAAAGGGAATGGTATGGAACCTATAGTGCTTTTTCTTAGCTAAATATAACTGAACTAGCATTACCAAAATACTTGTTTTGGGAGGACCCTCAAATTCAGTGCACTTCTTCAGCCTTTCTTTGTAAGGAGTTTTTGTACTAGAGTTACCACAAAAAGTGTAGTGCCTTTAACAAAGTAAATGGCTAATGAAAAATAGTGTTTTGATTTGCACATAGCACCTCGTGGCTATTTTTGTTACAGCTCTCTTCCTCCACAGTCAGACTTCCTGTGTCACTTATTTAGAAAGCAAAAATGAGATGTAATTTATACAGAAACAACGTCAAGAGCTGGGAAACGCTGTGCCCTGAAACATGAGTTTTAGGAAAGGCTCCATTTATTTTGCTTTCATATTTACTGAAGTCTCCTGACAGACAGAGGCTATCTGGTTTCATTCCCAATGCCCCATTTTCTAGGTACTTTGTATTCAGATTTGGTTCACTTGATTCTCAGATAGGTGAATTAAGCGGTAGCTACAATGTCAAAGCTGTATTTTTCCTTCAGGAATTAACTGGAGGCCTGGCCCATTAGTGCAAAGCTGTGGTGCCAGTTTCAGGCAGACTCAGCCTGGTGTCTGGCTTGGGAATGCGAAGTCCTCAGGCATGTGCTGTGTGATAACGATGTAATGTAGATGTAGGCCTGCAGCTGTAACGCTCACCTGGTTTAGTCAATTTAAGCAATTCAAACAGAAGTTCAAATCATGTTAATAATCCCAGGGAAAACAATGGGAGTCTTCAAGGAGTCGGTCTAATGGGCAGTTACTTAAATCCCTTACTTTGCCCTTTGCTTTGAAGTCTGTGATTTGAAGTGATGCAGGCTGGCTGAATTTCGGGTAACTTGAGGAAACTTCCGAAGCCCTGCCTGAAACTCTCTGCAATGCCTGAAAGGAAGGTGTGGGGAGCTGGGGGTTGGCCTCTTCTCACTGGTAACTAGCAATGGGGCTACATGGAATGGCCTCAAGTTGTGCCAGGGGAGGTTCAGGTTGGCAGTGAGGAGACATTTCTGCTCCGAAGGAGCAGTCAGGCACTGGGACGGGTTGCCCAGGGAGGTGGTGGAGTCACCGTCCCTGGGAGTGCTCAAGGAGAGGCTGGACGTGGTGCTTGGGGACATGGTTTAGTGGTGACACTGGTGGTAGGGGTGGTTGGACCAGGTGAGTTTGCAGATTTTGTCTAATCTCAGTGAATGTGAGTCTACGGGTGGGAGGGGCAGGGCACTCCAGAGGACTACAACTCCCAGCATGCCTTTGCGGGCGCACACGCGCGCAGTGCCCCTCCGGCGGCGGTGGCGGCGGGCGGCTGGGGGAAGTCCGGGCTGCCGCCGGGTGAGGGGAGCGGAAGGGGCGCGGCGCGGGGCGGGCGGTAGCGGCGGCTGCTGGCGGCAGCGGGGCGGTCGCCATGACGGACCGGTACACCATCCACAGCCAGCTGGAGCACCTGCAGTCCAAGTACATCGGCACCGGGCACGCCGACACCACCAAGTGGGAGTGGCTGGTCAACCAGCACCGCGACTCCTACTGCTCCTACATGGGCCACTTCGACCTGCTCAACTACTTCGCCATCGCCGAGAACGAGAGCAAGGCGCGGGTCCGCTTCAACCTGATGGAGAAGATGCTGCAGCCCTGCGGGCCGCCCGCCGACAAGCCCGACGAGTCCTAGCCCGTCACCGAGCCCCCCGACCACAGCCAGCCCCGCCGCCCCCCCCCCCCCCCGCCTGCCCTGCTTCGCCTGGAGGTGTTGGGACAACGCCTGCGCCCCGATGGTTCCTCTCCGTTGCAGACTGTTCAATTCCTCTTTCTCTTTCATAAAAAAACACATTTCAGTGGGCATTTGTAACGTCTCGCTTGGTAATGTGCTAGTAACAGCGCGTGGTTCTGAAAGGCCCGGTGTTACTCGATGTTAAGCTGTTCAGTACTTCTTGTCTGGAGTGACAGCAACAACTTTAACAGATAGTGTCTTCCCAGCCTCGCCATTTGGTGCTTGCCCACCAGACCTGCATTTTGGGGAGGGAAGGGAGGAAGCGCGTGGTCTATAAAAGGGTTTGATCTGTTGGTAGCCTTTGAGGTGATCTGTGATGCAGTGTACGTCCATTGCTCCAAGGCCATAAAACTCAAATGTGACTTTACTTTGTATGCTGTTTTTTTTTGTCTCACCTTCTCATCTGTACATTGCATTTTCCAAATCTTGATCCTCTCTGTTCCAGCTAATTTTTTACTAACCAATGTTTATACCAATCTAATTAAAAATTTTTCTACAATTCACTGTGTGAGTAACAACGTGGGGTTGGGCACTGTGGGTGTGAAATGGGTGATATGGAGGCTAGGGAAAAGCTAAACCATTTTGCCAAATGACATACACAAATTTTTCTTTCCTTCCAATGAGAAAAATAAGGGTTATTCATTATTACTTTGAAGTAGAATGCCTAGAAATCCCAGTAATGTTGAGGTGACAATGTCAGATCAGACTACAAATAGAGCTGATGTTGGTTTAGATTTGTCACCCAAAATAGGCTTTCTCTTCATTCATAAATCTTGAGTTCTACTGGAAAACCTGACAGAAAAACTTAGAGGTTATATTCAGACTGTGCAAGTTTACCAGTGGCATTTTCTTAAGATCCGTGATCTCTTCCAAATAATGAACTTAAACTCTTTACACACATGTACAAAATAAGCTATTAAAGATAATGGAGTAATGTAAGAAAAAGTGCTTAAGTTCCTGCAGTCATATTCAAGGCAATACATCCATTTTCTGAAGATTTCAGCTTTTTTTTTTTTTTTGCTTTTTTTTTTCTTTTTTCCCCCAGTTTTGTCACACATACTAAGATGAGGACAAGGGTGAAATGGTCCTAAATAAATACAGCCTGCAAGATTTGTGGGGAACTACCGCAGTTTGCCAGAAATTAATTTCTAGAAATAATCTGTAGAAAACTAATCTTTTGCACTTCTTAGTGTAATTAATCTTTAAAATTGGTATCCTTGGGAGACTTACCAATGTGGTACTTCAAAGCTGACTTAAGAGAACAGTTTGAAATACATGTGCAAGCTGGTGCAGGTAATTTGAAGAGCATCTGTTCCTTAAAAACTGAGTAATACGGCTGAAAGATTTTCCTTAGATAAGTTCAGGCACTTAAAAGTACATACGCAATGCAGTCTTGCAGATGTTGAGCAAAATTCATACTTAAATCAAGCAGGTTTCTTGTTACTTTTCTTAATTAACTCTTCTACAACCAAATCTTAGAAAC
>NC_140125.1:50441665-50784165 GCF_964035555.1 Netta rufina | reverse complement strand
ACGGTAGCTTGTTACAATAAAAACATCTTTCAAATTTTACAGCATGACAGCATGATAGTGTCATCATTGGAAAAGTATGCTTTACTAAAGCTTATTGTTTAGGCATATCCTTTAGCACAGCTAGGTTATAGTACTTAGTTATAGTAAATAGTCATGAATTCATTTCTTCCAGTGACTAGGCTGTTCATCCCAACTTACTGATGATTTGATGTCTCCTTGGTTTGTAATTCCATTCCAAAATCCTCAGTTCCTGATGGATCTGGTTCTTCTAACGGAAAAGAGATGTGATGTGAAAGCTTCCCCAGCAGCAGTTTGGCTGGTCACCTCTTGTCTGTCTGGTCAGCAGTTTTTTTCTGCCCAGCCACATGGGAAGCCAGGTCTGTCAGCCTGTGCTCTGTCTGTCCTGACACGTCTTTCTTGCTAAAATTATGTTGAGCAGATAATTCAGATGTAAGTCAGATATGAGCAGATAACAGAGCCCAAGCTGCAACTTTCTGAGTTGTCCTGTTCCTGCAGCACTTCCATCTGTTGGTGCTTTCAACATTCCTGCTAAGACAGTCTTGCATGTAAAACATTCAGGTATCTAGCTGTTACTTCTCTGAACTAAATTTTGAAGAATGACTACAGCATGAAACTCATCAAATAAGGGGAAAAGACCAAGGACATCATTGTATGTAGCATGTGGTCCTCCTTGCCTCTTACTTTTGCAAAAAGTCTTCACATTTATCAGTGACTGAAAGCAGGCTCTTATTCAATCTAGAGAGTAGTGAAGGCCATGAGAACTAGGGGGAAGCATTTGTCTTTAGGATTGTATTCCTCTGTTTGGCTAAGTCTGTAAAGCAGCAGTCTGGTGAAAACCAAACTAAACTCTTTTCTGCTGCCTTAGCATGACAGCATGATTTCCTGACACACTGTTGTGATTGCAGATAAAGCTGATGGTTAGCCTTGGGCTGAGCTGAGGCTGGGGCAGGAACGTTATTATTTTGTGTCCCATTTGGTATACATAAATTCTGAAAAAGCGAATGTATGATGCTGGTGAATGGAGAAGAATAAAAACTTCTTTACTGTTTACTGTGCTTTCTGTTGACAGGGTGCTACTGGTGTAACTCACTTCATACCTGGACATCTTGAATGGCATGTGTGCAGATTCAGTGCTTCATACATGAAATGGTTGAGGGTGCCTGTCACCCCTTAAGACCACTCTTGCCATTCATTTAAGAGATTACCGCAATGGGAATGGCTAAGCTCTCTGCTTCTCCTCCAGCTGCTCATCAATGGCTTTGGGGCACCCTTCAAAGTGTGGGGCTGGTGCTGGGCCCTGCGAGGTATCACTGGGCTGGACCTGTTGAGCAGGACTTCCACAGGCTGCCCTGAGAGTGTGACAGGCCTGTCCACAGGGACAGAAAGTGGCTTATGCCCACAGCGGTGCTTTGGGACATTGCAGAGGAGATAGACGCAGTAGGCCTTCACACAAGTGGCAGTAAAGCCCGTTGTTTAAAGAGGTGTATGCCGCTTTTCACTGCTTGTTAAACTGTTTTCCTTCTGAGCAATTAGTTCTGAAGCAGCTATGTGCAGACAAATCTGTGAGCAATTTAGCTTGCTGTGCTGCAGAGCTAGCTGCAGCTGTCCCGGCGTGACCTGGGAGAGCGAGAGTGAGCGCTTTGGCAGGCAGCTCCCTCCAGGCTCTGCTTTCTGATTTTATTCCCAGTATTCTGACTGGCTGTTTATGAGGAGGCTTTAGGGGAAAGAGATGATCCATATGTTCATCGGGAAAGCCACAGAAAGCAGTGAGGCCTGTGGGGTCCCCGCAGCAGCATAGGATGACTGACTTGGAGCAATGTCAAAGGACGTGCGGCAGTGCAGGGCTGCCGCCTGGCCCTGCAGTTAGTTCTCTCTTTACTTTCAGGCTAGGCCTTCCCAACCTGAACAGGGGACTTAGGTGTTCAATCTATCAGATATCTGGACCTGGATCATATCCAGCTTTGGACATCTTAGCTAGAGCTTGACTTATTAGTTATTGCATATCCTTACTTCAGTGTCAAATATGATGTCTTCAGCTTCTTTTCTTGGAGACACTTTCCTCATAACACTTGGGGGACTGCAGGAAAAAAAAAAAAAAAAAAAAGACAGGGCAGAAAAAATACCTCAGGCAGCTGCCACAAAGTAGATAACTACAACATGCTGCAAGTTCAAACCCTGATTTCCCTTGCAGTAACTCACATGAGTTTGGTGTAAGCCATTTACGAAATCAACTGTGGTAATTCAGAATAAGTCTCTCCTGCTGAAGGGTAAGTGCCTCAGCAGACTGGTGAGCAGAGAGTTTGACAAGGCCCTGAGACTGGGTCCCAGAGATGTAGATGGTCAATCCTTGCTTACAGGCATCTCCCATTTCTCAAAAATGGGCAGATGAGAGAATGGTTGAAAGGACCCAGGGTTACATACCCACAGAAAAATACTTCTCTGCACATATTTCACAGCTTCATTTTGTTGTTTTGGAGGTGTTCAGCTGGCCAAATAAAGAGAATTTATCTTAACAAAACAGCAGTCACCAGTCACAACAAGTTTTGTTGTCTGCAGGCAAGGTGGGTCTGTGGGTCACCTTTGCTCAGTGCCTTGGCTTCATCAGGATGGGTCTGGGGTGCCCATGATGGGCACTGCCCCTGTGCTGTACCCACATGCCTGCCAGCATGGAGCTTATCCCACCAAGATACAGGCGCCCACCTGAGGCACCTGGAAGGCAGTGGTTGACCTTGTGAATCCTTGTAGTCACTGGGAAGGGCTTCACCCCTCAGAGGGCAGCTATAGCCTTTGGTGGCCTGTATCTTCGCTCTGTTAGCAAAGCCCTCTCTGATTTACCTCCAACTGAGCTGCATAAGGTAAGCTAAATTAGTAACTGGTTTTTGTCCACATATTCTTTTTGTTTTCTTTAGGGACTATGCTCGTTTAATTCCTTCTCTTACTCTGTCTTTTGTCTGTCTTTCCATCCCATTTTTTCTCTGCAAGCAGTCAGTTAGACTGTTGTGTAGCATTCCCAGCACTAGTGATGTTTTGCTACTGCTTGACATCCCAGGCTGGCAACAGCTCCTGGTGCTGATACTTCCATTTCCTTCTTTTAATGATGTTGGAGGAGTAAAAACAACAATCTTACTTTGGTGAAGCCCATTATGCTATGACTAATTGCTCTACTCTGGTCTGTCAGTGAGCAACTGGTTTGCATCAGATACCCAGAGGAATAATTTTGGGAAGATTGCATCTCCAAATTCTATGTATATGCATTTTGAGATACACATGCATAAGAACCACAGAGCCAGGCTGGAGATCTTCCAGAGCTAAATTCTCCTCCAGAGTGACTAGATGAATAATGTACAGCTGTAATTGCATGTGGTGCTCCTGGGGATCTTTCCAAGCCCTCCAGTCAGCCCCCCCAGTAGCACAGCCCATGTTCCACACTGGGCTCTGTATCTAAGGCATCATGTGGCATCTGCTTGCACGTTGGCCAGTCCCTCAGAGCTGAGTGCAATTTCCTGCACCACAGGACCATCCATCAGCTCCCCGCAGCACCGTGACTCATTTGCCCACATCTTCCAGCTTCTCCAACAAGGGAAGTGTGTATTTATTGAGAGTGTTCTCCTTCACCATGCACTGCTGATAGGTGGGGTACAGCCTGGAAAAGGTGGCCTGCTCCTGGGAATCAAACAGTTAGAAGGTAACAACATGGAAACCACTGAAGGTGATTAGCCAGAAGGAAATTTTTCCCCTCAGTGTGGGTCTGCTGTGGCTGGGAAAGGAAGCACTGAGAGAAGGAGAGGAGTGATGAGGGCAAAGCCTGTTCACTCGGGCACCAGACAGTGCAGCCTACAGCCGTGCGTAATGTAATGGACAGCCCCAACATCCCACAGAGTGGCTGGATACATGCCTTCTGTTACCTTCCAAAAAACGCATCCAAATTACCTTTGAAATTGTCTAGCTTTAATTATTTTCCCTCTCTTGGCATAAGAACAGAGAGTTCCAGGCCTTTTAGGAGCAGAAGCAGGAAAAAAAAAAAAAAAAAAAAAAAAAAAAAAAAAAAAAAAAACACCTCATGATGAGCAGACATTGTGTGTGTGTGTATTATACACAGCCTGGGCCAGAAGTTGGATAATGTCTTTTTAAGTGCTACTACTTCCAAGTATCATCTTGGCACACCCCAGACATCTATCTTTCATTTGCTAGCTGAAGGAAGACTGATTCATCTTGAAAATCCGTTTTCGAGACACTATAAACTTGTGGCTCATGAAAACATGCTGTTCCCCAGGGTGCGGCTTTGTTTGTCATTTCACATCGTGTAGTTGTACCGTGGATGTGGAGAGCCTCGAACAAACCCCTCACCTTGTAAGAGCACTGCAACAACCTGTCAGGAGTGCCAGAAACAGGTATGTGCCAGAAACAATACTCAAAAAGGACAGGCACTGCAGACAGCAGAAGAACTCAAGCAGTCTTAAGCAACAGCAGTTCTTGTCTGTTTTTTTCCCCTGGTTTTCCAGGTATCTGATTTAACACATTAAGATTGTTGCTCCTACTGGGAAGATTACTCTCCACTGAGATTTCTCCTTCATAGCTCCGTATACCTAGAGGAGGACCCTGTAATATCAAAGTCTGCTTATCTTCAGCTTCCAATCCCTCCTTAAAAGATTCATTTTCTTTGGTGTTTCCAAGAGGCTTGGCAGTGGTGAGATTTTGGGTGAGACAGACACCTCTTGGGTTGTCTCCCAGTTTTCTCATGCTCTTCCACATCTCTCTAGAGCCATCCCTTGCCCCAGTCTGTGGTTAGACCTGTGATGATTATAGGGCTGTTTTCAGCCGTGTGTGTTCACTGCCATCAATTAGAAGAGAGAGAGAACTGCTTAAAATAGCAAAGTAAAGCTACTTGGGTAGTGGGTTAGATGGGCTTTGAGCTGTTGTCAATGGTGTTTCAATGGATGGAGAGGTTGTGGGCTCTCCCTTCTTGGAGATCTTCAAAAGCCACCTGGACATGGTCCTGAGCAAGTGCCTCCTGGTAGCCTTTCTTGAGCAGGAAGGATGGGCCAGATGACCTCCAGAGGTCCCTGCCACCTCAGCCACTCTGTGGTCCTGTGATTCTGTTTGCATTTCCCATTCAAGCAGTGCCTGTTTCATGCCACCCAGTTACTCAGGAACTGATTTACCTGGCGGGCAGGATTTAATGCACAGAGGTACAACGAGCTGTCACCACCTGCAGTGGCATTGCCAAATGAGTGGCAAACCCTTGGCATCTGGGAGCCCTGGTCCCTGCTGCAGGAGTAGGGTGACAGCCCCTGTGCAGGAGGGCAGGACGTGCACAAAGCAGGGGCTCCCACAGTTGCTGGCCTGTCAGCACCCCCTGCCAGTGGTGAGCTGTAGGCCATACCCCAGGCATCTCCTGAGCTTCTTGTCCCTGTTCTGGCTTCTGCTGTGCCATGGAGGGGTGACAGCCAAATGGTCACCCCAGCCCCTCTATCTCCTACCATACGCCTGCTTCTGCCTCTCCAGGGGCCGAGAGGGACCTGAAAGTCCTCATCTCCACCCCTTCACTGCCAAACTGCCCATGCACACACCATGGCTGAATTCAGGCTCTGTGCTGTCAATGGAAAGTTGACACTACTGCTGAGGGTGTAAGGTGCCAGTGCTATGGCCCTGGCAAAATGTAATGGGTCACAAATAGTCTCTAGTGAGCTTGACCAAGATAACACCTGAGGGCATTAGGAGCCCCTTCTCCTGTGGAAAACAATTTGTTACTTAATATGTTAAGGACAGTAGTAAAAGTGTTTTCTCCTTTTCTTCCTTCTTCTCTCTCCTGCTTCCCTTCCCTCTCCTTCTCTTCTTCCTCCCTCTTCTTTACCTCCACATCTTTTTCCTGCTCTTCACCCTCCTTTTTACATTTTCTTCACCCTGACAAATGTCAAAGCAATCTCTGACATCTTCATATGAAGGAGCCTCCTTTGCCCCCTCCATACCCAGCCACCTGCCACCCCTGCCACCACTTCCCTGCCACAGGGAGGTGACACATCCCCTCAAACAACAGCAGACCTTTTGTCGGGGTCCTGAAGCCACCGATCTCTTCTGCACCAGGATCTGTACTAGCAGCTGCTTGAAAAGAGAGCTACCATGCTCAGAATTCCTGCTTTTCCCTTCTATTCCCATCTTTCTTCCCAGTATATGTACACAGCCCCTTTCTGAGACCTGTGGAGCAAAACTAGCTCCAGGGAACCCCCCATCAGCAGTATCTGCTGGGCCTGCACCTATGGCAGTGTGCATGAAAGAGAAGTATTCATTGTCCTTGGAGAAACTTTAACATTTCAGTGTGTATTTTTGTTCGCTTCAACAAAATGAAAAATCAAAATACTGAGAGGTTTTGTGCAACACAGCATTCCAAAATGTTTTGATTAGGAATAGTTGAAGAATAAAGTTTATTTTACAGTATGACAGTTTACACCGAGTGATGAAAATGGAATGCAACACATTAAATCCGCTTGAAATAAAACATTGTGATGTATTTTAAAACCTTTTTGTTGACACTTTTGTGGAGATCAGTTCATTCCCCTAAAATATTGCAAGTATATTTAAGGCATTTTTCTACTTAAGTGCTATTGTCTTGTAAAAAATCAACATTTTTTACTTAACGTAGAGCCTTGTCTCTTCCTGCAATTTAGACGTTCACCAGAAGGTGGGGCTTAATGCCTTGGAAGCAAACGAATTAAAAATTCTTACAACGTCCTTTGGATTGGAGGGCTTGAAATCTGTCCTCTCTACTCCCCATTTTGCAGCGGAAATCCTTCTGGATCATCATGACAATCCCCCAGGCCATTAAACCTCAGATTCGGGAGTCTTAAATGGACCCAGCCTGTCTGACACATTGCAGTCAAAAATCTTCGTATTTTTGAATAATAAGAAGAATAATTTTGTCCCTGGAGATGCTACTGACTTTCTTCAGAATTACTTGGAAACCAAGGAGTGGGGAGAGGGGAGGGTATCAGTGGGTCAGGAGTTGGTCAGTTTGATCCCTGCATGGCCAGTCATGATGTTATGGTCTGTTTGATTGACTCTTGGCAATCTTGGTCTCACATGAGCTCCCAAGAAAGCTCTGTCTGGTGCGCACACCACTGCTAACTAGCAGTGTTGAGAGCTTCTGTACCAAGGCGTTAACTCATAACTACAGTCATTGTGCTGCAGTAGCAGGAAGCCTTTGGATAGCATGGACCCAAACCCCACAGTGCCTCAGAGATAAATGTCTCAGATATTAAACAGGAACCAATTCTCTGTGAGGCCATCACAGAGTAACAGAGGAGGGATGAGGGTGTCTGCAGTCACCCGTGTTGTCAGGATGCTGCACAGCAATGGTCCGCACAAGAAGGAGCTTTCTCAGTGCTTTGTCCTTAGACACACACTGTTGCTTAAGTCTACTTGTGCTCATGCTAGATCATGTTTAGTTAGGCAATGTGAAATTGGCAAGTGTTGTCTAGTTGCTTTATGGATGTGCTTAGGACTAAGATTTCATACTGAACAGTTCTTGACTACAACCACAGAATCTCCCTTGGCTTTCGTCGGTGACAGTTCAGGAGGAAGGACAGCTGCCATCTTTGGATGATTCAGGGGTTATTTGAGTCAGGACAGTCTTTATTCATGGTCCTCTTTTACAGGCCAGAAAAGGTGCGATTTGGTTTCAGGTATCTTTGGTGCAAGTTCATACAGATCATTTTCCTAGAGGACATGGGTGGGAAGCATTGATACCTCCCCTAGCTGTGTACAGAGAGAGCAAACTAGTTTCTACTGAAATGGGGTGACCAGAGCAGCTGCTCTGTCTGGTGGCGACTCACATCACAGCCACAGAAATGTCTATTTTATATCACACACTTGTTTCACCTAGACTGGAGTCCAGTTTTTGGCAATGGCCAAAGGCTGATACCTAAGGAAGAGTGTAAGAATAGAGCAAATGTAGAGTGATTGTTCCCTGCACTACTCGTCTGACCAGCAGTGGTCTACAGCTGATTGACCTCCTAAAGATTTTCAGCATCTCTGGTGGGCAGTTTTCCTAGTTCCTGTTTGTCCTATATCTAAACTCCTACCACTTACATTCTGAAACACTTTGGAAAATGCTTGGCTCTAATGGACCCATTGGAAATCAATTCAGTGTTGAGTGCAACAGATTCCTTTGGTTAACCATCTAGCTACTGGCAAAATTAATTAGCAAAGATCTAGTTTTTCCAGTTTTACACATTTATCAACCATTCACTCAAGACAGCAAAAGCCAGGTGAGGTAGCCAAATATTCAACTTATTGAATCATAATGAGTGTTTCAGTGTCCTCTCATGGAAAAGAAATGAGAATCATTTTCTGCATATTTTACTTCAGAAGACTTGGTCTACAATAATCTTATCTCCATTTCAATTGGCGTGCGGTTTATTAAGAGTGAGGATAAGTCCTACTGCCTATTCCAAACATTCCTCTGTTTTGCAGCCTGAAAAGCAATCAATAGACTCATAGCAATATTGGCACTTAGCAGAAGTTAACCACAACTAAGAGTGAAGTTAACACGTCAAACCCACTTGCTCAGGAAGTTCTTGAGACAAATCTGAAATGCAGTGTTCCTGCCTGGCAGCAGAGAATGATTTAAGCATTTTTCTTTGCTTTCAAAATGCATTTAAATGCCAACATTCTCATGGGGGAAATGGTTTTATGAAAAGATTTTCCATCAAAATTATCTTTGTACCCATTTCCCTAGAAAAGAGTTGATTGTCCTTTATTTTCATAACTTCAGTGCCAAGCATCCCAAGTATGAGGAAATACTGAGTTTTGCATTCTACTTGCAACAGCAGTTTCCCTTCAGGCAGCCTCTTCTCTTCTTGCCAGAAAACTCATGCCAATTCCCCTTGCAGTGTTTGGATGGGGCACTGCCACCTGGTGCTGGTGCCGCCAGAGCCCCACTGAGATTGAGATTGTGTTCTTCTGGCTGTTGTACAGCAGGAGAAATGAGATGAACCCTGCCAAGAAGTGCCTACAGGCAGAAAAAAGGAAAGACATACAACTACCAGGCACCAGAAGCTGCTAAGAATTGACCATGATGTAGTGTTTGGTGTTGTTTTTTGTTTGGTTGGTTGTTTTTTAAACATGGATGCCTGCAGAAGTAATCTAGATTACCTGGAAGTATAAATATGATGGGGGTTGCTCAAATCTCATTTCCATCCATCTGCATGGGTGTTCTTGTTCAAAGTGAGGATGATTTGGCTGTTATGAAGCCAGTGTCACTTCACGGTTTTCATGAATTTTTTTTTTTTTTTTTTTTTTTTTTTTTCCCTGAGTGTCCCAATGTGGGCAGGCCACGGTACAACTCCATTTTGCAAGCTGGTGCTGAAGGAGGGAAGGATGGAAGGAAGAGGAGTCATTCTGCTTAGTCAGGGTGAGAAACGAGACCTGAGTGCCTTCTTAAAGGCAAATTTTCTCTTTATGGCAAATTTTGGCATGCAGAAGGCCTATCTGGGAGAAAGCAAGGCAATGTCAAAGGCTCAGAGATGAGAGAGGCTGAAAATGATCGTTTAGGGAAATGTCTCAAAGGTTTAAAAAGAAGCTAGTATTTGACCAAGTGGAGTCAGAGGGTGCTGGGAAGCAAGAGGAAAAACATGGAGAGTTAATAAAATGATTTAGAGTAGCACTCCAAAGGGAATGTGTGCAAGAGCAGACAGAACTGGGAAGGAGGAAGGCTGTGAAATCATGTGAATTAAGACAGAGGGTTCTGGCTGTGAGGACTGAGGAGAAATGATAGATTTTAGAGAGACTGTAGAAGGTGAAGAAAAGTGAGACCTAGAAACAGTTTTGTCTAGACGAAGGAGCACGTGAAAGATGACATTCAAGCAGGGGACACTGAGGGGACTTAGAGGAAGCTGGTATTGACCTGCCAGACACAGAGAGCAGTGCTAAAGTGTCTATCATCATCACAGTCAAGCAGACCAACAACAGAGTAGTCCATGGAAAAGGCAAGATCTTTTTCAGTGAGTCTGAAACATAGATCACAGCTTAAGGGCAAATCAAGGGAAAAGGGTATAGTTGCCAGATAATCATGAGGGTATCAGTGTGGAGGTGAGAGTTGCTGAGGATGTGGTTCCAAGGTTATGATGTTTGGGATAGTCAAAGTCCAAAGAGGTCATCAAAGAGTTATCAGGGGACGGTAATACCAGGATGGAGCAGGGAGAAGCATTAGATGGGTCCTCCTGCCGCCAGGGTAAGTCCAGCTCCCTTTATGGCACCTGGATACCGACAGCCCATAATCCACATTCCCAGGTCAGGTGTCTCAGTAAAATACCTTGTCCCTGAAGCAGAGAAAGAATTTCATCCATGCAAAGCTGAAGGATAAATCACCCCAAATGAAACAAATACTGCAGAAGAGCTGTGCCAGGGTGGCCCAGTGCCATGTTTCCAAACTAGCACTTTAAAGTATGCAGAGCCTTTTCTTGTTAGAAACATCTTTCACCGAAGGCAGTAGCAGCAGAGTTATCCCCACTCAGCTCAGGGAACCTCACATGTCAGCCAAGCATTCCCCTTCTCCCTGGGTCATGGGTAGAGATGGAGCCTGTGGCAGTGCCCTCCAGCCCCATCAGACTGCCCCAGCTGTGCCTGTAGGGCACGCTGCCCTCCCAGATGTGGATCTGGTGGTAATGGCAACCGCACGGACAGGGAAACTTTCCTTGGTGATGCGTTGTAACAGCTGAACACCAGCAGTGCTGGCTGGCGAGCACGTTAGCAGAAATAACCAGATATTGTAGGGTGGTAGCTGGGGCTTGTGTTGAGGATCTGGTCTTCCTCATGGCCCTGGTGACAGGAAGACTCATTCATGAAGAAATCAGGCCCACCCCATCAATGTTTTGGGGGTTGGCTTATGCAACAGAAGCATTGTTTCCAGTCTCCAGGCTGACACAAAGATTTAGGCAATCAGGCTCCATGGTGTGTGCCGGGGTGGGCTCTTTCTGAAGAGGAAAGGGAAGCACAAGCATCTGAGTACTGCAGGAGACTTGGCTGCAGTGTGTGAAGAATCAGGGGTACTCTGGCTAAGTCCCACGTGAAAACATCATGGAAGTGGGAGTTGGTCAGCATCCCCCTTAAAACTAGTATTAAACATCCTGTGCTGTGCATAGGTTGGAGCATTCAATTGGTCTGACTCCTATTTTTTCCTTTATGTTCATTATATGTTTAGCAAGTTGCAAAGCTCTTCAGAAAATCTTGATTTGAAAATATATACAGCATCAGTATTTTATTTATTTATATATTTTCGGGGGGAGGGTATTATGTTTTGGGGAAGATCTCTTAAGCTAGTAAAAGTTAATTTGTTCTTCTTGTCTATGTAATTAATTAAAAGTCATGTCTGGTTGACATGTTTTGCAGTTATGTCTTTAAGATCCACAACCACAAATTGCTCCAAATGTTTTAATTCATTGTGAGTCACCCTGAAGCTTGAAAATCTTTTATCTTTCTTCTAGATGTCAGTAGATACACCCACAATTAATTCCAGGTATTAAATACTGCAGGTTCAAAGCCTCCTAAGTCAGAAAATCACTACGTATGCTTTACTGTATTTTTTAGGGGTTCTGTTACTGAGTGATAATGTGACTTCAGTAATGTGACTGGCAGCAAATTCATGGGGTCATGCTGTGTAGCAACTGGAAGAATTAGTCTTGACTAGTGAGATGCCTCTCTGCCTTGTAACTGACAAAATCAAACACTAGTTAGAAATCCATTGCACTGGGTGCCTGCCAGAAAATGCAATGCAATGCAGTTTATTTGAATTCCAAGTGTTTTGAGTGGGGTTGAAGCTGAAGTAAACAATATCCCTAAAAAAACACTGCAAGAGCAAAGCAGTTACAGTCATTAAGGAAAAAGTAACCCCAAGCCATTGATCAATTGTGGTGTTTTCTTGCCAAATAAAGAAACAAAACAATAGCTCAAATTTTTTGACAGAAGGTCTTCAGAGGAGTGTGCTCTACTGCTGTAAAAAAAAAAAAAAAAAAAAAAGGTTTGCTTTCGTACTCCTGAGTTTCCAGGAAAATTAGTTATTTGGAGGGTACCTATCACAGGTGGGCTTGTTGCTTGTTCCCTGGTGGGGTGGAGAGGAACAGTTAGGGAAAATGAGCATTGGAAAGTCTCTAAGTCAACAGAATTTATACAAATCCTGCAGACATTTATTAGAGTTGGGAGATAAATCCTCTGAGACTTTGATCACACAATCCATATGAGTACGGAGCTTGGACAGGTGGAGAGAAAAATCCTCATGAGTACCAAGCCTAGAGAAAGCCCTTTCCTCTCAGGATTGGGACTTCCCATCTCTGGGCTGGCTCCTGCCTTCTCACCAAGCAGAGAAGAGCAGCGAGTATGGGCAGCCTCTCTTGTGTCCTCAGTGCTCCCAGTTTCTGTCAGAGCACTGTAGCTCCTGCTGTCAGACTTAGGGAGAGGAGTGTGAAAACAGAGGTCTAGAAGACATAAGTTATCCATCCTTTAGCCAGCCCATCCGTGCCTCTAAGATGCCCTCTTCCCCTTGGAGCCATGCTGGAAATCAATTTATTTTGGCAAAGTAGCATAAGTCAGGGTTTTGTATGGAGCCCCAAACTCTATCTCCACTTGAGACTTTTCTTCAGAGTGGTGTCTTGATGTTACCGCCAGCTGCAGTGTGAAGACACAAAAGCCATGTAGAAACTGCAGCTTTGAAACTCCGTGTGCCTTTCCAGTGAAATGATCTTCTGTTGCGTAGGACTCAGTGCAGCAGGATGAGGCATTTTTTTCCTCTTTTAGCAGCAGCCACGATGATGTTTAGTTTGGAAGAACCCACTGTAAGAGTGGCCAAGCTGACACGCTTTTTGTTAGACTGATGCTTGCCAAGGTGAAGCTTTCAGGATTCAAATACTTCTTTGTGCTGACTGTGAGCTTCAGCAGTTGAAATGGTCTTGAATCTAGTTAGCCAAGTTTGCTTCTTTCATGGTGCCCGCCATTGAATTTCAAGTCAGTTAGTCTTTCTCCTGACAGCCCCCAGGACGTGAGCATTCATGTCCAGACATCACACTGGCAGAGGTCCCATATCTGTGTGCTCCAGGCAGTCAACAGCACCCAGGTTTGACAAACTGTAGGGCTTGCTACATTTACCCACGTCGCTTTTGATTGAGCTGTCAGTCCCAGAGCTGTGCTCAGGTTTTGTGAAACCGTGCCAGAGCAAAGGGAACTTGTTCTTGAGGCTTTAAACATAAATTTTTTCAAAGACTTTCAGAAGCAGAACTCGTGTTCTGCTATTTTACTGCTGACTAGTTGCAGTGCTGAAAGGTGTCTGGTGAAATAGCAAGGATTACAACCCTATATGGTCGAATTACACCAACCCAATCTTATAAAGAAAATCGCCAAGAGATGAGGAATGAGGAATCGTGTCATCATATTCTAACTATTCTGAAAATATCACATTTTAGAGTAACGCCGTGCTATCTCCACATCCAAACACTCAAAGGAAAACATTCATTCATTCTAGACACTGAAGTTGTTTAATGGAGAGGAGCCGTGATCTCCTACTGCCACCCACTCTTGTGTTGGGTAATTAGCCTCTGTGTAGACAGAGTGCTGGAAGGAGAAGGAGAATCAGAGGTTGGAGGCAGCTGTAGCAATAACCAAGACATTCCTACTTAGGCAGGCTGATAAAAAAGCGAGAAAAATGACTGAATGAAAGAATCTTAGAATAAATAGATGAACGTAATGAACTTCTGGAAATATTCTGAAGGCAGAGTTGTTATTTTAAACACATGACTGGAGTTTGGATTAGGCCTACGGGAATTACTAATTTTTCAGTTTCTATGTCAAAACAAAAAATTGGAATTTCTTCAGATCAGCTACAGTGACACACGTTTTTGATCTTTTCTTTTTTTTTTTTTTTTTCTTTTTTTTTTTTTTTGGTTTTGTTTTGTTTTGTTTTGTTTTCCTCCCTGGAGTAAAAAAAAAAAAAAAAAAAAAAAAGAAAAAAAAGAGCTGATGGAGATGCTCTGCTTGGTCCTAAGATACTGGAGGAGCGTGAGGGGAGCATCAGTGTACAGCTGCAAGCCACCATGGCCCTCGGTTTGGCCGCTGCTGGGTGGTTCGGGCCTGCGACACTCAGCAGGCAGGCAGCAGGCCGGCACTGTGTTCCTTCTCCGTCTGCTAGCCCACTCTGACCATAAACCCATTGTCCCGAATGAAGCCATGGTCCTTCCCAACTGCTGTGCCCAAGCTGCTCTGCATTGTGTGTTCTGCTCAGCTTTCACCATTTTGGTGGGACACCGGGTGCCCAGCCTGAGGCCCTGGAAGCCATTTTGTCAGGGCTTGCACTCTGGACCAAGGTGTGCCCACATGGCATGAGCAGGCCTTGTGGTGTCTACCAGGGGGACATGGGGACACCTCAGGTCGTGCTATTAGGTGCTGCAGGGCTGGAAGCCAAGCTGCCTTGATGTGGCTTTGTGTGAAAGAGGAGATGCCGAATGGAGCACAACTGAAGTAGTGATGAGCATTTTGACCCCGAGTCAAACATCAGGATTTCTGTAAACAGAAAGGCAGAGAAAAGGTGTAGTTTCAGACACAAACAACTCAAAAAGCAAGAAACACCAGCTCTAGGGCTGCCTGAAAGTCCTTAGCTGCTCCATGTCCATGTGCCCACATTCTTGAATGACACGATTGCCTCTTCTTTCTTCTCTGCCTAAATGAGCCTGCTGGCTGGGCTCACAAGAGTCCAGGCTGTGCTGACATTCAGCTGGTAGTTTCACTCAACTTGAACACTTAACTTTTCAGTTTCATCTGATGATTTTTCTTTTTAAAAGTATGTAGAAGATGAATGGGCTGAATACACCAAACAGCCTCATGAACATGGGCCTGAACCATCTCGTTATTAAAACAATCAAATTCTTTCTTCTGGTTACAGTGGGAAAGTTATCAAAACATATAAATGGAAGTAATTAAGGAATACATTAAAGACACTGTGCAGACAGACACTGATCAACAGAAGAAAAGAAAAAGTTCAGCGAATAAATTATTGACTACTAGTGAATTGCTCGTAACAAGTACATATTCTACATTGTCTTCTTTTTAGCATTCTAATAAAAAATGAGCATAAAGTTCTTTTTATGTGAGGCAGCTGTCTGTGCTTCTACCACCTGTGCATACACTAATGCTGAAAGAGGACAACCTGCAAGGAAGGGGGTGGTTAACAGGAGTTTTATGTGACTAGAAGGTATTACCTGGCTCTTTCAGCCTCTTTTTCTCTCTGCTACTTGTCTCCAACAGAATTGTGTGCTTCAACTCAAAAGCATTACATGATTACTGTTTAATTTTCCATTCATCTTGACGTGATATAGGTGCATTGGCTTACACGTATAAGTAATCCTTGTACTTTTTGCAGCTTTAAACTGATGGAAAATGTTTGCTGGACAAGGGTCTAAAATCTTTTAAACAATGTTGTGATGAGCGATAAATTCCATTAGCATAAGTGTTCAGAAACTCCTTTAGCAGCATTTAATGCAGCAGTCTTACTTTCTCATGCATAAATAAGTGAAATGTCACTGTAATTTAGTGAAAGGCTGCTGTGTTTTCACTTGGATCTGAAGCAGAGATTGCAGCCTGTGTGGAAGCCAGCTCTCTTAGACAGTCACCACAAGTCAGAAGCAGCAGATGTGGCTTTAGCTGCTGGGTGCTGAACCATTCCTATGCCACAGACCATGCTGCCACATCCATACCTATACTAATGCTGGGGCTGAAGCCTGCTTGGGACATGAAGCCTGCATTCATGTCCATGCCCATGATCTGGGCTGCACAGGAAGTAAACTCACTGTCCAGAACCCTTGAAGTTTACTATAAATATCTGGGCAATAGGGATTACTGATTTTCTTCTTTTACACGCCATTGTCTGTCTTTCTCTTCTATTTATAAACCTGCCTCTACAAACTGGTGGGATTACCATTCATACCCAGAGACTGTAGCTATTTTTCTTTTGCATTGATGACAAATATTCTGGAAGTCAAGGGTGAAGAGTTTTGATTGCCAAAAGCTGTTTCATTAGCTGGTATAATTAGCAGAGTGCAAAAGAGGATCAAAGGAGATGAGGCAAGAAGCTCTGCGAGACTCTGCCAGCTAAGGATCTGCTCCAGTGAGTTTTTTAGAAAGCCAGAAAGCCAGCTCCTAATGTGCTGCAACTTCTCTGCTCTGGGGTTTTCAGCATACAGTGATTATTTACCTGGCCACATATGGCTTGAAAGACAAGTGTTTGCATAAGCAAAAGAGTAAGAATCAGCAATCCCAACTATCCCTTGTCTTGGTTTGAGCTGCAAGTTAATCCTAGCTGTTACGCTAATGTCAGTTCAGCTAATGGATAATTACGGAAATCACCTTTACAGGAAAATAAATAAATAAATAAATAAATAAATTCCACATTACCATAAGAACAAGTCCATACTCATTGAAACTTGGTGTCCTGCTTGATTCACGAGTTGTTCACATTCCTGATGGAATTCTGCCCTTTATGTGAAGAACCTCTCAGGTGCATAGCACATACAGGTGAGCAGGCTGGGCAGTTTCACCCAGGCAGATGGCTGCTCTCCTGCATATCTCAATCCTCTATCTCTGCTGGATGCACTTGCACCAGGTGGGCAGTGAGGAAACACTGAAGGGAAATACAAAGATTTTCAGTGGGTGGGTGCTTGAGGGGGTTTCTGAGGCTGTGCCTCCTGCCTTGCCAGGTACTGAGCATCACATTTTCTCTTAAGGGCAAGCGCAGATGTTCCTTTCAATATACTGGCTCAGCCTTCTTGTCCAATATCTGCATCCTCTGCAATTTCCAAATGATCACCCTGTCCAACAACAACTTCTTCACCAGTAAAGTCTCTTGCTGCAGATTTTAGGCAGGATTTGGTATTCTGTGGTGCCAATGATCCCAAACTCTAATAGAGCTTTTACTCAGTTATATTTGCTAAAAAATCGGACCCAAACATTCAGATCCCTCTCTTGTTTTTTGTTTCCCTAGTTTCCATGTCTTGCTAGAGGAGGTTACCTTCTCCCAGGAACAGCTGGTGCCCCTGTGAGAACTGTGTATGCAGACAGTGTTCAAGTCAGTCCCTGATTCCTAAACCAGAAAAGGTGTTTAAACTTAGCAGTTTGGGTGCAGGTGGCATTTAACACACGAGGCTGGAAGCCAAGGGAACCGGGGACTAACGGAGCAGTGATGCCCAGGCACCAGGGGCATCCTCCAGAGCAACGAGTTGAGCCCTGAAAAGCACGAAGAGCAAGAAGAGGAGCCCTGGAGCAGGTGCTCCCGGCGGCAGAGGCGCAGACCGAGCACGGACGGGAGCCGGCTCCCGAGCACCTGCCGCGGGCAGCGCTGCCGGCGGGGCCCCGGCGGCTCGGGGCAGGTGCTCGGGGACCGGCAGCGGGGCTGCGAGCGGGGGCGGGCCGGGGGGCCGGGGCCGTCGGGGGGCGGAGGGCAGGCGGCCGCCTCGGCGGGGCCGCCCCGCTGCAGTGTCCCGGCAGCCCGGGAGGAGGAGACGGCGGGGCGCGCAGCGAGCAACGGGGCAGCCCCGCGGAGACGAACGGCAGCTCCGCGCCCCGCCGCTCCCCGGCCCCATGGCGGCGCCCCCCGCCGCCCCGCCGCCGCTCCCGCTGCTGCTGCTGCTGCTGCTGCTCGCCGCCCTGCCGCCCTCCGCCGCAGGTAGGCTGCAGCCCCCCGGGGATGGGGGAGCCGGGGACGGGGACCCGCTGCCGCTCGGAGGTGCGCTGCGGGAGGTGGAGGGGGGGTCTCCCCTCGTGCTTCCAGCCCCGGGGGTGCCCGCTGTTGTGGGGCCGGGTTATGAGCCCCGCAGACCGGGCTGAGCCCCCCGCAGACCGGGCTGAGCCCCTAACCGGGCTGAGCCCCTAACCGGGGGTGGGAGGGCAAAGGGGTCCCCCCGCTCCCCAGCCCCGCCGTCCGAGCCCCGCGCATCGCTCGCTCCAGGAGCTTTAGAGAGTCAAGGGCTGCTGTCAGGGTTTTCCCGGCTCTCCGAGTCCGATTTAAGGCGCTCTCGAGGTGGGGTCCGGGTGTGCGACTTCAGGTCTTCCCCGTCCCTTCCTGGGGAGAAGCGAGCAGCCGGGTCGCCGAAGCCCCTGCTCGCACCGCAGGCGATGCCGAGCCCCGGAGCTGCGGGAGCCTGTGCCCACGGGGCACGGCTGGTGGCAGGGCGCAGGGGGACGCACCGGGAGTGTTCCAGCACCAGGCTTTTACCGCTGGGTCACGGTGAGCGGGGCGGAATGGGGACACCCGCTCCCCCGCTCCAGATGTGGAGCCTGCAGAGTGAAGGCTGGCAGCATCTCCCCCCCGGCAGCCCTGGGCCAGGTGGCAGAGCCCAGACCTGATGTCACCCGGGTCAGCTAAATACATTGGGAGCGTCTGTTTGACTCGGACCAAGAGAAGGAAGGGTCCTTGCTGCAGGTTTGCAGACCCTGTTTAGCCTCTCTCTGTGGGGTGCCTGGATTGTGGGGCACATGGCTGCAGTTTACAGGGGGCTGAGCGCTTTGCTGGCGGGTGCCCCTAATACCCAGGGTTGTCATCTCTGTGTGATGTGCTGTGCCCGTGCAGGATGAGCCTGGGATTGCTTCCCTGGGAGCGGGTTTCTAGTAGCGCTGCTTCATGGCAGTGGGAGATGGATGGGGAAGGGATCGGCTGACCCTGGGGCTGCCTTCTGGGAAGCCAGAGAAAGAGGGAAGGGAGCAGGGGAGGTGGTGTGCTGACAGCACGGGCAGCGTCCACGAGAAACATCATAGCCTGTGAGGGAAGGGGGTTAGCTGTTGAACACGGGCAGGCTTTCGCTTGTCTGACTGTAATGCCTAAAGTGATTCTAGGGGAGGCTGAAACTTTGCTGAAACTTTTGGATGGAACATCCACACAGTCTGTCTTCGTTTGCAGTCACACACCAGTGTGCTATAACGCCAAGCCAATTCCTGAGCGAACACAAATGTCTTGGCATGGTGCTGCATAAAGTGCTGCGTGCTTCCCGCTGCAGACCTCCAGAGCACACCAAAACCTGTGTGAGGGGATCACTGGGCTGCTGACCCCAGGGCAGCTGTGTGGGACACGGGTGCGGGCTGCACGGCTGCTCCTCATCCCTGGCAGCATGCAGGCCATGCAGAGCATGCACCACTTTCCTCCTGCCTGGAGAGCAAACTGTGCCCTGAGCAAGTGCAGCCTCAGACAGGAGGGCTGGTGGGCCCTTTCCCACAGGGTAAAACCCACTGCTGGGTGCCTTTGCTTCCCCTGGCTCTGCTCTCACATCTTCAAGCTGCATTCTCAGTGATCCCTCCCTGTTCTCCTTTCCTCACCTTGCCAGCCTCTGGGCTGTTGAGGTGACCTGTCCCAAATTCACTCGGCATTTTGGAGCCTTTGCCAGAGCTCCCCGTTCCTCCCTGGGGAACAGGGACTGCCTTGGCTCAGCAGAGGGGACTGCAACAAAGAAAGGGGAAGAGCCCTGCATTTTTTGTCTGTGGAAAGAAAGAAAAAAGATTTTCTCCTGCGAGGTCTGGCCTTGGACTGATGCTATAATTGACTGTGCTTCTGTTCATCAAAATAGAAAGTTGGTGTGGAGCCTGAGCCCAGGCTTGCTGTGGGCAGGCTCTCGGGCCAAGGAAGCGACAGAGAAGGGTGTTGTGCTGGAGCCAGGTTAGGGGGAGATCCTGTCTGTGCACTGCCAAGAGATTTTTGTTGCCTGCTGCCAGATCCTGCATGTGGAAGGACGTCAAGCACATACTGACAGACAGCTGATGGAAAGCTCTCTTGTAGAAGCTCTCCTTGGTTGCCTTTGTACACAGAATATTTAAGCACCATCAGCAGGAGAAATCTGGGAGGGAATTAAGTAGAGGCTGGGCTCAGACTGAGAGCCTTGCTGACAGGAGATCCAACTCTCATTTTCCCTCCTTGTCCAGACTGCGTGACATAAACAGAGAAAGCCGTGGGGTCTCCAAGGGAACTTTCCACTTTATTTAGCTCTAAGGAATGTATCTTCTCAGTTATTTAGGACAATGCTGTAATGCTCTTAACTGTATAGCTCTGTACCAGTCTCTGGGTGTGTCAGAGGTATGAAAGCCCTTATGCTGTCCAAGTCTGTAATTCCAGCTCTTCAGACAGCATGTGGACCAAGGTTAGCTTGGACATATGGGTAAGAAGATGCTTTCAGAAACTAGAGAAGCAAAATACAGGGGGGCTGGATAGATCATGGAGAAAAAGAAAAAAAGAAAAAAGAAAAAAATGAAAAAGAAAAAAGGCAAAAAGAAAAAAAGCAAAAGAGAAAAGAAAAAGAAAGAAAAAGAAGAAGAAGAGGAAGAAGAAGAAGAAGAAAAAGAAAAAGAAAAAGAAAAAGAAAAAGAAAAAGAAAAAGAAAAAGAAAAAGAAAAAGAAAAAGAAAAAGAAAAAGAAAAAGAAAAAGAAAAAGAAAAAGAAAAAGAAAAAGAAAAAGACATGGCATGCATTTTCTGTGCCTGCAGAGGGAATGGGATCTTGTCTGTATGACCCAGCACACTGAGTGAGCATTCATGTGTCCCAAAACTGTAGCTCCCCCCTTGGACACGTGCAGTGCCTAAGTGACGCTGACATTTCTCATGCAGGACACTGAATGGTTGATGTGGCTTCTGAGTCACCAGATACCTGGGGCAGGACTTCACGTCTGCTCCAAGTGGCATGTAGCTGTCTGCAGGTGCCCTGTTGTCTTCAGACCGATGAAGCGAAGCAGCGTTTTCACCAGGCTCAGTTTCTGGTGCTCTTCTAGGGCTTGTGTGTTCTCCACTTGGCAGCTGGGTCCCTGTGTCACCCAGCCCTCCCCATCACAGGGGAAGCGCCCAGGAGTGTGGCTTAGGTGGCACTGGGGTGTGCTGCCATCAGGTGTCGTGTCTCTTAAACTTACGCTGGTGCGGGTCAGGTGTAGGTAGGAGTCCCACTGTCCTCCCTGACAGGACCCGTTTCTTTACCAAGCCATGCTTGGTAGCCAGTGTGTGATGCCAAATACTCACAAACCTGCAGCCAAAACAGTGCCTTCTTTTTCCTGGCTTTGAAATCTCAGCATAAACTTACCCTGCTTGAGCCCCCTGTCTCTGTAAGTCACTATTCCTGGCTTCCCATCACTTGCCCAAGCAAACCATCCATACCAGGATGACAATGACCTCCCGTTTCGTGCCCGGCTCCTGCAGGGTGTGGGAGAGTGAGCCGATGGTCACTGCGGCTCCCACAGACCTCGGAGGCACGGAGCAGGTGAAGCAGCCACTTCTTCACCAGGAAGGGTGCAGGTGTTTGGTTTCCTTCCCACTCGTGCAGCTCGGCGCTGCTTTCTCCCTGTGCTGCATGCAAACCATGCTCCAGTGCAGCCTTGAGAGGGCACTCGTATCACTGCAGACACAGCACGGGGCCGGCTCCCTTTGGCAGGTACCAGCCCCAATCTCTCCTGGCACATCCCCGCTTGTCTTCTCCATCGTGCAGCGCTGGGAGGCAGCGGCTGTATTGCCTTTCTTCCTTTGAGTGCAGCCGATGCTTGGTTTGCTCGGAGCAGGGAGGTCTTTGGGGCCAGCCATCCGTATTTTGGCTACATCTGCACTGTAGCTTCCGAGGAGAAGCATGGTTCAAGTGTTCAGGGCAGTAAGGGAGCGACTGGATGGTTCTCTGCTCTGTATGAGCAATACAAAGCCTTTGAACTTGGGTTTACACTTTCCTATATATTTGCTATATTTCGCTTGTTCTGATGCATGGTTGGCTCCAAAAGCCTACAGTCTGTGTTGAATATTCACAGGCTGCAGTGCCAAAATAATCACTTCCAGGATCAAGACAGTGGCTTAAAAAGCCCAAGATTTAAAAAATGAGAAGGGCTGAGATGTTTTGCTGTGCTGTCTGTTCTCTGGGACATTCATTCATAAGCTTTCCTCCGCGCCCCGGACATCTAGGGGTCCATAGGGCTGGGATGGTTTGGCCTGCATCCCCACTGCCCAGCCCTCCTCCAAAGGGGCATTTACATCAGTGAGGGGTTTTGGGACAGACTGCATGTCTGTCTTTCTGGGCTCCTGAAGCTCCAATCCCGGCTCCCAGATTTTTTCCTAGCTGCTGGCACTGGCAGCACCTGTCAGCAGCACCTCCTTAGTAGGATTCATTTCCTCTGGGGACGCACAGGCACCTGGAAAGTGTCAGGTTTCCCTGGTAAACTTGAGAGAAGCCTGGAATGAAAGGGAGTCGCGGACCACACGCTTGAGCGCTTAACTGCTATGCTGGTAGCAGAGTTAACAAGGGCAACATCAAAGGGGGGTTTCACGGTGCCTCCTCCTTGCGTGGTCTTGGCCAGCGTGGCGAGAGGGGAGGTTGTGCTGACAGCTGCTGTGTCTCCTGTCACCAGCAGGACCTGTGTGGGCATCTCCCTGCCCTCCACCTCCTCATTCCCTCCACCTTCTCTGTGCTGGGAGGTCCTTTTCTCTCTGGTACGCACCTCTCTTTGGACCTCTCCTTCCTCATCCTTCTCTCCCAAGGCAGGCAGCTGCTGGCTTTCTGACATACACAGCTTGACTGACTGATTCCTCTTCCACGAATTCCTAGGTCTGCTCTCTGGGATATAACGCAGGGCCTTCTCTCCTCTACCCCTCAGAGGTTCTGCAAGCATGTGCTCAGGGTTGAGCATGTTTCATACTGTTCACAGTAGTGTGTGGGGCAGTGCCGTGGCTTGCTTTGGGGATAATTACCATGTCAGTGGCTACGGTACTCCAGCATTTATGTAGCAGCAGCAGGACATAAACAGCTACGACAAATGAAGGGAAATGATCTGTAAAATCCAGAGCCTGTGGGATGCCTGTTGGCCCTGTTTTTTTCCTGGATTTCCTGGTTCTCCAAGTCTTGTGCCAAAGGAACCTAAGCAACCTTCAGTGTCTCTGAAATTGGTCTGTATATGTGGCTGCATTTCACTGCAGGGCTTACGTTTGGCAGAGTTGGTCTGCATTTGGAGCAGATAGCCCTAAGTAGTGGAGAAATGGAGTTGAAAGAATGACATCAGTCATGTATAAATTATATTCTAAACAGAGAAGTTTTCCTAAACTAAAGAAATATTAGTTACATCAGAAGAAATACCGAAATTGTGTAGTAAGGAAGTCACTCCAAGCTTCATCTTGCTCTGGAAGAAAGCCTAAAATGTGCATCCAAACCAAACTACGTACCTGTTAGAAGGTGGCTGGGAGAAGTGCACGTTTTACATCACTACTCTTTGAGGCGTAACTTGATCATCAAATCTACTCTTCATTAAACAGAGAAAATTACCCTTTGAGGACTGTGGAGTATGTTCCTCTCTCATTGTTCCAGCACAGCTATTTCACTCTTACTCAGTCATCAAGTCCTTTTGGGCATCTCACGTCAGTCCCTGTTCCAGCAAATTTTTCCGACTGTTGTATTCTTTTGGCGTTAAACTGATTATTTTTCCACTGGAGGAGTCAGTCCTTCTTAATCTTATATATGTCTTCTGTGAAGTAAGAGGCAACTATTCAAATGGTTATTTGTCGTCATGTTTACTACATACTTGGCTGCGGTGTTTTTGGCTGAAATTCTTTTTTGGAAGAAAGGGCAGAAATCCTGGAGCTGGAATGTTGGTTTTCCCATTCATTTGTCTCAGAAAGGGAGGGGGGAAAAACAAAAAAAGAAAGACAAACATAAGAGACAGTGAATTGGCCACATAATTTCTGTGGGTATTCTGTAACAAAGTGCTTCATCACTCTGGACAGACAGATGGAAGGCCAGTTTTAGATGCTGCTGTTCCTGCTGGATAGTGTCTTGCTTCACGTGGCAGCCCCACTGAAATCCATCACAGCTCCAGAATCAGGCCCTGCGCGAACAACCAAGCTGAGCTTTCACATAGTCTAAATGTCTTTCCCTTTTGTCACCTTTTGAAGCCATGCCGAGTTTGGTGACATAATAGTGCAGCTTTTAGCGCTGGATCCTTTGCAGATGGCCCCTCGGCTCATGCACAGAGGGGACATAGCAGCTTGAAGCCGGCTTGTCAGAGGGCTTGCAGCACTTTGCAGGAGTAGGTGCTCTGGGTTTTGTGTTTGCAGTGCTATGATCTGTGTCAGCCAAGCTTTGCATCAGCTTCTCTCATAGCTGTGTCCTTAACTTGATGTTTCTGGTCTCCCAAAGTAAATGTATTATAAACAATTTAAGAGCGAATGGCAGTGATAGAAAGGCTCCATCTGGCTTGGCTGGACTGGGACTTTAATGTGATTTTGAGTTGCATGTGTTTTTAATACACATATTTGGTAAGTGTCTGAGGTCTCATTACTAGGAAGGTGGGCTGGGGATCAGAAGACCCGGTTCCATTTGTAGTTAGAGACAAACTTCCAGTGACATCTCACCTTTCCTCAGCTCCATTTCCCCTGTTGTAAAGGCATTCGGAATGCTTTTTCCACATTGTGGTGCCTGAGTACTGTCCAGCCTAAGCCACTGGTCTCTTCCACTTGAGGCTCTCCCTGTCCTCTGAAGACAGCTGTCCTGTACAGACGTGCAGGAGGATAAATTCAGCTCAGTGGGTCAGGCCGTGTTTCTCTGGTCAAAGGCTGTGAGTGCAGATTTGGAGAGCCTGAAAATGCAAAGAGTAGCCCAGCCCTTCTGCTTTCCAGTCCTCCCAGTCAGTAAACTTCAGGGTCAGCTTGGGACTGTTTAGAAAGTGATTCGTAGTTCCTGTTTTTTGCTGACTTAATTTGTTAATTTTGCAAGTGAAATGATTTACAGTTGATCTAGATACTTTCTGTGCTGTAGGATCTAGGATTCTAGGGGCACCTGGAAGTGTCTGGTGCATACAGGCACAGGAGAAGTAGGTCAGTTCCCTCAGAAAAGACCAGAAAATGAAACACAGCAGAAAAAATAAGCTCCTCTGTGAGTGCACAGCTAAAGCAATGAAAACCTAGAAAGTGTGAACTCGAAACAGCGGTGTTAGCAAGCCAAATACTCTTGTGAGACGCGTGAGACGATGTAGCGTTTTGCTCGCAATGCAGTGACCGCCACGGCAGGCTCTGGGCTCCTGCTGTTCGCTCCTCTTGGCTGCCACTGCTCCAGGCAGTGCTGCCAGAGCCTGGGCGCCTGCTCCAGGCTGCTGCTGGGCCCACTGCTCAGCAGGCATGGCCAGCGTCCTGGTGACAGCCCTTCTGGAGCAGCATGACAGCCATTTACTGCCACCAGATGCCTGAGACCACTTGATGGCCTGAGCCACCCTGTAGGAGCTCAGGCCCAGCCCGACAAGTGCCATGCCCTTAGTTGTGCTGGCTGCTGAGTGCCCGGCAACTCTGTAAATGTACTCGTTTTCCTCTGTAAAACCAGCTGTTTAGATTCCTCTCAGGGAGGGAAGCTGAGTGGTATGGGACACTGCGGGGTCCTGCTCACCTTTGGGACCACGCCATGCAGGCCGGGCTGGAAACCTGCAGCTCATGTTGGGAGGTCTAAATGGGAATGAGAGAGAAATCTTGGAGGGGTGGAGATGGACTTCAGACCGCCGTTTTAGCAAAGTTAAAAGAGAAATGGCTTTGTATTTGTTTATGTCTTTCCTTGGGATGGTGACAAGGATTTTGGGGTGGTTGTTCTTAAGGGAGCCTCGTTTGCCTGTGGTCAGAGAGCATAGTGGGGAAGCAGGAAGGCAGTTCCTAACTTAGGGTGTATGATGGATATGAGTGTCCTGGGCAAGACCATGAGGTAGTCTGAGTACGTTAAGGTCTCAGGATAGTGGGAGATCTGTGTGATTTTAAGAATATACAGAGCTGGCACCATGGAGAAACAGTCTTAGTGGGAGCACTGCAGGGCACTTGTCATGTTCAGGTGTGAGACTTTTTTTTTTTCACAACAAAATGTTTGGCATTGGCAGTAACATTTGCATTCTGATAGCTTTTGTAATGCTGGCTCCCTTTTTATTTAGTAATTTTATCCTTCAGGACTCCCGGTTGTCAGTTCCTGGAGTTGCTTATCATTAGATGGATTTAGATTAGTTTGGGATTGCTTGTCTGCCAGAGCAGAGAATATCCTGGGTGCGAGGATGGCTCTGGGCTGGGCTTCCCACAGGGCTTTGTGTTAAAAAGGCTGGCAATATCTTCAGCTGTGGGCAGACAACACTTTCCATTGTGCACAAAAACATCTCCATGATACGCAGTCATATACAAACCATGGGCTTGCTTCTGGGCGTCCAAAAATAAGGATGTGAGTGCAGTGGAGAGAGCTGAAGTGAGAGCTCAGATGATTGAAGGACCCCAGGTTCTGACGGGGGCAAGCATCCAAGTAGCTGCTGAGTTAGTATGGTTCTTCTGAAAGAGGGGTTGCTTTAGGAGAAGGGTGATTCATTTTGGCATGTTGCCACCACTCAACCTGCTGCTTTCCTTGGGGAGAAAGAAGATTTTTCCTAAGACTGGAGGCTGTGGAACAAGTTGCTTATAATTGCAGTAAGGATGTCAGAAACAGACCCCAATCAAAATGTAACAGCCTCCATGAAAGCAGTGATAGGGTTTGCAAGATTTTTGGCAATGACAAACGACCTATTTGGTTCTTACAGCAAGAGAGGCCTCCTGAAAATATGTAACTTGAGATGCTTGTGCTGTATAAATATTTTGGGGCTTTATGTATTTATTTTAACTTCTATTTCTACAAGCATTCCCTGTAAAAATGGAGAGAGCAAATATTAGAAATGTCTGCAGGAGCTGTTGAGTATTTTGGGGTATCTTTGTGTGGAAGGAAATCACTGTGTTTCAGGAAGCTTTGCTACTTTAATGAAATGTTTTTGATTCTAAATGGTAGCAGATGGCCAATCCAGAATATGGTAGCAAATTGCTTAAGCTGCTTGTAGAGCACCTCAAACTTCTTTGCCTTTCCAGTAGTGACCAGCCTTGGTTAGAGGGACCAAAGCTAGGGCTTTGACTTTGCTGGCACTGCAGGGCTGCTGCCCCAGTGTTGGCCGTACAGAACATCTATATCCAGGCTGCCTGTAACAAAGCTGAAAACATCTACTTGCATGATGTGTAGGTCTAGTTGAAGCCCTGTGATGGTGGAAGTTGTTCCTGTCATGGAAACAAAGGTTGATTTTGAGCAAGAGCTCATCATAGGAGCTGGCCAGTGCTGGTGAAAGGATGTTCAGATCTCGCAAGCAGTAGGCAACGCCAAGTGGGTGCTTTGGTATTCAAACATTTCACTGCCTCTAAACTGTAGTGGTGCCAGCTTGGTATCAGAGGTCACCTAGCTGCACATGGGGAGCAATTCTCAAGGCTGTGCTCGTCTGAGCTGGGTTTCAAGAGCCGCTTTTCAAGGTGAAATCTCTGTGCCTCATATTTTCCCTTATGGCATGCAGGTGGTACCTAGCACAAGGATGGTCCCACTCCTGTGGGCTCTGTTTTGTGCTGGAACAGGCAGCAAATGCAAGACAAAGCTTCTTGGACTCTTAGGCTGAGAGTTGGCTTGAGAGCTCTATGCCATTGATTGTCCCTTTCTTTTTTCTTTTTTCTTTTTTCTTTTTTCTTTTTTCTTTTTTCTTTTTTCTTTTTTCTTTTTTCTTTTTTCTTTTTTCTTTTTTCTTTCTTTTTTCTTTTTTCTTTTTTCTTTTTTCTTTTTTTTTTTTTTAAACAAAACAAAACACAAAAATACAACTCTCAAAACCAAATGGATTGACTTGGATTTACATTCCACTGATACCAGATTTGTTGGCACAAATAACAATGATCATAAAAGCTCTGGTATTAGTAAAACCGTGTTTCCTGTTGCTGGTTCCTATCTGTTGGAAGAAAAAGGCAGGGTTGTTGAGTTTGTTGTTATTGAATTGGCTTTTTTTTTTTTCTTCAATTCTGGCCACCAGAGCTGTGTTCTTACTGTGCCTGTGCCAGACCCAAGCCTGGTGACAATGCTAGATCAGCAATTGTGTCGCTCGTTTACATAGCAGAGCGCAACAAAATGCTTTTGCCTTTCCAAACAAGACAATTGTGAGTCTTCAGCTGTGAACTGGGGAGGACTTTATTTTTCTAGTTCGATGGTAGGGTTAGGTATTAGGTAAGGGTAGGTACTAATTGCCATTTTTTCTGAAATTTTTCTCCCCATTTTTTCCCCTTTTCCCCCACTCCTTTTGTTCTGTTTTTCTCTCCCCATATTATGGGTTAGATTGTCCTGTCTCAGGGTGATTTTATTTTACTAGCAATGACCGTAATACTCCTGGAAGACCACAGTCAACATTCACAAACTAAAACTGAGATCAAAGAGCAGGTTCTGCCACTATCACTCATGCTTATCAAGTCGTACTCTCTTAGTAGTACTCCCCTGGAGTTAATGCTGGTACTTGCAACTGGAAACATAGTAAGACTGTGGAGAGATAATAAAATCTGACTCCAAATATATGCTTAAAAAAAAAAAAAAGTTAATAGTGCAGAGCTCTGTGGTTAATTCTCTACTGAAATATTTAAAACTCCCTGTATCTTTGGGAAGTCTCTAACCTCACTGGGAAGGCTGATTAGTATGCTAAAAGCCAACATCTGCCCTACTTCCCTTCCAATCAGTGTGGCCAGTGGCTGTTATTCTGAGGACAATGGTAGGAAATCGTGCTGTAGGCAAGATCTTGCTGGATGTGGGGACATTATTAGAGCCACTGCATTGCTGTGCTTGGGATACAGTGATGCTGTCACAGCTCCCTGTCCTGGAAATAGAAAACAGCTGATGCTGGTTGGCAGACCTGCTGGTGGTGATTACTGCAATGAATGAAGAGGACTTACTTCATTATAAAAGCAAATACAATAAAAGATTTTATAAAGGGCATTAATGGCAGGAAAAATACATCTTCTATCCTGTCTCCCTGATTTTTTTTTTCTTTGCAGTATCAGGATTATCTTTCCCTTCACTCATCCATCCAAATCTCCTACTTTGTGTTCAAACATGGATGCATTAGTAATGGCAGACAGCAGTCCATGCACGTTGGTAATGAACCGGTCTGCAAAAATGGCCTCGTTAGATATTTGTGTATTCAGTGGTAGATATTCCTGGCCAAACTGAGGGAGTTGGCAATGGATTCTCTTTTACAAACCTGCAGAGATGTAAGGGCACCTTTTCAATACATTCAGCTGTTTTTCAAGGTTATTAATTGGTTAAAATCTTTGCTGACCATCCCAGCTAATAGCTGTCAGACCACAACGTGTACACTGACGTGTGATTTGCCTTGGTTGTGCTTGCTCGGGTATGATAGCACCGAGCACCTACTACCTATAATGGTACCCATAGGACTACGGATAAAGAAATGTGGAATACAGCCACATTTGCATGAAGACATTGCTTTGGACTGACTGAAGAGGTTTTCTTTCTGAAAATGAAATGAAGTAAGAAGGTTGTTTATAAGGAGGAAAAGCTGTGCCTATCCATTTCTTTTGAGTCCAACCTTGCGGAAATCTCCTAAAAGAGGTGATAACATTATTCTGAGTTTTGTCTGGGTTTTGAACTTTGGGAGACTTGGATTGTGTGCAGCCAGCTTCCCTTTCCAGGGTACAAAGCTATGTATGTATTTTTTGAAAGACCTTTTACAATAAATAATGTGGAATAAAGTTATTTAGAACAGTCAGGGCTGGTGTTATTTCAAGACATAAAGTATGAGCAGTAATATATTACAGGTAAGTAAGTAAATAATATTTTAGTGCTTTTTTTTTCTCTTTTTTTTTTTTTTCTTTTTCTTTTAGTGAGGAGGAAGAAGCAGATTTGACTGTGTTATTTTAGCATGTACTTTTTCAAATCCCTCTGAAGAAACATAATCTCTAAGAGCTGCTAATGAAAGAACAGAGACTAATGCTGAGCCAGTGCTTTGTTCTTAGCAAACTCGTGCTTTGGGAAACTCAAACCTTTTCTGATTTATGGAAGGTTTTCAATGTGAAATATAAATGGAGAGATTTAACTTATTTTCCTTCAGTGCATGATGAAGCCTGAATTCCTACTTTCTGACTTTGTGAGTCTGAGGAATTTTTGGCAGTTTCTAGTGGAAAGTTAAAAGTGCTCTTCAACTGGAGATGGAATGGAAAAAGCTTTACATGTGAATCTCTGGTAGATTATAAAATCTGTGCTACTTTACAGGGTAAAGGAGCAGGTTTACGATATACTGAGGTAGTTTTAGAGAGAGGAGTAAACCAACCTCCATCCCTCCCCACCACCACTATGTAACTACTCCAGAGCTCTTAGGAGGAAGATTTGGTGAAGTCTGTGATGCACATAAAGGAATGAAACAAAACCAGAGCCATACCACCCAAATTGCCAAGACTTTGGATCCAAAGATGATTTTTGCTTCTGAAGTGTGTCATTGATTTTTTTTTTATTTTTTTATTTTTTTTTTTTAGTGAAAATTCCAGATAGATACCTAAAGAACAGTTGAAGCTATGAGTTTTTGGCTAGTTATGGCTAGGTTAATACTTTATACTTCTTCCACAATTGACTAAGGTGGTGTTAAAATGTCAAAGACGAATTGTATTTTTTTTGAGCGACTTTAGAGAATGGTGCATGAAGGTGGCTGAGAGACGTAAGTTGCTGCCCTCCCACACCCCCACCCCAAATCCTGCACTCCCAAATCTGTACGAAGAAGGGCAACATTTGACTCCTGCTTTGGGGATCTGCCATAAAACATCCCAGCATCCAAGAGCTGGGGAAGGCTTGGAAGGAAATAAGGTGTTTGAATAAGAGTATTTCATTGAATGAAACTAGGCATAGAAAATGTGTAATATGAACTACACATATAAAGCTTTGTGCTTTATGGCTGTGGGTAACCACTGCTTGGTGGGGTTGGAGTGAAAGCTGGTGCAGATAGAGAACTGTGTTGCCTGCTGTGAATTTCCATGAGCCATATCCATATCTCCCATCAGAATTATGTATAATGTTTTCTTCAGACATTGAATCCACATGTCTGCATGGCCACATTTTTTATTCAATTGCCCCTGTAACATGCCACTGATTTTAATGAGATTGCGCTGATGTGAAAGCAAAGCAATGGAGTGGAGATTTAGGTTCATAAGAAGTGATCCAGGTGCACAGCATAACAATGCTTCTATGGTTTAGTTGGCCTCCTAATGGGCAGTGCAGTTTTAGTAGGTGTGTTTTCCTCCCTGGAGATCAATGACCATGCCTGCAGGCAGCAGGACGCAGGTTTGTCTGGCAAGAACACATGCTCTAGCTCTGACTTATGTCCCCTGCCAACCCACTTCAAAGCTAGTTCAGGCTGCTGGGATGCAGGGAGGGGAAGCAGTGGTGAAGGCTATGCATGACAGCCTGGAAACAATACTCTCTCTTTCTTGCTACCTGGCATCCTTGTAGGCCCACCTAGAGAGAGGCTCACCTGCAAGCTGTTTGGATGGAGGTGAGGACAAATGTGGGCATCACATCACTGCACTGAAGCCTGCCCAGGTCCCACGTCCAGGCTGGGCAGAACAGCATCATGCTGGAGAGAGGCATCTGAGTGCTTCTGACCCTGCCTGGGCCCAGGTGGACGTGTGGGCATCAGCTAGGGGTGCAGAAGTGCCGATTTCACAGAAGTGAAATTATGTCACAGGAGTGTCAGCTGTTAGCACAGGAGTCAATATATTTTAAAATAAAGAGAAAATCCATTGTGGTGCAAGATTTGTGTTATCTTAGTGGTTTCTTTTCCTGTTGTTGCAGATGAAATTGCCAGGCCATTAGAGCAGGAGGAGGGTATTGCTGCTCATCACTGGTTGTGCAGCCAAAATCCTGCCTGGGATCCCAGGGGCACAGCCAGCAGCCCCACAGATCCAGGGAGCCTTTTCTTCCTCTGCCCCTGCAGCACATAGCTGACATGAGCCACTGACTTCTTGCTGGCTGAAGTGGCCCAATGCACTCAGAGAGAAGTGCAAAGTGGGCTTAAAGCCACTTTCTCTCCACTCAGGAAAGTGCTGCCTCTTGTGGTACTATTGGACTTTTTTAGTACCAAGTACACTGTTTATCCAGGGCCAACACAGTTAAAGACCCTGGGATTTTTAGAGATGGCTGTGAGAAGGGTGCAAGGATTGTGCATGCATACAGACGAAACAGGGATGGCCCAGGAGAGACGTGGCTTGCACATATCTAGCACTGCTTGGCAGATTGCTATTCCATAGTGTCCATCTCTTCTCTTCAATGGATAGCGTGTTTTCAACACTTTATTTGATATCAGGACATGCGTAAAAAAAAAACAAAAAAAAAAAACAGTAAAAGACAGGTAACCATGATTTAAAAGAGGAGACCAACCAAGCAGTAGGCCTGTTGGCTTTGAGTCAGGTAGGCATACTCTTCATTTTCCTGACAGAGTTTTGAGATTCCTCATTTCAGACTGTCAGGAACACATAAGTTAACTCACTGTCACTTCTAAGTAAGCGAGGAATGTGAGTATGAAAGCCATGATAAATCAAAGGTGTAAATAATGTGGAGACTAGAGTCATGTGTGCAGTGTAGAATGACACAGGCTTTGAAGGAGCTGATTTTGTTTCAGAAAATGTCTTGCTGTTGCATGAGGAGCTTGGTGTGGATTCATGTCCTGTTTTTTTTTCAGGCACGTCTCCTGGCTGTCACTGAATTTCTGACAAGAGCTAGAGAAAAGCCTATAAAAGGATTATCTAGAAGAAAACAAGCTATATTATCTTTATCCTGTGCATCTGTCATGCTTGTGGTTGCAGTTACAGACCTCACCACTTGGAGTACCCTTAGGCTCTGATTTATTTTATGGGGCTTAAGATGTAAGTTGGTATTTGTGCTCTTTCTGCAGTTGGATGTCCATTGAGGCCTAGGAACGTGAATTTCATGCCCACTAGGATGGGTCTGAGAGTCATGGGGGCCCCCAGATGAAACAGCCAGGAGTCCTGCAGGGCAATGCGGGGCCAGCATGAAGAGACTTCACGTGCATGGCAGGGGAGAAGAACAAAACTCCCTCCTTCTGGAAGGGAAGGGATGGGCAACTGCAATGATGTGCACGGGGGAATCAGTTGGGATTGATGGCTTTATCAGACCCATTTACAACTCATGCTATTGCTGTTTATCATTTTAATGATGTATAAGAAATGGGTTGTCTTTGCCTTTAAAATTGTTTTTCTTTTAATCTATGAGTTCCCCTTTTCATAAAACTAATTTCCTGTGACCAGCATGTTAAGGGAGAGGTCCTCACTGAAGTCAGGGAATTTTGAGTCAAACCTGGAGTACCAAAGAGGCCAGAAGCCCCTTTCCCCCTTTTGTTTTAAACCATGGAAAAGGTTACACAAAGTCTATCATGAAGAACATAAAATAACACCAATGTGAGTCAGGCAGCAGGTGGCAGAGATGTATCCAGGCAAAGGGATGGCTCGAGTGGCAGATTTAAAAGCCACTTTCCGATGCTGCTTTTGAAGTAGATGGTTTTAAAAACACTTCTGAAGTGGGTCTGCCAAATGTTCAGCTTTTTCCATTTTTTGTTTATAAGGGAATTGAGAATAATTAAAGTTTTTATGACGTACATTTGTCTGTAAACGTCGCTCCATTTTCTCTTAGCAATTTAAGCTTTTATTGTAGATGGGGTACAGTTCTACATACTGTACCTGATTTTATAGTCTATGCTATATCTATCTCCATCGTACGCAGCATCTTATGCCTGGAAATTTTCAGTAGGCCTGCTGCTGGAATGGGTCTCGTGTTTTATGCTCCCAGAAAAGGCTGCTGAGCCGAGCAGTCGGCTGTAGTTCTCCAGGAGCTGAAGCAGTGGCCTGATTTAAACCACATGCTCTGGAGCCCAGGCAGCGCACTTTGTGTGGGTAGCAGCAGGGAGCCCCGAGGCCTGAGCCGTGCAGCCAGCAGAGCTCAGGACCCTCCTGCTCAGCTTTACTGGGCTATCTGTGTGGGGGTTTGTGTCTTCTCCATTGACAGGCCTCCTCCTCTCCCTCCAGAGTGGAAGCAGATTTCAGAATGATCTGGGGATGATGTGCTACCAAAGTCTCAGCTCAGTGAGCACCAAAGAGATTTGGATGAAGTCTTGAGACAAAGAATTCAAGTGTGTGCCATGAGGGGAATTTTTCTTCAGTCAAATTTCAGTCCCCAGGTGTTCTCACCTGCTGACTGTCATGTTTTTAACCCATTGTCACACTGGATGTTTGTGGGACATTATCATTCCTTTTGCAATTTTCACTCTGCACATAAATAGAGGTGAGCTTTAATCCATCCCCATGTTTCTGTGCTTGGTGCACCATAGGTTTTATCTTCGGGTCTTGGTAGGCAAACAAACCCTTCCCAAAGGGCATGCTCCAGATGGCCACACTGATGCAAATGAAGTTTTCCCATCTTCTGTGATGACAGTTCAAACCAACTGGTCAGACCTACCTATCTGTGAAACTTGTTGTCAGGAGATAATAGGGAATCAAACAGTTGAACAAGAAAGGTATTTTTGCATCAGTTAAAAAAAAAAAAAGTAAAAAAATATCTAAGGAATGGAGTGTGTTGTATGGAGTAGAGGACTGCTGATAACTCCTCAGAAAATACCTGGGTCCAATAGGAAGTGACCTTAGCAGAAGTTTTGCAAGTGTTCCTCAAGAGGAATCCCAGCAGCAATTTGGCACTTCATTTTTGAAGACAGCACTTAATGTCTCAGGTGCAGTGATGTTTTTCCTTTTTTTCTGGCTCTAAGGTCATTTATTTTCAATCTCTTATCATCTTTGTAACTGTCCTCTTGAGCTTCCTTGGTGGGCCTGTATCTTTCTTACAATGTAGTCACTGGCTATGGAGCTCAGTTCTTATAGCAGCAAGGTTTCATTGCACTGTAGAGTAGAATAATCTCCAGCTAATACAGCCAGAATTATATTGATGTTTTTGGATGATACTGTGTTTTTATTTCAGTTAATCTGTGAGCAGTTCTCAAATGCTGGTGCTGCTGCTCTGCATGGTATTCGCCATTTCATGTTTACTTCTTTGTGGTGTATTTTTTTAAATCTTCCAAAGCGTTTGTTCTAAGTTTTGTCTATGGATCATAGATATATCCATGTATATATAACCATAGGGAAATGTTAAACTCGCAATCACACAAGTACTGCTAGAACATCTTTATTATTGTATTGTGTATTTCATTCTTCATGAATGTTAGAGTTAAAAGCCTTAAATTCAGAAAACCCCAAGTTAAAGTTGAGGTCTTGTCAGCATGACAGTGCTGAAGTGTGTCCCAGAGGAGCTGGGAGTGTTGAGTCCTCAGCCTGCATTAGAGACCAGCTTAGCACCATTCCTACAGCAGAGCCAGAGGAGGTCTGCTCGCGTGGTCACTTAGTTCAGTAAAAAGTCAGCCGAGAGTAAACGTTAAATTGTTGATATGGCTTATGGACCTGGCTCTTTTTCGTAGTCTGGAATAGTATTTGGGATCATTTTTGCTGGAAGATACTATCATAGTAAAAGTCTGTACATTTGTATTTGTCATTTTGGATTCCTTGGGAAAGTCAGGAATGAAGCTGTCATCTGTACAGATGTCATGGTGTCCTGCAGAGCTGTACTGCTCGCAGATCTCCTGCCTTGTCCTCCAAACTTACCGATGGAGATCCAGGAAGAGAATGTCTCTTTTTAGCGCATATCTTTGATAAAGGAGATGCAAAGCTTGCAGAGCAGGACGCAGACTAGTAGTGAGTTTGAACATGATTGCTGTGCTGTGCATGGGATAAATGGAGGAAATGACCTCGGCCAGGGTGTGGGAGGGGGATCCAGGATGGAAAGCATTTTGAAATGAACTTGTTGTGGCCCTTCACTCCTTGTGCTGGTGAGGTGTGGTCCTGCTGCCTGCCCCCCTGGTCTGTGCAGGGTGGCTCAGCCTGGTGGCAAGGGGTGGACAACACCCCGTGTGGATGCCTGCAGACCGAGGCAGGGTTATGTTGTGCTCTCACAGCCCCTGCAGGTTGCTGGGGGTTTTGCTGGAGGGAGCTGGCCTTGGTGGTTCGGTCACTGGAGACATCTCAATGGGAGTTGTCCAGCAGGTGTGAAGGAGGAGGGTGAGCCAGGTTTGGAGTGCTCCCTTCAAAGGGCACGGGCACAGAAGAAAAACTGTGTCAGCTTCAGTGGGAGCATGAGAAGCCTTCAGTAACTCAGCATTGGTTGTTCTTAAGCCATAATGTATGGGTTAAACAGGCAGAAGTATGTTGCTGAGTCTGCAAAGTGCCCTGGTCCTGCTGTACACAGCATTCAGAGGGCTCTTCAAAGAGAGCACTGGAAACTTCTGTTAGCACTATCAATTCAAAGAATGTCCCCCGGATGCCAGGTAACTTCTCTACAGAGGTATAATGAGCAGCATTGCATAAATCAGACATTACTGTTGGATACTGGTCCTCCGCCCCAAAATCCTTGGTGGAGCCCGATGAATTATGGCACACTTTCCTTTGTGCAGGAACTCGAGTGTTCCAGTCCCTGCTTTCTGTGGCCAAGCAGAAGTGTGTGGGAATGTGCCGAATGATTTTTCTGCGAGAAACAAAAGGATTTACGTGTCACTTGCCTCCACCGCTTTAACTGATCGGCTTGCTTCCAGGAGGAGATCTGAGCTGAGCGTGTGAATTAGCGGCACTGAAAAGCCGACCAGTCCACGCAGGAACAAGGTTGACAATGCCTTTTAAAATGCTACCTACCCACTAAACCCAAGGCTGGATTTAGTCTCATTTCAGTCCTACCTTCTCTGATCAGGTGCTTGCACTTCCACATGCATTAAGCGCCTCAATGCTGCAAAGAGCCCTGCTAGAGTTAGTGCCGTGCCCCGTGCCATGGCTGATCTGAAATAAGTCAAGTCCGGGGTCTTCCGCAGCTGGAGCAGGCAGCATATCATGGTTCAGAGGGCCACATCAGCACTGACTGAGCTGGCTCGCCAGCTGCAGGAAATATCTTTGCAGAGTGAACTCTTCTTAGGATGGACCCGATCCAGAACCTCGTTGAAGCCGGTGGAATTGCTCCCATTTTCTCAAAGGAACTTGGATCAAGCTATCAGCTAAAAAAATAAAAAAAAATAAAAGTAAAAATCCATTAACGTTTTGCCAAAGTGACACGGTGCATTAATTTTTGGGTGGAAAACAAATATCTTCTTGTGGTATTTTGTCTGTCCTCTTTCTTCTTTGCTCTTCTGCTGATGTGGCTTTGAGATAGCTGTGTGAAGATAGGTAACAGTGAGTATGTGAAAGCGGGGAACAAAGCAGCCGCCCCTGCATGAGTTGCTGGATGAGGAAGGTGGGCTGTGCTTTCCAATGTGCCTCTCGGTGATGATAAAATGCCATTTTTCTTTTGCTGTTCATGAATAACAACTGGATGGAAAGCCTTGAGCTGCACAAAGGATTGCAGCGCTTTTTAGAGGCCTGGCTCTGATAGAAAAGCTCTGCTTTCTCCCTTTGCAGTTGCACTTCTTCATAATCTATTTCAAATTAGGTGAAAAAATAAAATGGTGTATCAAAATTGTCCCAACCCTTAAACCCAATGTATTAAGTGGTTTACCTGCTAGAAAACTACAGAGAGATACATGGAAAATGATGCCCATTGTGGGCATGAAGACACAACAGGTGATCATTTTTGCAAGCAATAAATTCTTTTCCTAGCAAAGATCTGGCTGTGATAGGGGCCTTGGTGCATGAACCTGGTTTCCCCAGTGCCTTCTGTGGCGTCACCATCCCTGAGACTGTCTGCACCCATCAAAAGTTGCCAAATGGGGGCAACTGTAGAGGCATCCTCAGCTGCATTTGCCACATGCTACAAACTTGAGCATCAGCAAACATACGTTTTTCAGCAGCTGTATTTAGGGGAGGCTGATGCAGTAAGTTATAGCAGTGTGGATGTCTTACAAAGGGTCTTACTTCACAAATGGAATTAATTTTAGAGTTGCCAGTTGGAAAATCAAAATGTAGTGCCTCTTTTTTCTGTTCACAGTCTATCATTTTTGGTACAAGTACAGCTGATACCTTTATGTCTATTCCTCCATGATGGTAGGGCTCGGGTACTTAGGAGTGTGCATGGCACACAACAGCATTATATTCTGAAGGAATAGCTCAGAGATCTAGGAGCAACAGCTAGCTGAGGTACTGTACATTTCTAGGTACAAGGTACCACCTTGGTGGTTGGTCTTGGGAGGGAAGCTGCAGGGTGTTTGTAAACTGAATTGCTCAGCTCTGAAGCTGGGTGGCTCTCACAGGTTGGCAGTGGTGCAAGGTAATTACCTTGGAGGACAACTGATTGTGCTCAGAGAGTAGGTAAGGACTTCTGAAGACAAGCATCCACTTGTTGAGGAGGGTGAATGAACTGAGCAGTTTGGTACATTTTATTTTAGTCTTCCTTTCTTTTTTTTTTTTTTTTTTTTTTCCCACACAAGGATTTCCTTCCCAGTTGGCATTCTTGATCTTGTCTAAGGTCATAACTTGATCACTTTCTGACAAAACCAGCTCTCTTCAAGCTGTTACTTTGCCAATGGTGGGTCACTGTGCTTAGCCTCTCAGACTAATGCCTGAAATTAAAAGAGAGGTTGGTAGATGTTTATAGACTATATGAATATTGTCTACCGACTGTTTGCCAAATATGTGTCCTCTCTCCAGCAGAACACTTTTTATAGATCCAGTTTCCCAGTCCTGAAATAATGGCACATGGAAGCAAAATGCAGAGAAGTTCTTGCTGATTCAGGAAGGCAAGAGCAAACATTCAATACCTAGATTTGTGATGGCAAATTGACAGTGCCTTATTTTGTGTGTATGTGGCCTCAGATTTCAACTACTTTTTACATTCATATCCTAATAGGTTTGAATTGCTTGGGATATTTTCCCCCACAATTACAGATTGATTACTAGGGGTCAGTACTTTCCTTTTCTTCTGGAGCTGATCTGTTTTTTCCGTTGCTGGATAATTGATGGGGGCCTCTGAAGAATCTGTGATTTGGCAAGTGCAAGCTGCCTCCTTGTGTGGTTGTTTAGAGGATGTTTTATCCTCGGCTTAGAACTCATGCTATGGGCTTACATCATTTATAAAATGTTCTCCCACAGCCCTGACACACACACAAACTTTGGCTATACTAGTGGACATTTCAACTGTGAAAAGTCACTACCAGGGCTTTGATCAGCCTTGCATTTTTGGGGCTAAGATGCTATACACAAATTCCTGCAGCTGTAGCTAATGTTGGATTTCCACAATGAAGAGATCACAAGGGAGTTGCTCATTTTCATGTTCTGGAATGCAGAAAAGGGCTTGCTTTTAATTTAATTGCAGGTAGCTCTTCAGATGAGATCTGAAGATTGTTAGTAGTTGATCTAATTTGGCCAGAATGGAGGGTCACAAAACAGTGAAATCATATTTGGAACCAGAAGTGAAAAACCTAGCAGTATTTACAGGGAGAAAGTGTGGAGATGGAGAAGAATCAGCCCTCAGTTCTGTCAAGCACTTGGTAGCTAATCTGGAAAATTATTAGAACAGAGGGGCTGGAGGTGAATGCATTTGAAGAGTTAGCCTTTTCGTTGCTGTTGTTTTGGGATGTCATCGAATTTTTGTTGAAATCAGGTTGAGATCCTGGTGCACCAGAGTAGGTGTTACATGAGGAACAGACAGCTGCAGTCCTGTGGGCTTTTATCAAGATCAGACCTACTGTGTCTGCTAGGAAAAGCCATGGGCACTGTAATAGCTGTCAGCTGTTCAGCTTTCATGCTGATCTGAGATCTGGTCTTGGGATCTCTTAAGATCATCTTCCACTGAGGATTCAAGTGACTTGCCCAGGTTTAGACCATTGCAAAAGGTAGGGAGAGATGCCCGGCAGCATCAGGCTGCAGGACAGTCCAGGGAAGTGGTGGGAATGTTCCCTGCTGCTCAACGGCCTTAAAACTCCTTGCTGTCCCAGTCCATTTCTGGAAACCCATTTATTTGGGCTCAACTGTCTGGCCCAGATGGTGCAGTGTTGGTGTTGCGAGTGAGAAGTAGTGCAACATGTCCATACTGTGACGTTGAGATATGTTATGCCAATTACAAGCAAGATACTGGGATTTCTTTATGTTTGGACCTCTTGCTGGTAAATCTACCACTTCCTGCATGCTGGGAGTGAGCAAACTCCTAGATACAGTCCAGTGTGTTTTTTCTCCCCCTGAGGCAGATGAAGTTTTATTTACAGATCTCTGCACCACTTGTTGCTGAGACCAGTGCACATGCACGCTTGGTAGGTTGTTATGTTTGAGGGAGGCAATTTTTATCATCAGATTAATCTGTTTGGAGGGGACTGGAGGATCTGTGCAAAATTGTGTTAAAGGTAGATGAAGCCCAGAATCCCCCCCAGTGGCTCCAGCTCTGTGTCACCCTTACCTCATTTCCATCCATGCTACTTCCCTCTTGCAAATTTCTCAATTTCATCACTTTTTCTTCCTAGTCTGCATCAGATTTCCATTTCTGTTCCTATTTTCATGTCACCTTCAGAAGTATTATAGTACTTCTTTCTTTTATTTTTGTCTTCCCTGTTTCAGCCGCTCTTCTCCCTGCCTATTCTCTGGGACCTGATCTTGCCTCCCTCAGTCTAGGACTACAATGATGCCTTGATTTTTCAAGAGGTTTTGCTTTCTTTAGTCCAGCAGAGAACAAACAAAAACAAAAACAAAAACAAAACCCAACACTATTGCATATTCTCATAGATCTTGTTTCCAAGGTCCACATCTAGCACCTAGATGTGCAATGGAAGGGATCCTAGTGACAGAGGAAGGTCATGGGATGTGGCCTCATAGTGCTTGACCTGTAGTGAGAGCATCATCAAATTATTTTTTCATGAGCTGTGAACTGTTTAAGTCCGTTGTTCCTAGGGAGTTCAGGGTCCCCACAGGAAGGGCTACTTTGGGAAATGAATGACTTAGAATGATGCACCAGATTTATTTTTTCCCTTTTGTCCTTCTCCCTGCCTGCCCCAATGAATATTGCTTGTTTAGGACAATGTTTTTTTGTTTTGTTTTGTTTTGTTTTCCAATGTCATAGGTTTTTTGTTTGTTTTTGTAAAGATAAATGATGCTGGCCAGCAGGACCAAACTATGGCTCTTAGGGCTCAGTGGAGCTCAGCTTCCACAGTCCTTCTCATTAAAATTTGTGCTACTTGATGGAGTCAGGATGAGAGGAGCTGGAGAGTGCTTGGATGTGGGGGCTGCAGCAGCAGGAAGCAGTGACTTGCTGTCCCATGGGGACTTAATGAGTGGGAAATGTCCTCGCTGGTGGAGAGTGCTGGCTCTGTGGTGTGCAGCTGAACCCTTTGGGACAGCAGCCCTGCAGGTGCTTGCATGGGACAGAGAAAGCCCAGCTTCACCTTCCTCTGTGACTGAGGTCAAGGCCTTCAGCCACATCCTGAGTTGGGCTGTTGGCTCCCAGCCTATGGGCTACAGCAGGGTGGGCAAGTTTCATTCTGCTGCTCTTTGTTTTTAATGGAAAATCACTTTCTTGTCAAGACTGGCACATAGTTCACACAAAAAACCTGGGTCTGATGGGTCAGCATTTACCATCAAAGCTGTCTAAACCACTTTCTCATAGCTCTGTCCTAGATGCTTTCATGCCAGTCAAACTGTAACAAGAAAAGATAAGTAAAAAGTGGACCTAACAGTGAAGTAGGAACTACAGGCAGTAAAGTGTGGTGCTACAGTGAGGAAAGTAATTGAATCCTTAGGAAGCACTGATTTTAAATCCTCTGCTGATCCGCTTCATTCAGCATTAGTGCTGATAAACTTCTCTGCCTAAAGCCACATTTGTTTTAAATTGAACACTTGCCATATGGCTTTCTGGCTGGGCTAGCTCCTTTTGTATCCTTTGTCCCTTACAATTCTCTTTTAATTCCAGCTGGAAGCTGTGACTGACTGCCAAATCAGAGTTGGTGGGCTGCAGCATCCCTCCCTGCCACCCTGGGTTCATGGGCTCTTGGCACTCAGTGGGACCCTGGTTTTGTGTGGATGTTGAGATGTGGGGAGGTGGTGGCTGCTGACAGCACATGGGCTGCCAGGAGATGCTCTGGGAGCAGGGCTGGTCCAGCCTGGCCAGGAGGAGGGTGAGGGGACATCACATCACAGACAGCTGCTGCTTGAATGAGGGCTACAAGAAAGCAATTTCTTGGTGGTGTCAGGCCACACGTACTGGGCAGCAGCCACAGGTTGCAGTTTGGGAGGTTTGGGTTGGATGTTTGGAAATACTTCTACTCTAGGCAGCTGGTGTAACACTGGAGCAGGTCTGCAGGGAGGCTGTGCAGTCTCCACCCATGGAGACTGAGCTAGGGAGAACCAGGGCTGGTCTTGCACAGTGTTGTGGATGGTCTATCTTTGAGCAGAAGGGTTGGCAGGAGACCTCCAAGGATCCCTTCCACCTTGAATTTTACCGTTGTTCAGTTCTCCATGGTGGTGTTGTGAATGAAAGCTGCAGCCTGCATGGTCAGTGACTACCAGGCTTCTGAAATCTGTGCTGAGCAGTTGCTCAGAAGAGGAAGAAAAAGAAACTGTGTGGAGCAGGTGTTTAATAGCGTGTGACTGAATATGCCTTGAAAAGTGGGCAGGGAGCCTCATGAAAGCAACCATGTTTATTGTATAGAGAAAAACGTTTTATTAAACACTGAGGGACAGATCCACTGCTGCGATATGGGTAATATACATTGCTCCGGCAACACAAAGCATCTGTAAAACTGGTTGAGCTGGCTGATTGATCTGGGTTTATAATGGCCTCGTTTTGTTGGTCTGGTGAGGAGCAGCCAACAGAGAGGGACTGCTGAAGTCTGTATGTTTAAAATGGTGATCTGCCTCTCTGCAGGCAAAATAAAATGACAAAATTTACCATGCTGAGCTGCTTTAGGTAGAAAAAGCAGAGTTACCTGGGAGTGTGCTGTTCTCTGCTTGTGTTATATACCTGATTGGCACTGAAACCTTGCGATTCCTACAGAGATTTCAAAGGGAGCTCTGCAAACAGCTTTGAGAGTCACTGTGGTCCTTTCCAAAGGATGAAATAATAGAAGAATGTTTCTTGGTAGTGTGTAAGAAGATGCAACTTTGTCAGCAGATCAAGACCCGGTGAACAGGTTGATTATAGAAGCTGTCACTAAGCAGAAACATTAGAAAAGGACCTGCTTTTGGTGTATGTGGGGACATACAGGCATCAATACATAGTTAAAGTAACATAATATAAGTGCTGTCATAGGTACAAGCTCCCAAACTGGTGCTGGAAAGACAATCTCACTCCTCCTCTGGCCAGGGATACTTTGGTGCGTTGTTGTCCATCCAGGTGCCATCCCAGGCTCTTGTTCTGACATTGCTGTGGTTACAGTCACTGGCTTAGCCAGCAAGTGAGAGGGTTTGAGTACAAGCAACCTAGCTGCTTGAGCAATCCTTGCTTTATTTTCACCTCCTAAAAGAGCGCTGCTAACAGGTACCTCATGCAAGCCATTTGGCAAGTTAGGGTGTGGGATGCTCAAGGGTTCATATGACGGGACTTTATGAAGTCAAGAGGAGAGGCATGTGCAGGACAGACCTGATGAATATGAGCCATTAGCAATGGGTTTAGGAGAAGAGAACGTGCTTTTAATGTAGATTACTGTCTAAAGTCAAGTTTAAAAATAGTGAAATGGTTCTGTGCTTCATTTTTCACTGACCTTTAGCACTTGCCAGAAAAAAAAAAAATGTACTTGTGTGCCTGAACGATGGAAAAGGGAATTATAAAAAATGGGGAAAGATTAAAACAGGAAAGCTGCAAGACAACCCCAGTTTCTGGCAGGAGTTCTTGTATTACAGTATGTGTTCACTCTGTGTGTCTTGCGCCAGTCTGTCTGAAGTGCCTGGGAAAAGTCCCTGTTGAATATTGTGCATCCCACTTGGAAAACTTGTTACTGCATTGGGTTTTATAGCAAAATTAGGACACTATAAAATTATACCCTTTGTTCTGATGATATTTCATAGATGTGTTTGCAGCAGAAATATGTGGGCGGCTGTACATGTCATGTGCTTCATAATAACTGCGGTGGGTTTTGTGTGTGTTTGCTTGTTTTTTTGAAGAGAAGGACATGCCAAACAGACCTCTGAGAGTGCGTGCGCAGTCTCCTGATGGCAGATTTTCCTTTCGGTGGAAGCCACCTTACGGAGCGGGCTTCAGGGGTCCACGCAGCAGATCCCAGGGTCACCTCCGGGGCTATGGAGAGAGCGGCCGAAGGATGAGTTACGCTCCGCTGCTGCAAGAGCGACAAAACCAGGAAGCAAGGAAACTAGGTGAGACAGATTGCTCTGATATCATCTATGTGAGTTGATGCCAGACTGCCCTTGGTCATCACCCCATCAGTTTGTTCTTTGGTTTCACTTGCCCTATCTGAGAAGGCTGCTCTCCAGGCAAAAAGCAGTCAGTCTTCTGTTGCTGTGTGTTGCTGCTAGGTGGTCATAGATCACATTATTGTAGTCGTCAGAATGATTTCTTCTTACAAATGAAAACGTTTTCTCTAATTGTGCTCAGGGGAAGGGCAGAGAAGAAGAGGCATAGCTCATAGCTCCTTGCATGAGGTGGGGCACCTCTCAAATCCACTGTTTCTTGTCCTCTTCTTAAAAACTGTGTTTCTGCATTATTTCTGACCAGTGCAGAAAAAGTTAATGCTTTAATTTAATGTATCAGCGTTTACCAGCAAAACCATTTCATGGACTCCATACCAGTGTTATGTTTGTGTGTCCATGTTTTCTCCTGTTCCTTTTTGAGGTCCTGGTCACTGCAGGCTCCTGAGAGTCAGGTTGGCCTCTTCTGTGCTTCCTGTCCTGTCCTGTCTGCTGTGCTGTGTTGGTTTGCACTCCTTCACTAGATAACGTGCCCTCAACCTAAAGGATTTCCAGCTAACTGTAGCAATGGGGTTTGTAACAACTTTATTTCTCCAGAGGCTGAGCATTTCTTTTCAGGCTGTTTGTATCATTCCTCTTTTACCTCTCTCTGTCTTGTGAGCTCCTCTGGCCTGAGTGGGCTCTAGATCTGCACTCATGACTCTTACTTTGATCGTCTTTCTGGAAGTTTCATCTGCTTTTTGCTTCTTGGATGCATTTGCTCAAGGTTAAACTTCTTTCTCTGAAAATCTCTCCTGCATGCTGGAAGCCCATCCCGCAGACAGTCTGGTCTTGGATTACAAAATTGGTGATGGTTCCAAAATCACACGTGGCTGCCAGAATTCCTGGCTTTGTAATATAAATATCTATTTCCTCTTCTGCTTTGTCAGTTATGTGTAAAAAGAACATCTCTATCTTGGTTTGTCCAAAGAGAGAGAACTCGGCCACCTGTCAGTTATTCACACCCTTTCTGAACCGCGATCTCTCAGTTATTGCTCATCCCTTCCCTAGTACTAACTTTTTCATCTTTCTCTGCCAAGACCAGCTCTGGAAAGAGATGCACTGTAGGTGCCAGTGCTTCCATGTCTGTGCAAATGTTGTGTTGGCTATCCAGTACTGCCATGGTCTGAGCCCCTCCATTGTGCCTGGTTGCTGTGTTTTCTGTCACTGCTATTGCTAACACATTCATCCTGCTCTGAGTTGCTTCAGGCTGTGGATGTCCCTAGGTGTTACGTACTGCTATTTTGTTTTGTTTTGTTTGTTTTGTCATGGATTTAGTGAAAATTCATTAACGTACTTGATCTTTATGAAGAAATACTGTGTGACCTGTTTTTAAGCATATACTTCTGATTTTCACTTCTTTTATACTATTCTTTTATCAAGAGGGAGAACAAATGTTTTTAAATAATCAAATTAACAGGAGAGGAACTCAAACCTAGAATACAGGACCCTTGTACTGCTGTATTTCATGTTAATAATTTGCTTTCCTGCTACTAAAATATCAACTTGATTGTTCTCACTGTATGCATGTTGAAATCTCTGAGATAAATGATATGAATCTAAATAAACTACTTCTCTTCTTGTATCTCAGACAAGAATCAAATAGGTTTCTACCTGAAAAGACTGATTTTTATTTACAATGATAAAGGCTAAGGAAAGCCTCTCTTTTTTTTCCCTGTATGTACAGCCTCTGAATCAGTTCATGTTGTTTCGCTGCCATCACGGAACACCCAAGGACGAAGTCAACCTGTCTATAGGTCATCTTTAACTAAAAGGAAAGTCACAGGTATGCTTCTTTCACATCAACTGTCAATTCTTGGAGACATTTGAATGAAATGAAACGGCTTTGATTTTTAATTGAAAGTGCTAGAGCTAACTTCTTCTGTGTGGGATAAAGAGCTTCATGGATGTCTCTGCTTCTGTAATTCAAGCAGTATTAAAATGATAGAATTTGGCAACGTGGTTGGGGTTTTGCTTCTTTTCTCTTTTTTTCTTTCCTTTTTTTTTTTTTTTTTCTTGACTTTCTCTGCTGTAGCTATTGGCAAACATTATGCACTTCAATAACTGCATGGGAAGGCTTGACTAAATCAAAGACAGGATCTCCAAATCTGAGTGTCTTCTTGTCACATCTCTGCACCATTATCTACAGGGTTGATTTCCAGTCAACATGGTCAGCTAAAGTGTTCACTTCCTTTTGGAAGGAAAGTGTTCCATACTGTAGCAGCGGTCAAAGAGAAACTGTATGTAACAGTTTGAGAATTAGTAAAATATTTAAGGACTGTAGAATAATTAGTACTCTGGTCCTGTAAGCAGACAGCTAACAGAAGAAATTACATTGTCATGAGGTACCATCAGTAATGAAAAGTACTCGCTTTTCACTGCTGTCACCTTTGCTATACATCTGTGCTGTCTGCCTATTGTAGTGTGTATTACTGTGTCTTTTTTTTATTATTTATTTTAATTGAGATCTCCAATATTCTTGTTATTGATGTGCTGTTTTATTTTCCCATTTCAGAGGAGGAAGAGGTGGAGGTGGCACAGGACATAACTGTTCGGGTTATGTCCTCTCAGTCTGTGCTCGTTGCTTGGACAGACCCACTGTACGAAAAGCAGAAGGCTACAGCAAATAGGTAGTTAGCCCCATGTTTCCTTTTCTGAACAGATACTAGAGGTGAACTTCTGTCAGTGCACTTCTGATCAGTTTTGCATTTATTTAACGATGGTTGGTTATGGGAACAACTTAACTTAGGGCACAGAAATTTGCATGTACCAGTGACGGTGGCTGGTAGGGGATGCTTCAGAGAAATCTGGCATGGGTAGGTGGGGGTGATGTACATCTCCAGTGCCCCCTGCATCCTCAGACCCTGCACAAACTCCATACAGCCGTGGCTGAGCAAGTCATGGTCTCCCATGAGCAGGGGAACATGGCTGATGGCCTCACACCGCACTGGCTGGAGACCAAAACAAACAGAGATGGGCCGGAAACTGCCAAAGACCTAAAAGTGCTGGGCTGTGCTGCTTAGCCTGGGAACAGCGAAGGCCTGCACAACCTGAGGCTGAACTGCACAGCAAGAGGGGTGGTCACGTTAGATGCTCTCCGTTTCATTGTGGAGGTGATTATCTGGGCCAGCATGTGGGAACTGAGCCACAAGTGCTGCTCTAGGAGTGAGGGGCTTCCAACCAGCTGGCCAAATCTGTGGGATGGAGGCATGGAGCCTCCTGGGATGCCCAGCTTGGTTTGGAAAGCACTGCACCTTCCCCTGTGGGAAGGTGTGTTTTCAGCAGGAGGCTGGGAGGAGCAGTCAACCCTGTGGGGTGAAGGCAGTCGGACTCAGTGAGCCTGCACAGGCGAGGCTGGCACTGGAGGTGCTCACCTTGGGATGGGGACTGGGCAGTAATGTGGGGCTGGGCCCACCGGGGCTGTCTGCTCTCCCTCTGGTCCTGTTAAAGTTTTTGATGAGTGAATTTCTGTGCTTGTGTATTTCTAACGCCAGGCAGTACAGCGTTCGTTATCGGGAAAAGGGGGAATCAGCGAGGTGGGATTACAAGCAGGTGTCTAACCGGCGGGCGCTGGTGGAGAACCTGGCACCAGACACCATGTACGAGTTTGCCGTTCAGATCTTGGATGGAGAAAAGGAAGGCAAATGGAGTGTGTCTGTTTACCAGCGAACCCCGGAGGCGGGTATGTATTTAAAAAAAATGAAAAATCTGCTGCTTCTGTGGAGGGATGAGAGCAGGGGAGATTGATTGCTGTGTTCAGCAGCTTGGCCCCCTGCAGCTGTGTTTGCTCCTTCCTTTGGGAGCAGCAGCACGGCTGCTGTCCCTCTGCGTGGGCAGCAAAATTTGGTTCTGCCTCCACAGAAGAAGCCTTGGAGCGCCTTTGATATAGGGAAGTAGTCCATGATGACTGAATTGTGTATTTCCTCCTGAACCATGGTAGCAGTCTCATATAGACAGCCTGTCCCTGAAAGTATGGACCAAAACTTCACAATCAAAATCCGATGCAGAAATGTAATATGGGCATGCATGGACCTGAGCCATGTGTGTACTTCACATTTGTCTTTCAAATGACCATATAGGCAGTTCTGCTGTGAGAAGGAACAGCAAGCATGTGCTATACAGGTCAGTCTTTCTTACTTGCCTTTTCTGGGTATGGCTGTTTCACAGCTCCTGCCAGTGCACCTGAAAATCTGGATGTTTGGCCATTAAAGGGCAAACCAACCTCTGTAGCAGCATCCTGGGATGCTCTCCCAGAGAGTGAAGGAAAAGTCAAAGGTAAGTCATCATTCTTGGTTTTTAATCCCCACAAGGAGCTGGTCTTCTCAAAACCTGATTGCTGCTCTGCCACAAGCTGGAAACGTTGACTGTGCCGGAACTTTTTTGGTTGGTAGTGTCTTACACCCAAGTAGGATCTCCTTGTTTCCAGCCCAGCTTCAGTTACTCTACTGTGCTGCTGGGAAACTGTCACCTTGTGCCTGGGATGTCACAGATCTTCCTGGGGCATCACGCATGCAGACTTACCTCTTCTTCGTTAATAAGCAAGTTGAAACGAAGCTCCAGAAGGATGTTTACCAAAGGTTTTTTAAGTTAGGCAAAGAAGTAAACTAGGAAGGGTTGGGTAGTTGCCAAGAAAGTGAGTGGGTTTATACTGTGTTTTATTTCTAGTTTATTGTGGAAGGAAAGCTTCTGCTTATAAAGCAAGCAGAAATAGTGATTTCAGCAGATTTCACACATAAGGTTTGTGCAGTGTAGCATTATCATATGTGGATGTAAAGACAATTTGTCAGTGGCTATTCACTTGCATAGATTTATTTTTAAGAAGGGGGGGGATTTTTTCCCCCTTTTTTCCCTCCAAAAAGGAATAGCCAGGATTTTGGCTGCTCCCATTCTCCATTGATTGATGGGACTGTGTTCTCCAGTTACACAGGTTTTTGGAGGTGCCTTATCAGCACTGTCACATCTCAGGCTTTACAAAAACCATGGGCTTGGAGGGGAATATACCGTGTCCACATAAAAGACCTACTGTATGCATTCTCTAAGGCAGTGGTGGAATTCCTTCCTCTTTGAAGTCCATAGGAATCTTGCCAATCACTTCAATGGAGCTGCAATTCTGTCCAAGAATCATTATTTCTTAAAGTTGGGTCATGCAGGGACATTATCTGAAATTTAAAATCTGCTCCTAATTTTGAGCAGTCTGTGACCCTTTGTCCATATTTATCCATGTGTTAGATGATTCACACAGGGCAATTACTTTAAGATACCTGATATTTAAGGGCTGAACACTTTTATGTACCTAATATATCATTATGTTTTCATTGGGTATGAAGTATTACAGGAGAGGCCTTATTTTTAAACTAAATAAACGGCATACATAATATTTATACTGGCTAAGTTAAACCGCCATTAGCACTTCATAGTCATTTTGATAGCACATGATAATCTTTTTGTCTTGGAATTTTTGTCGTTTTGTTTTGTTTTTTTTTCAACCCTGCCCTTTTACATGTTTATATCACATGTTAAAGTGGTGGAGAAATTGCAATCCAATAACCATTTGAAAGCTACCAGCAGTAACACCAGTGCCTGTGTAATTAAAACATCTCTGCATCCTAAATCAAGCAAACAAAAAAATCAAATCCAAAGTTCATGATGCCTTCTAATACAACCAGTGTGGGGCTTTTTGTTTGTGCGTTTGTTTTGTTTTTATTTTTTGACTGAGCAGTAAATACATTTGTATCTTGATGTGCCTTTTTTCTCGATTTTGATGATGTTATTTTTTAATGCAATGAATATAGTCTCATTTTCAGATGAAAAAGAATAAGTTCCCAGTCCATAATGGTGTTGTTATTTTCTAGAGATCTCTGGCCATTCACTTGAAATTTATTTTCAAAATCCTGTTTCGGTCTGATTACCACTGCCTCTTACAGAGGCTTCAAAAGACAAGGAGTCTTGCATGTGGCTAAGGTCTTACCTGCACTCTGAGATATGTCTCTTTGAGGGTGTAAGGAGAAAACTCCTCTTCATGCGCACAGTTATGCCTTACCCCTAGGGAAGGCTGAGATATCCCTCCCTATGCAAAGTGAATGAGGTGCACAGGTATCACTGTAACCCTGAACTGAAAGGTGAGAGCAGGGCGAGTTTAAGTGGCGATGAGGCTGTGTTTTGCTGCCTGTGCAGGGGTGCTTGTCACCTGCTGTGGTTAAACACAGTACTGTCTGACAGCAAAAGCTGTAATGTTGTTGGACAGAGGTTATATTGCTACCGGTTGGTAACATCTAGTGCTGTTATTTCCTTATGGAAGTCCTTTCTGAATAAAAGCCTCGATCGTCAAGGCATGGATTTTACCTGCTGTAGATGACAGCTAAAACCCCAGTGCAGAAACCCCTCAAAGTAAAGGCTCAGCTGGAAACACTTGTATTTGTCTGCAGTAATATTGCTCACATGATAAAATTGCTTTGGTGCTTTCATGTGGACACCCCTCAGGCTCCAGCACTGTATATGATACAACATTTAGAGCTGGTAGAGTTTCACCCTAGTGGACTGGCAGAGCTGCTTTTGCACAGCTAGGGTCTCAAAATGCAGTGCAGTTAGAGCTGTGTCAAGGCTGTGTTGGAAATGTAGGCTGAGAAAGTAATTAATGGTCATTAGTAATGTCACCTGATTTTAATACTGGTGTTTTGAAAGATAAATATGTGAATACACCATTTTGATCCTCATCCAAAGAGTTGCCATGGGAAAGAAAAATTTAAAACTTTATTATTTGCTGTTGACATTGCTACAGTCAGCAATGTGATTGTGGGTTATCCACCATTATGAAGAAGTTATGTTTTGCAATAATGTTCTCTGGATCATGTCTTGCTGATTGCAGATGTCACAGTAACTAATCAGTAAGTATAAAGTTTTTCTTTCCCCTGGGAATCCTAACATCTTCTCAGGCTCTGTTGGTTGTAACAGCACAGGTACTCCAACTGTAGTGAGCTGCAATCTACCCAACATTTGCACTGTCTTCCAGACTGGATTTCCACGGGCAGTAGGGCAGTTCATATTTTCCTGGCAGTGTTCATATATGTTTTCTACCTCCAGAACATTTTCTTTTTTTTAGCTTTCTAGCTTTCTTCTGTTTTTGATTTGGGGCAGTTAATTTTTTCAGAGTTTTTTTTTTTTTTCCATTTTTTCTTTTTTTTTTTCCTTCACTGGTCAGTGTCCAGGAACAATAAATGGCCTGCTGGTACAGCACACCAAACCATGCAGTAGTTGGTGCTGTAACTTTCTCATGTTCCTCCAGGCCTTCTCTGGAATGCATGGCTGTCATCCTGGTCTTATTGGTGACTCTTCACACTGATGGGGATTGTTGTCTATGTATTTTGCAGATGTATAGCTAACATATTCTGTCTCAGCTGTTAGCTCAATAACATGATTTGTTTGTTGTTTTTTTTTCTTCCTTCTAAAATGAAGAAATATTTATTCAACTTACCAATATATATATAATCATTCATGTCTTTATACTCCAGCTGTTGACTCAGCGTGCATTGCTAGTGTATTAATTTTAGTAATGCACGTTCTAATTCATCCTACCCATACAGTCTGTCCGCTGGAAACAGGACTGTTTTCAGTTTCCTCCTTCCAACCGTCTGCCAAATCATTTCAGAATACATTCTTTCATACGCCCCCGCTCTCAAGCCTTTTGGAGCAAAGTCCATCACCTACTCTGGAGCTACAACATCAGCCATAATAGACGGTCTGCAGGCCGGGGAGCGCTATATTTTCAAAATTCGTGCTGCAAACAGGAGGGGACCAGGTCCTCAGTCTAAAGCCTTCAGTGTCGCCATCCCAGCAGGTAAGAACCAGCCACCCACCAATTGCTTAGTCTGACATTTTTTTCTTGGGCCCAGTTATGTTCATTCTCATTTACTCTTCTTAGCTTTCTCTGCATTCCAGACGGGATGGTGCAAAACCATGTCATTGATGTGGCTACATTCTGCTAAAGATTCGATTACACTGATAGCATGTTGTAGTCCCTGCTTTTAGATATTTGATTTTAATTGCTTGAAGTTTTACCCAAGTTATGATAATTCCATATAAATAGGTTTGTACAGAAGTAAATTTTGTTTCATATGTTCCGATGTTGTCTCATTCTTGCTACTTGGCTGATTTATTTTCTTGGTCAGTTTTTGTGCTTCTTGTATTGTTATGAACAAACGCTTTTTTTTCAGCTCCCAATGAAGATTCAGTTGCCCACCAACAGAAAAATATTCAAGACAATTCAGAGGCTAAAAAAACTGTGAATACTGGTTCATCTACTTCTCAAACTTCCTCTGTTTCTTCAAAAGTCCAGATGTCACTTTCCTCTAAGCAGTCATCTGTTCGTTCACCTGGTGTTAGTGATAAAAAGAGTCTTCTTTCTGAATACAAGAATAAAATCTTGTCTCGAGGAGGGGTCCTAAGTAAATCTCAGTTACCTTCCAGAAAGACAGAAGAGCTGGAATCTGATCTCCAGTCCACCGAAGTGACAGATGATCACAATTCATCCGAAGAAGCTGCAACGATGCCACCAAAAGCCGAGGATCAAAGGAGGGTTGTTAGACCAGTGTCCCCCAGTCGGACAATCCATCCTGTCCTTACCGCAGGGAGGACCCCTCTTCGAACCCACGCATCAGAGGTGTCACGGCAGGTGAACACAGAGAAACATGAGCCATCATCACTGTCACCATCCTCAGCACAGCGCTCTTCTGCCTCGTCTGTTCCGAAATACACAGACAATGAAACAAAGCAACTGAGGCAAAGCAATGCTAATGTGCCTTCTCCTAAAGCTTCTTCCCATTCTCTGCCTACTAAGAATAATGATCTTGCTGGTAATGTGGAAGAAAAGCCAGATCCTGTGCTGGTGAAAGTGCCTTCTAAAACTTCAGAGCCTGGCCGCCTAGCTTTGCCATCAAACCGTCAGTCTGCTGTGTCTCAGGAGGTGGTCCCAAGCCATCCAAGTAGGTCTGGGTCTGTAGGTCATTCACACCAACCCTCTTCCAAATCAACAGACTCCCGTGCTCATGACAGTCATAATGAATTTGACAGTGAGGAAGCGGAGGGCAGAGCAGGACAGCCCAGTTCTAGGTCACAGCAAACAAGGCTTCCCTCAGGCTCCAGTTCTCGGACATGGAAGGATTCAAAATTAGCAGTGGTGGCAGTTTCATCAAGGTCTGCTGTTTCTGGTCACTCTTCACCTCACTCTCGCTCCTCTACCAGTGCCAAATCTAATGGAAAGGATGTGGATAAGAATTACAGGGAGGAGTCACAAGATGAAAACCCTTTACTTCCAGATGTTGCACACAATCCCTCTCTACCCTCTTCCAGGCAGTCTTCTTCAGCCATCTATTCGAAGAGAAAAAATCCTCATGTTGATCCTGATTCTCACCTCAGAGAGACACACAGTGAAAAGTCACCCCACTCCGACTCAGGAGAAGAGCAACAAAGTCGAGTAGCAGCTCCAGAAAAGCATTCTTTGCTGTCTCCTCTTTCTAAACATAAGCTTGAAGAGCAGGACAGTCGAGAAGTAAAAGAAACCCTTGCTCGATCCAAACCAAGTGTGTCTTTGCCTAAAAAGACATTCCCCTCTCATCTTCCATCCCAGAAGACCTCCCGCTCAGAGCCTCTGCAGAAGGCACAAACCAGTCCTTCCTTACTGCATTCCAGGGGCCGACGCCTCCCATCCCCTGTCTTATCCCAGAGCAATGAAGAATTGCAGGAAGATGATGATGAGGATGTAACAGAAGGCAGTGACAGAGCCAGCAGCCGCTCTGTGTTTCCTAAAGAGGTGTCCTCTTCTAGGGGATTGCCTGCATCTCAGGGAAGCTCAAGCTCATCTCTCTCAAAGCAACAGCAGCCACGTTCTCAGGTACCTTCCTACAATTCAAAACTTACTCAGCCAGACTCCAGTTCTGCCAGTGACACAGCAAAAGAAAATCAGTATAATTCAAAGCTGCCATCCACTTCTTCAAGGCAAACTCGTCCTTCATTACCTACTCGATCTAGGGCTGCTACAAGAACAGTGTCCCAAACAGAGAAAAAATATGGTCTGTTGCCGTCTAAAATGTCCCAAACAGAACTTCCTCAAAAAGTTCCTTCCTCCTCTTCTAAATCTCGTCAGTCAATTTCTAATGAAGAGGATGATTATTACAGTGAATATGATGAGAAAGAAAGGGAAGAGAAACCCACATCTTTGGCAGCAAAATGGTCCCCTTCTGTTTCTAGAGGTAACAAAAACACATATGATGACACTACTAGCAATACAAGGAAATCTATGGACACTCTTCTACCTCACAAACTAAGATCTGAAGAGGAAGAGAAGGAAGAAACTCCAACATTAAAAATGTCTTCTCCTGAATCACCAGTCAGCTCTGCTATAGTGTCACGAATTACTCATTCCCCTAACAAACATACCCCATCTAAACCAAGCTTTGTCTGGCCGCGTCCTTCTGCATCTACAACAGCGCATACCATTCCTCCAACCGTTTCTTCTTCCACTCTGTCCCCTCGCCAGCGAGTGCTGAACTCCAGGCTACGGAGCCCTTCGCAGCGGCAGTTTGTCAGACCTCCTTATAGGCAAGGTATCTTATCTTTGTTCTAGTAACCTTACTGAATTGAGTTTTTTATAAGATTAGCAATGTGATCATCATGTAATTAGCCCACGTGAATCATGTGGCTGTGCTTTCTTATTAGCTATGCTTTAGTCAGATTCAATATTGTGTGGAAGTCCACCAGCTTGCAGAGCCTTCAGATAGGAGTGAACCTTAAATAATAACATGGACGATGAGATTTGTGGCAAGAAAGCTTAAAAGCTTTCTGTATGGAAGTAGAACACCAGCTTGTCTCTACCCATGGAGTCAGGAAGTCAATGGCTGTGGAAGTTTCATTTATCTATAATCCTTTCACGTATATTTTCTGGAGGCAAGTCTCTGAGCTAGGATGGGAAAATCACTACCCTTTCTGAGCTGGAGGGCCTGCAGGCCAGTAGCAGAGCTTCTCCAGTTCTGAGCTGTGTGCTTTTGTGTAGCTAGAGGAGAGACATTCCTTTCAGAGGTAAACAACAGGGTGGTAATTCCCATCCCCTCTTGTTGCAGTTCATCACTGCAGCGTTGTGTAAGGTTTGGTTAAGAAAGTTGTTCTGTTTAATAATGTTTTTTTCTGTCAACACACTCCCCAGATGTTTACAAAGTCACAAAGCATTTTACTGGCAGCATTTCCACCTCCTTTGCAGCACATGGCAAGCAAGGGGGCTGCTGGATTGGACCTTGTATGGCTACTCAGATCCAGCAGTGATGTTACAGCTTGGGTCAGTTGCTTAATGTTTGAATATTGAACACAGGTTCTGAGGCACATTATAATGATGAAGTCCTGAATATCTGCAACTGTAACAAAAACTTAGAAGTTGCTAGTGGGAGTCATTTTATAACCTGCACCAGTAAAATACATCCACACGATTTGCACTTAACAGTACATTCATCATTCCTTTGCTTTTAAGTTGTGCTATGTAGTATGCACAGCTTTCTTCAGAATAGTGTGTTTTCTTCTCTGTTTCAGGTTACAATGGCAGGCCTAATCTTACAACAAAAAATGGAAATGGAAAAATACTACCTGGTAATAATGGAAAACCAAGTGGACAGAGAGTAATCAATGGCCCTCAAGGAACAAAGTGGGTAGGGTGACCTTCTCTGCAAATTCAAGATGTTTTGGCCTTTTATTTTACATACTTTTTCACTGAGAAAAGAGAGCACAGTGTCGCCAGTCAAAGATGCTATAAAATGAGGCTGTGTTTAGTGATGTAATTCCACTTTTCTGCTTCAGTCTAAAGACAAATACTGTGTTTCATTATTTGAACATTTCAAATGTCTGATTTAAAGCCTAATGGCTTGAATTTTCAGCTATAGCATTACTCCTATAGGTTTAGCGAAACATTTTTCCTCACAGTCAAGGAGACTTGTACTACGCAGGGACACAGGGCTTGCCCACTGTGCAGTGTGCATGGAAGCTGCCTGGCACAGTTCCTGTGAAGGATGGGCTCAGCAGTGCTTCTTCCAGATTTTTGCTCCAGGGAGAAGCTTGTGAACAAGTGTGGACACATCAAGTCGCTCCAAAAGTGGCATGGTGCCATGAAAGCACATGTGTCACAGTAACTTCCCTGGGGTGACAGGCCTGGAGGTGACACCTTCAAATGTTTTGTGGTTCATGCACAAAGTTCCTAGTGGTATTGTCAGAAGAGCTTGGGCACCATTAATTGGAAGTGTGGATAGGTGCCTAAATGCCCAGACTTTGTCTGATCTCATGATTTACTGTCCCTCCTGCTACAGCCTTTTCCCCAGCACCAAATTCAAGTCTTCCTTGCCAACTTGAAAGTGCTGCTTGTGTCCTCTTCCCAGTTTCTTCTCAGCACTTAGCTGCTTTTTGTATTTTTGTGTTCTGTGCCACATTAATTTGTGTTCTCTGCCTGTGTATATTAACCCAGTTTAAAACAGCATAAAATTCAGCTATTTTGGGTTGAAATAGCAATAATGATTGGATGTGAACTGAAGTCACCTCTTGAATTCAATTCAATTCTCTCGGACAGATTTGTTTTTTAAGTCAGAGGCTTTTCTTCACTCTCCTACCCCAATTAAAATCTTAGCTACTTGGTTTTCACCGACATTTCAATCTAAACTATCTAGTTTAATTTTATTTTTATTTATTATCATTATATATATATATATACATATATATTAGTAGTAGGCATACCTCTAAATCCCATTTTCAAAAGGACTCAGGGTCATACCCAAATCAATATTACAGTAATCCACCTTAGGAGTTGTGCAGCCCAAGGCAGTCAAGAGAGTTGCTCTTGTGCATGTGAGCATGCCATAGAATGTGATATGAATATAGGTTTTGTGCAACTCTGGAGCCCAGCTCATAGGGATTTGCCTTCTTCAGTGGTAAATTTTCAGTGACTCCTATACAATTAATGACTCACTTTTAAAAGTTTCTCTGTAGGTGTGATTTTTTTCTATCTATTCCTGAATATTATGCTTAACATGTGAGATTTCAGCAGGATTTTTGTTGCTAGGAGACTTCATTTCACATTCTCTTGCATTAGCTAAACTTGAGTCCATCTATTGCTTTTAGATTGTAGATCTTGACCGAGGGCTAGTGTTAAACGTTGAAGGAAAATACCTCCAAGATTCCCAAGGCAAACCTCTCAGAGTGAAATTAGGAGGGGATGGACGTACAATTGTTGGTAAGTGATAACTTCCTTCTTACAGAAAGAAAAGTACATTTTTTGTGCCCACTGTACAAATCTTTGAGCTGTTGTGTGTTCAAAGCATCCCCAGGTCCCATGCTAGCCACTTGGGGCTGCTGTGCTTTAGGTCACCATCAGGCAGTCAGCACATAGCAGGACCTAGGGATGCTTGGAGGCATCCTTCAAGTCTCCTGAGTACTGGGCAGCAAGAATCAAGTCTGTCTCACTTGTATCAGCATTAGAAAGGACTGCAGAACTGAGCCAGAATAGAGATTTATGCTTGTTTATTTCTTTCCATACATAAAAATAATTATTCCCCATCACTAGACTGTACCACTCATATGCTTGTGTTTTTTTTTTCTTCTCTGAAACTGAACACAACTATTAAAAAGCCCTGTATATGATCTGTGTAAACAGTGCTGGTTGCATATCAATTAATCCAAATAGATCTTGAATGCAGATTCAGTGCCTGCTGTTAAACTGCTGAGCATGAATACTTGCAGTATCCAGAACTTGGCACAAATGTTTATCTGCAGTGACAGCATCTCACCATCTTATCCCAGTTCTTCCTTGCACATGTTTAACAGGGAACAATATATTCTTTCATCATACTTTTCATCAACAGTTAAGAGATTGACTGAGATTAAATTCAAACACTGTCTGCATGTTGTGATTCTGAACTAAAATCTCCCTACAATCTTCCCAAGAAACGTTATCAAACAGCTGATAAAGTGAACAGCACTGCGGTTTATCTGAGGTTTCTTGGAAGCTTTTTCTAATTTCCTTAGCCATGGGTCTTTCCCAGATAACACCATTCTTCTCTGTCAGCTTAATTGCAGGAGGTTGTAATCATATTCTGTGTTCTTGTGGTATCTACTATTGTTAAATACCATACTAAAAACCTTCAATTGATTAATAAATGAGATTTTTTTGTTTTGTTCTTTCTCCTAGATGAAAAGGGTGCCCCAATGGTGAGTCCTGATGGACTACCTTTATTTGGACATGGCAGATTTAGTAAACCAGTAGCAAGTGCACAAGATAAACCAATAATAAGCCTTGGAGGGAAACCTCTGATTGGTCTTGAAATGGTTAAGAAAACAACCACTCCCTCAACTACTACCACAACGATACCCACAACAACTACCACAACGACTACTACAACCACTACAACTACTATTGCTACAACTACCACCACCACTCCTGAACCAACCACAACTGAACCACCCACTGAGAAACCACCCCCAACCTGTCCTCCAGGCACCTATGGGCAGTATGATGACGAGGGCAACTTGCTAATAGGGTTTGATGGCCTGCCAGAGTGCAATGCAGAAGGTAACTTCCTTTTGTGCTGTTAGAACTTCTTTGGTTTTGCTGTTTATACAGCTTATTTGCACAATTGTAAAGCAGGAAAGAATTTGCCTTTGAAGATTTTGGTCCACGTGATAAGTTAGGAGCCGAGATTAGAGCAGATGGAGAAGGGTTTGTGTGTAAAACTGCATTTCCACTAAAAATGTTAAATTGCCCCGAAGCTGAGTTTTTTTTCATGTAAATACATTTATTTCAGCAAAATCCTCACCTTTTGCTGGATCCAGTCTTTTCACATATGTTCATGCACACATGCACAAACACATGAAGTAGTTTTTGTGGTCAAAGCACCCACCTAGAATCAAATCCTCACTCCAGTTCAGACCAGGGGAGGACCTGAAAGACACTATACATTTTGTCTGTTTTGTGTTTATTTCTCACCAAAAATTCTGAAAAATCTCTCCTTTTGGCTATAGTAGGACCAACAAAATGAAATTCTTGTTATGTTGCCAGCTCTCAGAGATAGCTTTTCAAGAAGGAATGTAGCCCAGCATTGATGAATCTGGGGAAAGGCGACCCTGGCGCTGCACAGATAAGGCTGAGATTTGTACAATAATTTCTTTCTCATCTGAAAGTTGAAAACAGCGTTGGTTCATGTCATTATTTCTCCATTGCAGTTATACAAGTTTAGGATGTGGTGCCAAACTGAAATCCGAAGTAAACAAATATAAATCCAGTGGAGTCATGGGGTCTTGAGCCTGTTCCTACCAGGTTTTATCCTTTCATCACCTGAATGTTGGATTGCAAATCAGTTTATTTTACAATGCAAATCTGCTTATTTTATAAAACTGGATCAGGGAGCACTGTGGCAGTCCTTATCCTTTCCACTTATAGGTAGTCCCCACCATAATCTACACCCAGGCAGTATAAGCATGCCCATAACCTAAACAAGGGGTTGGCAGTCACATATTTGCCAATCACAGTAGCCAGTTTCAAGAGGTAATTAAGCCCATTTAGCTTCCCCTTGTAGAGCTGTGTTTCTGAAGCCAAAGCAGATTTACAAGTAGGTCATGTAACTGTGGCCTGAGAACCTGAACTGTCACGTTGAAGAGTGCAGAAGATACAGGGAGATGTGGCTTCAGCAACTAAGAGTGAATGTAAGGATAGCATCTTTCGAAAGGATCTCAGAAGGCTGAAAATTCACTTGCCAAGTACACTCAATAAATAATGAGTCACAGAAAATATTGCCTCGCACAGATGGAATGACAATGATTTATAGTATTAATATCTATGCATCAATTAGCCCCATGTTTGACTGTACTTATAGGGGTGTGTACGCATATATCATAGAATCACAGAATATCCTGAGTTGGAAGGGACACATAAAGATCATCAAGTCCAATTCCATATACATATACATATATATATGCATTGATAGGTGTGTGTACATATACATGAAAACATATATAGAGAGAGATATAAGTGACATCATCATTAAATATTTATTTGAAGATTTTTTGGTTTTCCCTTTGGTGCATTCAATGTTCTTAACTGTGTTTACAAATACATTACAAATATTGCTCTGTGTGGTCAACCTGGTATTTTCAAAGTTGCCTGGAGGGGACCATACTTTTCGGTAGCGTTGGTGTCCCTCCCACTCCCAACAGCTTTTTTTTTTTACCTTAAAAGTTGCTTATAATCCTGTAGTGCTTTGTCTTTTTGGCCTGTGCTATTTAGTTACCTGAAGGACATCTTCTGAGAATATGTATTTTAAGAACAGTAACAGTTCACAAAATATGGCTAGCCTGAGTCTGAGCATAGGCTCTGGGAGCTGCACAATACAAAACTTTGCAGTGCTATTTTTAGGAGAGGTGTGGGTTAGGCAATTCTTGTGATTTTATGAGTATATAAAAACATTCTGCTTGGGTGTTTTGTTTTTGTTTTTGTTTTTGTTTTGTTTTGTTGGTTTTTTTTTGTTTGTTTTTTTGTCTTCTACCAGATAGGTTTGATGAACTTTTGAACTTTGTTAGAGGCATGAATGAAGAACAGTGTTTTTTTATATACAGATTGTGTCTTCAGTGAAAATGTCTCCTAAAGTCACTCCTAAACTGTCTGACACTTCAACAGTAAGTTTGTAAATGCTTTGAAGTGAAAGACTGAAAGTATAAGGTGGTGCTGGATTTTCTCTTCTTATCCATGATATAACATGAGAAATATTAATCCCTACCTTGCAAGTATGGAAGTTTCTCTGAAGAGTAATTAATGGGATTTTCTTGCATTTTTCCTTCTTTTTTTTTCCTTCATCCTGGTGACCTGCCTCAACAGTTGATGAATGCAGCAAAACAACCTGCCTGTTCCACAGAGGAACTTGCTTGAAAAGAAAGCATCACTGCAGTATTTATTTAATGGGTGCTGTTTGTTTAGCAAGTGCTGCGTCTATTTCAAGAGAGATAAACAACTACTACTTGAGCTATCAAAACACTTCATGCAGTTCTCTCTTGACTGTTTCCAAATCATATTTTTATATTGTCTTTCCCTTTAAACTTCATCTGGAAGATACTCCAGTTCCTTTAATGAAATACTTATTCTGTCAAAGCTTGATATTTTGTTGCTAAGAGCTTTACTCCCAAACAGTCAGAGCCTACAAGTGCCAAAAAACACCGCCACATGTTCGACTTGCGCTTTGGCAAATTTGCTTACTCTCTGGCAGAATTTTTGCTTGACCCAGCAGAATTTATTATCAACATTTTGCTAGATTCAGCAGTCTTAAACTTTCAAGAAGGAGTTTGACCACACAAGCGTGATTTGCCAGTGAAACCAACTGAACGTTTTTCTTGATCTCACAAAGATTAGAAGTCGATCCTTAACCACTTGCTTCATGTGAGAACATCGAGTGGTTCTTGGGTCATCTGCCATCCTTACAGATGGCAAACAAAACTTAGCTTCACTTGGTACGGGCAGGGTTAATTGAAAAGCTGCAGCAAGGGTGCTTGGAGCTAGCTGGAGGACTGCAGCTGGTTTATGTGGAGAAAATTAAAATGACAGGTACTATGGGGAGTATCCCTGTTGCTTTCGTGCCACAGCTCATGCCAAAGAAACACAGTGAAATAGAAGATGCTGCACTAACACAGAAATAGAAAATACTATTTACTTACACTGGATTTTATGTGGATGAGGGATGATTAACTAATAGGTGTGAATAAGTTGAAATCTGTGCATGAAGGACTTCAGCTTTGTATATCTGAGCCTCCTGGTTACTTGGATGTAATCAAAGAGAAGTGCATACACTACAGACAGTGGTAGATACCAGCTAACAGGGTGAGAAGCTCTGCAGAAATCCACAGAGGATCTAGCCTTGGAGAAGCAAAGAGGCTTTAAAGTGGCTGATCTCCTGAAGACAGGCTGCAGAAGTCTGCCATGAGAAAATGTCAGATTTTGCTATACAAAAGTCTGGCAAGAATTAACCAATTTCCTGTGTTTTCATAGCTTATTTTGGAATTAAAATTGCTGCTGTGTGATTCGAGCTGTTTTTAAAGAAACTGATTGCAGCAGAAAAACGTTAGTCTTTGTACAATACTTGTTGGTTCTAAATAAAAAAAATGCAAAATAAAAATGTATCATTCAGATTATATTTATAAGTTATTTGCAGTTGGCTGTTGAAATTTTGTAATGTTCATAGTAATGGTATAGTAAAAATATCATTTTTTTCTTTCATATTGAGTTTTTTTTTACAGAAACATTACCAAATTTTGGATAGTCAATGCTGCCTTTCTCTTGCTTGTGTTTGTATACTACCCTTTCCTCAACCCCAACGTTTCATTGGAGACCTCCGATTTTACCTGCCATGGATTCCAGCACAAAACTTCTGCTTTCTTTGCATTCCTTTCCATGGCTAACCTGAGCCTTGTGTACTCTTTGGCTTCCCATAATAACATGTGGAGAAATGTATTTCTTGGAGCATGGCAGGAAGTCTCCAGAATTCACAAGATGAGGTAGCTGATGGTTGGTGTGTCAGATACTGGATACATGACTTGCGGAGAGATTGAGATGATACACAGGAAGTAGAGCTAGTGCAAAGTAAAACCCTGAGAGATATAACACTAACTGCCTCCTTGTACAAATCCATTCCTTTGGGACTGCATTGACATAGTCTATAAATAGCATGGCTCTGTGGATTGCTTGATTTTTATTGCCCTGCAAAAGATATTTGAATAGAAGTTTTATGTTTATTTGAATTTCTTGGATATATTTTTTATATAGTATATAAATTTCTTATTTGCTGCTCCTGAGACTATAAAACATTGTCAAATCCTGACTTGAGCATGATGTACTTGCGGACAGTCTGCCTTTGGTCCAAAACTCCCAGGGCACAGATCGGAGCCCCTGGAAGGTGCGTTACCCTCAATTTTTAGTAGTAGCTCTTGACCAATTTTCTCCCAGCAAAACTCCTGGCTGTTGTGATTAGTTACTGATCTGTTATTCTAAATGAGCAGAGGGGACTGTCACTGTGTTATCTGGAAACTTAGTGTTTGTCTTATTTCTTTATAAATCAACTGAATAAAACATTTTATTTTAAACTTTATTCCAGAAGTATTTTACTAGGGAGTTGGGGATGAGGCTATTGGGTTCTCACATGAATTTTTTTTCTTTCTTCTTCAGTAGACACATTCTCAGGACTGGAGTCAGATGTGACAGCAACTCCAGAGGCATATGTGATATACGATGATGGTACTGTTTAATTCTAGATATCTGTTGCAAGTAGCATCTACTAGTGTTTCGTTTTCCCCTTTTCTTTCTTTGGAGTTGGGTTTGGGGTGGCAGGTTGTTGCACAGGAGCTTAAGTAAGCAATGGTGAGCTGAAAAAGCTTTCCAGAGCCATGTGACATACGTGAAGAGCCATGGTGCAAATGCTACTGTTTCTGGACATGAGGGTCTCTTTCTGTCAGTCCTACAATCTAAGAGGAACCTATTCTGGAAGTAAATCTCATTCAGAGCTGGTTCATACACTCACCGCTTCAATGCTAGACTTTCTCTGGTACAAGAGAAAGTCTGGTACTAACTCCAGCCCAAAGCCACTGGATTTTTTTAAAGTAGAAAATCAAAGTATTATATGATTCCTGGAAACTTGAGTTTTTATCACTAGAGTGCTAATGAATTATTGATTCAGCATTATGAATTTTTTATTATTTTTTTTTGATCTGTAATCTTCATTTAGACTAGAAAACTTTCTCATACTGAATGAGATCACCTACATATAAAATAATTAGTCTGCTGAATCCATGTGGAACTTAAATTAAAGAGATTTGAAAACAGATAGAAGTAGAAGAGGGAAACATTTTAGGGAGTTATAATTCATGCCTTCTTGTTATTATAAGTCAGAACACATAAAACTTAGCTTAAGAAGAAGCTTCAAATCCCAGTGTTTAATTATAAGTTTGCACAGGGAATGCAAATAATAAATTACTGGAACTAGTATTCATTTTATGTCACCACTGACTTCTGATGTTCTGCTTCTTGTATTCCTCAGATTTCTGCTGCTACTCCCACATATTAAAGCAGATAAATACAGACTTCTGCTAAAGTCAAAGTTTTTTAGTATCAGCTTTGTAGTAGAATTTATGGCTCCAGAATAATAAAGTTTATTCTTTGTGGATGCAGTACTGGGAATTTAAGTCAAACCAATCCAAAAAAAAAAAAAAAAGAGAGAGAGAGAGAAAAGAAAAGAGAGAGAGAACTTTGTAAAAGAGAGTGCAGCAGCTGTAAGGAAAATATCCTAGAATTTTCTGCTTTTTATTCTGATAGCTTCATACTGAGGCTAACGTTTAGAATGTGGGAAGGAGAAGATGAACTTAGAACTGCACGAGCCTCACAAAGCACGTTCCTTATATCCTAGTGTAAGTGGAATATACTCAGTGTGCAGTTCTTTTGCAGGGGCTCCCTTCAGGGGCAGATCACCTACAGAAAACAGATTTCAGCAGTTAGGAGAAAACAGTCAAAGCAGGCAGCTGAGTTTCCATAGCCTGTACAATAGGACAATGCAGGGATGACAAACGCTTCTTTTCCTTTATTTTGTGTGTCAGTATTGTAGCACAGTGGCTTTGAGCACTGGATTCAATGAGACTGAATACCAAAGAGGACCAAATATCAGGAGGTTCACTTGTGCCAATTTACTTTCCCTAATGGGACCATGGATGGCAAGTATTCATGCCTCCATGCCCCTAAGTTGCAGGAAAGTCTAAGAGTAATATGAATCAGCTTTAAGATTTTAGAAGAGCAATGCAGAGATTTCTTAACGAGACATTTTTCATTCCCTCATCTCCCTTATTTGGGCTTCCCTTATCTGAGGGCTATGACCAGGGATTTGGTTACTATACTGTCTTCTTCTGGGGGGTTGTAAGGGGAGGTGGCAGATGAAGTGCATTCATAGTATGGCTATATGAATACATTTGTTTATTGTCACCCTTTTTACCTGTGTGAGTGAGGTCCCAACCACCATTGGCATTAGTATTTGTGTTTGCTGTCCATCAGTTTGGTAGAAGCCCTTGCAAGACTGAGGTGTGATTGACCATGAGTCCATAAGGACTGTGCAGCAGCTGTGGGAGGATGCGTAGCACTCCTTTCAGGTTGTGTCTGGTAACAGAAATATTTCCCTTCTCATAGTTGAGCCAAAAGTTGAGCTTCATGTTGAAGCAGGCTAACATTTTCATTTTATGTTTCCTTTGAAGATTACGAGTTCTTTGAGAGCACTTTGCCACCAACCACCACCACTGTCACTACCACCACCACTTCTACAACAACAGAATCAGAAATAGACTACCCAGAGACTAGTGTTGTTGGCTCTGGCCCTGTGTCAGAATATGATATTGCTGGGAAGAAACGGTTCACTGGTAAGGATATCCTTTGTTTTATGTATCTTGCTACTTGTGCTGCAAGCAATTCTTGTTTTGGGAGGGTCAGCCCTTATGCTGAGGTCATTGCACAGACATATCCAACAGACTAATGCGTGGCCCTTGTAAGGCCTGCCACCTGGGAAGCCCAAACACCTGTACTTCTTCATAGCTTTGACACTTGTGTGTCTGTGTGTGGGCTCACTGATGTTGCTGAAGCACTGCAGACCTCTTTCTACTCTTCCAGTGTGAATGCTCTGCTCTATATTCTGCATCACGTTCAGTTTGCTTGATGTTAGGAAGAAAGTGAGGGTGTCTGCTTTGGTGCTCAGTTCAGCTCAGCTGCATCGCTTTTAATTCACACCGGTAGTTCAGTCAATGCAAGTCTCCACATAGGTGTGAGCTGTCCACTGGAAGACCTAAATAATGTTTTAGATACGAACTTAGTAAAACTGACAGAGATAAATTTGGCTTTGCTATTTATATCTCTTCTCTGTAGAAGAAACAGAGGGAAGGAATCCATGGTATATTGGCATGAGTGATGAGGGTCGCTCCTGCATATCTGAGCAATTCAAGTGCATAGGTAGGCATTGCTGCTCTCACCTCAGAGCTGCTCTGCTTCTGCATCAGAGAAGCAGCCTGAGGTCAGACTGGAGGGATTTTGAGGTGCTAGGGCACTGTACTCCAGCCTCTGTCCACACTGGTAGCCCCACAGCAGCCTTTTACAGACCTCTGGCATTTGAACTGACGTCAACCTGGCTCACCTGGCATTTCAAATGTGAGTTCAGGGGATGGAGAGTCAACTTTGATTCACGTCTTGCCTTACATTCCAACACCTACAAGCTTCATGTGGCTTAGAGTGGAGCTCTGCTGCTGGAGTAAAATATTTGTTTTTATATTTGCCCAGACTTTTTCCAGTGTATCCTCAGTTTCCCTGTCCAAATAGTTTAACAATGTTTCTGTTCAGCACCCTCGCTGACAGTGCTTCTTGATTAATTTAACTAAAGAGGCTAAAATTAACTTCGTTGCAAGATCTGGAAAAAATCCCTAAGGACATGAAATCCAATAAGATAAACCAAGAAATGTTGGTTTATGAACATTTAAAGGCACTACGGAAAAAAAAAAAATCATTTCAATGGTTTGTATTATTGCAACTGAATAAACATTTCCAAAGGCAAACGTTATAGTCCTTACTTTGGATATTATTGTGACATTTAAGTCAATAACAAGATGCTTCAATCTTTTCCGGAGCCAAAGTACTGGTCAGCATAAATGTTCTAAAAGTAGAAGTCACAAGTTGGTGCCTGGAAGGTGGGAACTCATGACTACCAGCCCCTTAATATGCATGGGATCACTGTGATAATTGCTTCCTGTAAGTGGTCAGATTTCACCTTGGAATTGCTCTTCTCGCTCAACCCATTGTTTCAACCCAGCATCTGGATGTTTGTGTAAGAGCCAGCCACTAGGACCTGTTAAAGTCGTAGATGTTGATCAAAGGCCTGGGCAGGGGTCTGTTCCCTGCTAGGTGACATTTCCACCAGAGCAGCTGGAGGTAATGTGGGGAGGTGGTCTTGCAATCACACCACTCCCTTCTACCTCTTGTAGCAAAATTTGTCCTCTTCTCTTTGAGTAACTGCGTACAGTTGTGAGTGTGGGGCAGACCTGAATATTGGCATCCCACTTTCCCTTGCTTATCAGTCAAATTGAATGTGAGTCTTTGGAGACCACCAAAATCTTAGCTTTCCTTTCTAAATTCCTTTGATCAAGTGCAAGAGTCTGGTTTGACGGGCATAAGCTAAGGAAAGAGTGAAGAAGGCACACAGAGCACCAGTCATTTCTCTACAGCTATGTTTATTTTAATGTTCCTTTAGGTCATGCATACTGCCATAGTGCAAGGAAGCCTTTGGGACTGGCCTGGGACCAATCCAGGACATGTCACGTTAAAGTAAAAAGAACTATGTGCAGTTTGGGCAGCCAGAGCTGCCCAGTCAGAGTGGCTGGGCTAGGCAGGGATGCAGGAATTCACTAGGGCCGTGAAGGTGATGAAGGTTTTGGAGCATTTCACCTACAAGGAGAGACAGAGACAGCTAGGACTGTTCAACATGGGGAAGAGAAGGCTGATGGGACCTTATCAATATGCCTAAGCATGTGATGAGTGCATGAAAGAAGAGGGAGTCAAGCTTTTCTTGGTGGTACCCACTGAAAGGACAGAAGGCAATGGGCACAAACTGAAACACAGGAAATCTTGTTTAAACATAAGGAAAAACCTAGTCATGGGGGCTATTTGTTACTGTATGCTTTTCCTGGTGCTAAAATTCAAGTCAATTGTAGGAACACTCTAAGAAGTTTCAGGACAGCACCAGAAAGTTAAAAAAAAAAATAAAAATAACACACACACACAAAAAACCTTCATTCTCTTCTTTTCAGGAAATTGTCAGACTTTGTGTTACTCAGTGGAGTCTACAAACTTCTAACTAAATGCCACCCTTCCTTGTCTCCTCTAGCTCCTTATGTGACCTACCTAAACAAAGATCCAGCAGCGCCCTGCTCCTTGACAGAGGCCCTGGAGCACTTCCAGGTGGAAAGCCTTGACGAGATCATCCCTAATGACCTTAAGGAGAGAGAGCCGCGTCCCCTCAAAGCTCCTCACAACATCACTGTCGTGGCAGTAGAAGGCTGTCATTCCTTTGTCATCGTGGACTGGGCCAAACCTGCTCGAGGAGACATGGTGACAGGTACCGCAGAGCGGGCGGCCCCAGTGCCTGGGGGTGCGGGGCTGTTCTCCTGAGGGCGAGGTGGGGAAGGTGAGGATATCAAGTGGTGGGGAGCGAGGGGTGTCAAGCATCTGTATTAATTTGCATAAACTTTAATGTCTTTTGACCTTTAGAGAGCCACAGAGATCCAAAAACTGAGTTCAGAAATGAATCTCAAAACTTGCTAAAAACACTGGAGTAAATAAAAAAAAAAAAAAATGTTTCGTAAAAGAGTCAATCCCTATTTGTCAGCAGACCCAAAAGATCTGAAATAAGCAATGGAAAAGGCCACTGCCTTGGTACTAACATTCAGTTTTTAAGGATTCTTGCCTACCTCTGTGGATGACGATGATGGCAGAGGGATGGGAGCTGGCAGAGCTGAAGCAGCGATAAAGGTTGGGAAGGGAAAAGGCTGCCCCTGAACAGGCCATGTGCTGTCTGTCCCAGAGCGTTTCATTCTTCAAGGCTGTTGATCCAGTACCCCAGTACCTTACTGGGCATAATTTGCCTAAAAATGAAAAAAACAAATGCCACAGGGCCTCTAACTGTATTAGTTTCTGCACAGTTTGCCACTCAAAGCAGTGAAGGAGTTGACTGTCATCGTTTTGCCTTTGCTGTGTTCTAAATCAGTACTTGCATCTTGGTACCATCCCCTGATGTAAAGCACCATCATCATTGGCTAATGACAGGAAATTCTTGTAGCCTGGGATTTTCCAGGACAGTTAGGCATTGACACACTTTCAAAGATGTTTACACTCCTTTTAACACATGAAATCTACCATGGCAAATACGGCTTGGGCTATCACTCACTTATGTTTAGAACCCTCCCAACTCTCTGTCTTTCCCATTTACAGGCTATCTGGTTTACAGTGCATCCTACGATGACTTTTTGAAGAATAAATGGTCAACCAGGACTGCAGGCACTACTCATTTGCCAATTGAGAACCTGAAACCAAACACACGGTAAGGATTCGATCCATTCTTTTTCAGTTATGTTGGGGAAGTAAAACAGATTTGAAAATTGGTAATCATTTCTCTCGGCCTTAGTATAAATATCTATGTCTGATCTAGATTTTATTCATTCTGTTTGACAGAAAAAGTTTTATGAATCGCACATCCAGTATATTACCACGTTAGCCCTGGAATAGATGACTATGTGTACATGTCCATGTGTTTGTGTATATAAAAGCACATACCAATTAAAAAAAAGTCTCATTTTAAAAATGCATTTTCTAGTCTTATGCATAACTGAATCAAATTCTAGGGGAAGAGCATGCAAAGTATAGCCGTGGTGTGATGTCATGAGGCCATTTCCAGCAAGGTTATAGGTTCGTGCATATCCATGAACCTTGCGACTCCCCAGTTGAATTTTAAGGCTATCTTAAAGCAGGGAGATTCAAACAAAATCTGTGTGCTCTAAGCGTTATTTTCCTAGCCTCTTTCTGAAGAACAGTATAATCCGTTGGCTTCTGTTGTACACCCTGTGGAAAAGAAAAAAGGCTTCATGTGGGGTCTGTGGTGGAGAAGGAGGGTTCTTTTCAACAGCAAAATTGTGTGTATCAGCCAGTCTCATTTACATTCTCCAAATCCACAGACCGAGTTGACTGCATATTTTTTGTCTTAAAAATAACTCCTTAACCACTGGGAAAGGACCCCATCCTAATTAAGAAAACATGGCATATCAGAAGCTAGTCTAAAAATTTGATGTTTGCTTTAGGAATGCATTTAGTGAGAAATCTATGATTAAGTCAGATTTACTGTATTGAGATGCTATTGAGTGCTGGGCGTCCCATGAGGGCTTATCAGCGGTGCAATCCATGGTGCAGGCTGTGTATCAGAAAGAGGCTGGTGTTGCGGCAGGAGTCAGCTCCAAAGAAGTCTTGAAGCTGTCAACATGTCCTGGAAAACGTCTGCCTGGTGTTTAAGTTTTACAAACAGAACAGAAGTCTAAATTTAACCCATGTGATAAGTTTTCTTCTGAGACCCGGTCTAGCCTCCAGTTGAGAAGTAGTTTTTCCATTAGCAAAACTCTGGTCAGCTTCACTGAGTACAGAAGCCATTTATTGGGCCATGTGAATGTATTAAATCTTAAAAACAGCAGTCTTGACAATGTCCCTTCCCTAGGCTTAACTCTCAGCCATCACAGGAGAGTGATGCAAAGGGCTGGAAAGCATCCACTCACTCACTAAATCCAATCTCCTGCAATCGCAGACATTATAATCCTCTTCATAAACATTTCAAACTCCTTGAAAATGGTTAGGCTTTTTCCTGCCTTACTGCAGGAAAGCTGTGGCAGAGCCTTATGACAGTGGTTAGCCTCCTGATTCAGAACACCCTCCTTTGCCACCATATCTCCATGTCTCTTCAAATCTTCTTCCCTGTCCACTCAGTTTCTGTTCCCTTCAGGGCTATTTTCACCCCAGAGTGCTGCTACCAATTCCAGTGTTGTGCAGAGCATTTCTCAGGAGGCTGTCAGAGGTTTAATCAGGGCTAACTTCAAACAGATCAATTGTAAGAACTTCTGTCTCTGGGGGCTTCTGTGTCTCCACTAAAACAAAGCTGCGGAGTGTCCAACAAGTATCACCAGCTACAACCACCTGCTCTGTGTCACCAGAGCAACAATGTGAGATGTGGATGAAACCCTTATTTCATGCAAGCAGTGGACCTAGGGGCACATACCTGTCAACAACTGCGCAGGAAACTCCTCTAGCAGGACTGCTCTAGTGTCTTATTATTATATTTAGTATAAATATTCCTGATATATGTGGTGCTAGTCCATTTTCTGATGGAGGCAGCAACCCCTGTGGGTGTCCTCCCAGCAGCCAGGTCAGGCATGCATGCTGGATCCTCTCCTGCAAGCAGCAGCCACCTGCTCCATGTGTACCCTCTGCAAAGCCACTGTGGCCCTCATCCAGCACTGAGGGAGGTCTCCACAGCAGCTGTCCCACCTTCCCCTTGGCCAGTGGGTGGCCGTGGTGTTGGGGTGGTCCCCATCAGGGCAGGCGGGGATGCTGCCTGCATGTCCTGCCATCTCAGCCAGCTGCTGATGGGACTGCAGGGCTGGGGGGTAGTTCATGCCTCCTGAGAGGCTGGAGAAATGATTTGTGGATAATGAATCTTTTTAAAAACAGCTGCTTCCCTCACCCATCCGCTGAGTGATGATCTCCCTTTGTAGATGTGAGCGCCAGCTATTAATTTCCAGCAGGGGGGAGTGAATTAAGTCATAAAATCATTTTGCTCAAAGTGACAGGTATGGTGATATGATTAGTCATATAACCTAAATGAATCAAAATATCCCATATTCATTGCTCCATTACAGTTTATTATGTCCCTTCTTTACATGTCAGTAGATGTGGTATATAAAATCTCAAAGGAGGCTTATTTTTAGGAAGAAAAGCTTTTTTGTTGTCTGCATTATAAACAAGCGGGTGGCCTTGCATCTGATGCAGTTGTGATTCTTATATGCCTGTTGTTAACAATTTATTATAAGTTTGGCTAAGCAAAGTGTAATCAAAGCACAGTCACACATTGCAAATTTTCTTCATGTATTTATGTGATGGAGAACAGTTGTGTTATACTGATTTGAGATTTCTTGGCAAACTCATCAGCTGTTAGGCAAATAAAGATTCTGACTAATGAAAATGTCAGACTCCTGGACCTTGAAAGGCTTTGGCACTTTCTTTCTTATTTATCATGTCTGAGAAAGAAATATATCCTGACTGCATTATTTTATTGATTCACTTAATACAGCAATCGTAGCATGGTCTGCAGCTAAATCACGGGTCAGCAAGTCATGAGTCCTGGCTCTCTCGCTGGCACTACTGCAGGCTTCTTGTATACATAAAGGCTTAGGAACTAATTTTCCAATTTAGTGAAGAGAAATACACTCATAACTTCATCGCTGTTTTTTCCAGTCAGGCAGGCAATTTGAACAATCATGTGTCCCAGATGGGCTTTTATGTATGCAATAGGACACGTGAATGTACAGTTGCCCTGATTACATAGGCAATCAGTTACTGCAGTGAGCCTTAAATACAAAACTGCTTGCCTTTCCCCACTGAAGTAGATGTGTTTTGAGTAGCAGATTCTTGGGCTGCTTTCTCCTGTTTCAATTCTCCTGTTTTAAATCTGGAGCATGGTGTCTGTGTAGCTCATGGGAATGTTTTGACCCTAGCATTAATACACACGTACTGAAAGCCTTGCATTTTCTTGCTGGCAAACATGACCGTGCCCCTGGTGCGGGTGTCCCATGGGAGCATTGGCAATGCAGGGGTTTAAAGCAGTTCTTGAGCTGCGTGCTCTGCTGGCCAGAAGTACAGGAGCGCACAGGAGGCTTTTTGCTGCTCCTCTGCTCTTTCTCCAGCCACCCTGAGTGCTTGTGAGCTGCTGTCAGGAAAGCAAGGCCAATAGTTAAAACTGTGAGCCAAGATTTCTGCCAGTGAAAGGTTTGTGTGAGAAATGAGCAAAAAACATAGCCTTGCTAAATGTCACTGTTCCGTGTAGTTTATTTTTGCCATGATGTTTTTCTTTTTACAAGAAAGCTGTGACTCCTTTCTGAGCATCACGTAGTGGTTAATGAAAGGCAGATCTGTCTGCAGAAAGGAGTGGAGTCGGTTTGTGACCTCAGCTGAGGGATGCAGCAGGGACAGGGGACAGATCCCTTATGCAGGAGTGGGAGCATGTCCCACAGAGGATTTGATCGTGTGTGTGCTTCAGGTCTGGCACAGGTACAAGGCAAAGCTCCTGCCACAGATGAAGCCCAGAATATTTCAATTCCTCTAGTTTACAAATTACTGCCATCCTTCTGCTGAAGAACTGCATGTTATTTGCACATCTTGTCAGGCTTTCCACAGGGATCAGTTTGATTCTGAGATGAAGCAAAAAAAAAAAAAAAAAAAAAAAAAAGATTAATCTCTGCCACAAGGCTGGTTCAACTGTTGCCAGTGGGATTAGTTTTGTATGTGCTTAGCACTTTGGCTGGAGAGGTTCATGTCAGGAGCCAGCCTCCAGGTTCTGGTCTGTGGTGAAGTCCTTGAGGAGCAGTCACATCTAATGGTACAGCAAAGTGCATGTTGTAAACCCTGAGTGGCAGACATGAAACAGCAAAGTTCCTTCAGCTGGATCCTGTTGAATTTTCCTGCTGTCTGGTAGGTAGCAAAGCAGGACTGTCTTACATGACAGGAAGCAACACATTACACTCTTATGTTGGAAGGGCTATTACCATTTCTTGTGGACAGAAATGAAGAAAAGGAGAGTAAAGCTTTTAATGTGGATTGTGTCCACACTTTGTTCATAAACCGTGCCAGGTGGCAATAGCTTCCAGGGGATGGCAGCCCACGTTTGCTACGAACCCCCCTGTCTCAGCCCAGTGTGACCCATGGCTGGGCTGTGCAAGCAGAGCCATGCTGATGGCTTTCTGTGCAGGATGAGGATGATGTTTGTAACAGGGCTCCCCTTCACCAGCTGAGGCTTGTCAGAGCCGCTACTCCATGGGAGGTAACCAATGCTTGGTGGCACCTGTCCCCACGATTAAGGTCTTGTACAGTTCTGTGGGTCACAGGGGATGCTCTTGGAGATGTCTGCTTTTGGATAGGAGGCTAAATCTAGATCCAAATGCTGTGTGGGTGTTACAGAGGTGTAGTCTTTTATTATTATTATTTTATTTTTATTTTTATTTTTATTTTTATTTTTATTTTTATTTTTATTTTTATTTTTAATTTCTTTACAAGACTGAAATTGAGCAACCATGCCAGAAAGGGAAACCTAAACACAGGCACCTAAAAAACTCTGTGCTGGAACTTTTTACAGTAATCTTCCATTCTAGTTGGTTTCTGCTGGCCTGGGTAAGAGGATAAGAGGGAAAGAAGAAAACATTAATCTGAGAAATAAATATTAGGGTAGGCATCAACTGAAAATCATCATATTTCAAAGTGAAATAAAAATGTGCTTACACATTTTCTTCTCCCCAAGTAAGAACAATTATGCTTCTGTCAAGCAATGAGTTGAGTTCTGGTGGCTAGTCATGTGCTTCAAGTTAAGCGTGTTATTTAAATACTTTGGGAAAACACTGAGTCAACATGTGAAAATTTATCATATTATTCAAGAACTGTAATCTCAATACTGCTAGAGTTTTTAAAGAAAGGTCAAAAGCTTAGCGTCTGATCTCATATCAATCTGATGGTTTTAGTTTGCAGTTTACACCACTGCTTTCCTAGGAGATAATCCAGTTTAAAACTTCTTGAGATCAAAATTTATTTCCTACCAAATTTTTCTTGTAGTCTATTGCTATTGTTTTTTTTTCATATAAAATGGATGTAATTGTGTGTGTTCTTGGAAGAAGAATGATAAAAAGAAATAATCCAAAAATACATGTTAGCAATTGCAAAAAGGTGAAATTTGTGTATAACGGCCACCTCATAGCCTGGCTGAGTACCCAAGTCGATATAACGCAAAGAACACCAGAACTCACTGGAATTGTGTTAGTTTGATTCTCATCCTATTTCAGTGTTATTTATAATTTAGCATTGCAGTGGAATCGGTGTTTTAATTTTATTTTCTCTCATTGTGTTTCAGGTATTATTTTAAAGTCCAGGCAAAGAATCCCTTTGGTTATGGACCTGTTAGCTCTTCAGTCTCATTTATCACAGAATCTGGTATACTCTGCTTTTTATTTTCATCTCAGAACTGAATTCCTACTAAAAGATGTGGGAGGGCAATGAGACCAGCATGAGTATTGTGTTTATTATCCTGAACCTGCTACTTCAAGATTTTTGTTTTTTAATTAATTACTTTTTTTCAATAAAGCTAGGAGAATAGTATGTGCTCCTAATGCCACCATGAAAATATAAATGACATCAAAGTGAGTTTCAAGGGAACAAGAAGTTAAATTCAAAATACAAAAAATTACTAATGTTCCACAATACAGAAGCAATGGGAAGTTTAATGTCTCTGATAGATTGACCAAATGTTTAGTAAATTGGTTTCCTTAATTGTGAACAGCTGAACAGTTGGAAGTGGTTGTCTCTGGAAGAAATATAGGAAACAATGGTTCCATCAGATGGGCAAATTCTCCGTTCTTTTTTTGACAAAGCCTGCCAGTCTTTCACAGGGCTAACAGTGTGCTCAAGGGCAACACCCCCTTCTAAAAATAGTGTGTTAAATGAGTTATTTTTACCCATCGCTTCTTCCATTGAGCCAAAGGCAAATGGCTCTGCTGAATAATAGAGGGCAAATTCTTCAATCTTTACTTGAGCAAAAGGTCAACTGTCTCTTGCAAATTTTGCCCTTTTGACTACACAGGGGTTTGTGGTCTCTGTCTTTCCTTATTCAACATCAACCTGTAGTGCTGGCTTCAGTAGATCCATTAAGACAAAGATGCAAGATAAGTAAATGGTCCTGCATAACATATTCACACTTTTCTTTTTTTTTTTTTTTAAAGAAATAAGTCAATCTGAAGTATAATTTGAAGTATAATTCCAAGCAGAAAGTTTAACATAAGGCAAATATAGCATGCTGTATCATGCAGGGAGTTTTGCTGATTGGCTAACTGCCAGTATGCAGCCCTGAATGTCTAGTTTTTCAATCCAAAATCAGCCACCTTATGAGCTTTATTTACAGGTTAAATCCATCAAAATTAAAATTTTATTTGTACTGATTCTTCACTTGTCATGTGGCCTAAGATGGCTTTCCAGCTGGCAGAAGTACAGAAGCAGTTGCTAAAACCAAAGCCAAATGGTACGATTACAGTGATGGAACAGGTCAGAAGAGAGAGAAATGGCTAGCCCAGAGTGCTCTTTGCACAATAGAGATGTTTGAGCTGATGAGAATACTCCATAAAGAGTGTCATAATGGGATCAACCAGCTTACTGAAAATACTACTTAGCCTATATAACATACTGAAGAGAAAAGAAAGCCGCTGTTCTTTCATTAAACTCTGAAAACTCCCTGGAGTTTATCTTCCCTCATCAGTACACAAGCACCATGCCTTTTCAGGTACTTTGTGTATAATAAAGGCCAGTTAAGAGATGACAGAAATGGCAATGTAATGAATATGGAGACTGTTCATGCATTATCCTTATCCCACATCTATTCCATCCTCCTTTATTTTTTTAAAAATGAGAGTATGTCAAACACGAAGAAGCTCCTGAAGTATTGGACAGTGCTCCCTGCACAATCCAGGTGGCCACAAAACTTACTGTGACAACAGGAGTTAAAATGATAAATTTCACATATTTGTGATACCATACCATTAAACAGCTGTGCTAAACATGATGAATGCTTGAGCCCAAGGTTTGCATGCATAAGGTATGTTACATTTCCTTTTGGAAGTTAGGCCTGAAGCTGTAGCTTATGCTGCTTAACTCTGCAAATCAAGGAGACATAAATCCTACATTCACAGCGTCGCTAAAGGCAGTTCCTCTGCAACTGACATTTTTTTGAGTGACACTATATATTTCATATTATAAAACAAGGTTTGGAATAAAATACTAAGATTCTTTTTTGTTTGTTTGTTTCATTCTTCTAGATAATCCTCTCCTCATTGTCAGACCACCTGGTAAGTGTTCCGGTATATTCTTCATGAAGTGTATAAACCTTGTGCAAAACAGTTACAATATAAGTGTTAGAAGCATATGAACAGACAACTGAAATTGCAGTTTTAAGCAGGACAGGAAACTAGTTCATTGTGCCAATTCACCAGAGATTTTAGGACTCCTTACTCTGGTCTTGAAATGAAACCTCGTAAAGTTATGTTAGATCGTGCACTTGGTTTGGGTCCATCTTCTGCCTGGTACAACAGCTTTCACTGCTTAGTAATAAGCACCAAACTGTATTGCTTCTCTGTGTCCTTTAGTTGCCCGAATATAGCTTGAACAGTGTGACCAGTTTTTCCTGTCTCTAGCTGTCGCACTCCTCCATGCTGTTCATCATGCCCTTATAAATAAGAAAAAAAATCAAGGATTTGTAACTGAACTGAATGACAGAGACATGTCATGAAGCTGCATCCTTCTTGGCATATTGCACGTTCACAGTGTAGTCAGACGAGCTCATGTCCTGGCACTAGGAACAAGCTTGCTTACGTGTGCAGTGGTAAGGCCAGGCAGTGTGTGCTCTCAAAAGAGAAGTAGGAAAAAAGACTTCATGGTTATTGCACTCTGTCGGCTTTCCTAACCAGTTAAAGTGGTTAGTTCTGGAGGTCTTTTGACTACATTGTTCATGAAAACAATGTCCAGTGTCTGCCTCCCTTCCATTTTCTGTTATGCTTGTTAGCCTGTTTTTTCCACGTCCTCCCAGCTGTCTCTGATAATGTACAGATATTGGAGAGCATGCTCTGCTTCTGGCAGTCAGTATGGGAGGCCTCTGAGAGCAGTGGGCTTCCCATGCCCCCGGTCACCTTCAGGATTTTTACTGACAGTTATTTTTGGGGTCTGTTCATGGAAAGGAGGTTTTGGAAGGTGATGGCCTTTTGTACTTTATGCTTAGACTGGACAAAGAGAAAATATTTTCATGTTGTTGCAGTGGTAGAGATAAGATAGACCAAAAAGAGGTCTATCAGAGCAGAACTTTGGGAACTGTGGACATGAAGAGCTGATAATTCAGCTCTTGCAGGACAACACAAAGTTTATCCTTCAAGATTTTTGGGGGTGGGCAAAAGTGGTGGATGAAAGCAGACTATTCACAGCAATAATACTGCATGCAAGAAAGAGATGGTTCATTCTGTTCTGAAGAAAAAGCCATGTCCAGGAATCTGCAATCGTTTCACCATGTGACTAATTGCATAAAGTCAGCCAATTACATATGTCTCCATAACAGTGGAGTTCTGAGGATCACTGATCAGTGATTGTTTCTCACCTGCAAGTGTTTACAGGATTCAATCCGTGTGCACAGAGAGAGGGAGGAAGAATAACTAACAGAAAAGCCTTCCATTCTCATTTATAAACCACCTCAAAACAGCACAGTAAAAGCAGGGCTAGAGACAAAAATACCAATTATCACTTTGGAATCTTTTTGTCTCTTTCTGTATCCATTAGTGCAAGAGCCTTTTCAAAAAAAAAATATGATCTCGAAGTTAGTGTAAAGCAAACATTTAAGCAATCCATTAGAATATCTACTCTTTTGTGATACAGTTGAACAGTTGTCTCTGCAGCAGTGCTTTGGGCAGAGTTCCCCAGGAAAGGTCTTGCTTGTCTTTTACTGGAACCTCATCTGTTTTGAAGTAATGTGAGAAAAGAAAACAGAAAAGTAGGTTTCTGATTTCATCTTTTTAACAAAATAGCAAGAATAGACTTCACACCACAGGCTGTTACTCACTGCAGAATTTTTAACATCAGTTCTTTAGCAAAAGGATTACATTTTGTACTTGGTACTAAAAGGCAAATAAATGACTGTATTCAGCCAGTGTTGCTGTCAGACTTGCCACTGGGCTCTGTTTAGAAAACAAACTGAGTACCATGAGGTAGAGAACTGTCTTAACAAAAACAGGAAGACTATTTGTTTATTTAAAACTGAGACTCTGTATGTGAAGCCATTTTTTACCATTTTAACAGTTATTATTGTCTACTGCGTAGAAGGGATTCAAGCAAGTTACTAGTTTTTCATTCTTTTAGTATTTGTTCTTCAACATTTATTTCTGAATATATGTCATGCATTAATGTACTGCAGCATCTCTTGTAAAACATGTTAGGAGATATTAGCCTCAGCTAAATGCAGACTAAAATGCTGAAATCTGTCCTTAATGTTGATTTATTTATTTATTTTTCTCCAAGGTGGTGAGCCTATCTGGATCCCATTCACTTTCAAATATGACCCCACCTATTCAGACTGCAGTGGCAAGCAGTATGTGAAGCGAACTTGGTACCGCAAGTTTGTAGGAGTGGTTCTTTGCAACTCCTTAAGGTACAAGATTTACCTCAGTGATGACCTGAAAGGTAAGCACCAAGATTCTTTTCCTAATGTAGGATTACTTGATGTCAACTCCATCTTCTCACTTTCTTCACATCTTACTGAGTCTTGTGTGACGTTGTTGATCTGGGGTTACTAATATAATCTCAAGGGCTTTTCCGATTATGCTACTGTGCTATATGTATTGTACTGCATTTGTGTAGTTTAAAGATATAGTTTCAATATGCAGCAGGGCCCACCTCATATGTTAGAGAGTGGTCCCTAGTTTTTAGCTTTTGAGGCTACAATCAAATTGACAGTATTGGCTTTTTTTTCTTCCTTTTTTTTTTTTTTTTTTAACTGTCACATGACATTGAAATTACTGATTTTGTTGAAATTCTCTGTACTTGTAGCCTGTTGTGCAATGCCCATAAACTTGTAAAATGGGGAATGTCCCTTACTGAATTATGAAAATATTTCTCTTTTCCTTAATTTATCTTTCTGTAATGTGAAGGTAGCATCCTCCCTATTTTCAGCCACTGTTTGTTCATTGGTGATATTATGTTTGTCACCATAATACTTCTGCTACTTCTGCTTTCTTCCACATCTATATACATCTAACTGGTGGTAGAAGAGCATCCCAAACAAAAATAACGCCGAATCTAATAATCTGTCTCTATCACCCTTCAGACACCTTCTATAGCATTGGGGATAGCTGGGGACGGGGTGAGGACCACTGCCAGTTTGTGGATTCACACCTGGATGGAAGAACAGGACCTCAGTCGTACATTGAAGCCCTGCCCACCATCCGAGGTATGGTGATGTGAGAGTGGGATGCTGGCAAGGTGTCTGTCACCTCATCCATAGGACTGAGGGGTGGGGAGCAGGGCACAGAAAGAAAAAGAAAGAAGGGCATAAAATGCAAATAAATGACAGTGACAAAATAGGAAAAAAGAAAGTAAAAAAATTGTACAGTTCTATGAAACCTTTTTCCAAATTATAAGACCTGAATTATTGAGTTGAGGAGCAGAAATTCTTTTACCTGACACAAAGGACAGCTACAGCTCTGGAAATGCAGCTTTTGCAAGTAGTATTTCAGCCAATTCAATGCAAAACACATAAGAGTGCATCTAGTGACTTAACATCAGACTGCGGGTCATTTATTCTGGCTTGGTAGAAATCTACTTTCAAGTGAAAATTCCCACCTTGAAGGAGTTCCCCTGAGCACACTGCCCAGATAACATAGCTGAGAGTCTGATGGCTTGCTCCACAAAAGGAACCCAATCATGAAAGTCAGCCAATCTTTTCAATAAGTCAATTGATATAAATTATTCAGTTGGCTTTGATGGTTTCCATGTTATTTGTTGATACTCTTTTAATGGTGGTGTTACCAGGAAGAAACTGAAATAGTCACTGATATTTATACATTGCTGAGAGGTACTGCATTTCTCTGTTCAGAAGAAGGATGGTTAATCCAGATGTGTATTTCTAGGTCTAGGAGACAGAGATAGAGAGCACACAGAAATTACATTATTGGCACAGTACAGAAGTGTTTCAGATGTTCCAGTGCACAAGCTATGCAGAGAAGAATGCTGTGCCTCTCCTAATGCTTTAAGCAGTTGCATTCCTTCTGCAGATGAAGAAAAAGGCTATCAGATGAGGGAAAAAAGGCTTAACTCCATATTTACTGCATGAAATGATACCTTTATATTTGTGAAAAGCTGATGTTTGCTGATAGTCTCTTGAGCCATGTGAGATAATATGATCTGATGGTATTTTTTGCCCTAGAGTCCTTCATATATTTAAACCAGTTTGCATAAATGCTGCTGAAATATAGCTACCATTTGGTGTGCAGTGCAGGAGCTCTTTGGCAGACCACAGCATTACACAATAGTTGAAAAGATGTTGAACTGTAAAACCAATCAGATCTACATGAAATATAAAAGACCGGAGCTAAACCATTGGAGAAGGATCTAGGCCAAATACCTAGGGTAACAAGTACCCTTTTGACAAGGCTTCCTAGCAGGCAGCTTGTATGCTTTCATTTAGGGTGTGGTACTAACTATTGCTGCATCTGTTACTTTAGTTAAATAGCTATGTCTTTGTTTTGAAATGTGAACGTGTGTTTTTTTCCCAACAGGGTATTACCGCCAGTACCGCCAGGAGCCTGTATCTTTTGGGCGCATTGGATACATGACACCATACTACTACGTGGGCTGGTATGAGTGCGGTGTGCCTATCCCAGGGAAATGGTAGCAGTCTGATTTCCCATCATAGGCAGGACAGGCTGACCACACTTTTTGAACGATATCTACCAGAGGACTGTGAGCAGCTGAGTCGGAAAACAAAAAACAAAAAACACAGAAATAAAGCAAACCTGTGAAGACCCACTGCTCAAGAAAACTCTGCGAAGCCAGACACAGTCCTCACTTCACCAGCCTAAATCTTTGGTGCTGCTTTATTTCCACTTGGAAGCACAGACAGGATATATGTTTGGTGTCCTACCTTCCTTCTCTGGGTCTTTAAGGCACAGAGAAGTGGTTGCAATGTGTGCAACCTGTGAAAACTAGAACTGTATTAGCCATGAAAATGTGGAAGTTTCTTATATCTTGCAGGAACGACCTAAGCATGCTGTGCTTGCTGAATGGAATGCTAAACTGTCCCTGGCTGCCAGCGGCGGGTGCTGCTGCAGCCCAGCCCAGCCTGGCCTACCAGGGCTCCCCTATGCAGTCGTGCCACGTAGCTGGCCGCCCACCAAAGGCAATATATTCTCCTGAAGACTTACTCTGTGGGCTCACCCCCTGCTGGACTAATCACCAGGTCACAGTGTAAATTCACTTTGATATATATATATCTATATATATCTATATAAATACAATACTGTACATCTGCAGAAGTACTGCTTAGAGATGCAGATATTTTCTTGTTCACTAGATAAATATATTTGGAATTTTTATGTAAAAGGTGCTGTTAATTCTTTGAGATACTGCTATGCACAATATATTAACCAAGGAAAGAGCTGTATTCTTCTTGCGAGTACTGTTGATCTGACATTTGAATTATTGATCAAAGAGCTGTGTCCCATTTCCTTGGCAGCCTATGGACTGGATGTTCAATGGGAATCTATCCCTCTGTCCATGTTAGAGTGGCACTGTTATAGTACAGCAGAAATGCTTATTCAGCAGTTTATCAGCATTTTTAAACTTTCTGTCCTTTGCTGTTGTGGTGGTTAACACCAATAGGTAACTAAGGTCCACCACGCTGCTCTCATCACCCTCTCTCCTCAAGAAAATGCAGGGAGAAAATATGATAGCAAAAAAAAAGAAAAAGCTCATAGGTTGAGATAAGGTGCAACCTTTCTTTAATCCATTCTCATCTCATTGATGACAAACACATCAATAAGTTATTTATTCCTTTATTCCTTCATTGTCTTTCACTTCACTGTGCGGAGGCATGGGACAAGTAACTTGCAAATGGGAAACTGCCCTTAACTTATTTGCCCTCCAAAAAGAAGCCCAAGATGCAAATAGCAGGAAGTGCCTCTGTCTTTGATCCACCCTGGGGACAAATTCGGATCCAATTCCTTTAAAATACTACCAGAATGTCTTCCACCCAACTCAGAAAGCAAAAGCTGGCATGGCTTAAAGCTATAAAGGTGACTTTTAGCAGGCATTGGAAGTTTGCAATAGTGTACTGTTTTGGTAGTCCTTCTGGGCAATCTAGCATTAGTGGTTTCCTCAGTAACTTTTGTGATCTTATCATTTCCTTGTAACATCTCATTACCTTTTCTCATGTTAGTGAGACTCTACCATTCTGACAGCCTGGGAGAGTAGCAGCATACACTGGGGACAGATCCAGTCTCTGGTCCATCTCTCACTCTCCTTCCTACTTACATTTAGTATAGCGCTAATACCTTTTGAGTTCCTTCCTGTAGTTATTGTAAATTGTATGGGGAGAAAATAAACTAAAGTGATTAGAGAGCATTTTATTTTTCATGGTGATTTGGGTTTTAACATTTTAATTATTCTCAAATACTTTTGCTTCAGTACGGTGCCAAATATATGGTCTTGAAATATACCTTTTTTCCCTAATAAACTTATGATACATGGTTCCATTTCTATTTCATCCTTTCTGATCATCTGTATCAAGTAATCTGACAAAGCAACAAATTGTTACTTTTTCTCAAAGTCTTCCTCAGTTAACTTTTTCTAAGGGTCTGGAAGCAGGTGAGTACATTGTTCCTTACACATGGTTAACATCTAGCATAGAGTTACCAAGGGCAAATCATGTCTGACCAGCCTAATCATATGCTTTGTCGAGATGACGATCTATGTGCACAAGGAGAGGAAAGTGCATGTGCTTTCACTTTTGTAAGGCCTCATTTAGTGTCCTTGTAGTCAAACTGTGGCATATGGCTTGGGACCTTAAAGTAGGCTTAAAATAATGAGAGTCATCAAACTCACAAGATTGTAATCAAAAATAGTGCAAAGTCCAAATGAGAGCTGGCTATAAATGCCACACATCTGGGGCCAGCACTGAGGCCAATATTTTATAATGACCTGGCTGAGGAGATGGAACTCACCATCAGCAAGCTGGCAGTTGATACTAAAGTGGAGCTGGGAAGTGGTTGATGCATTGGAGGGTAGAGCTTCTGTTCAGGGAGACCTTGACAGGCTGGAGAAATGAGCTGACGGGAGCCTCTTGAAGTTCAGCAAAGGGAATGTGAAGCCCAGCACATGGGATGGAATATCCCCTTGCAGTAATACAAACTGGGGATGACTAGAGAGCAGCTTTGCAAAAGAGGACTTGGGGTTCCTTGTAAACAATATGAATACTCCAGAGATCCATTCCAACCTAAATTATTCAGTGGCTTTTTATGATTCTAGAGGAGACATCCCATAATAAAATGAATTTTTTCTTTTATTAAGTCAAAGTCATACCTTGGCCCAGAGCCCAGTCTTCAGCATGACTGAATGGGACTTGTGCCACTGACTTGAAAGAGCAGGGACTGGGTTTCACCAGTCATGGTTTGCCTACTGTTTAAAGATGGATGTTCCCTCCATATAGTCAATGCATTCTGTATTTTCACCTTCAGAGACCACGGGTGGATTTGCTCATCTACAGAGATCTATTTCCTTCATCCCCTGCTGGAAATGGCCTTGGGGTGGGACAGTCCTATTCAGGGATGTCATCATGAATAATGAGTTGAAGGCATATTTCTTTCCCACAGCCTCAACTGAGAAGGAATTGGGAAGTGCTGGGGGGCAGGGGTGGAGAGCAGTGCACACTGATCCTCTCCAATATAAATCTTCTGTGAGGCTAAGCCAGCCAGAATGAGCAGGGTAACACATTACTGTGATAGCAGGAAGTTCCTTGAAGAGACAGTACTATTTCTGCACACTGCTCTTTGTTTATCTACAAGGTGGTGGGATCAGAAAGAGTCAATTAAAGCCATGTAGGTCAGGGCAGCCACTTCCCACCCAGGTCCCTGGCAGTGCCATGATCTCTGGGCCACCCTCCCCTTTCCTGCTTCCCGTCACCACTGTCCCCGTGACACACTGGCCCTGCTGCTGCACAGAAGGGACAGGGCTTCACCCTGCAGCAGGAGAAGCAGTGTGTCTGTGTGCTGGATAAACCCTGGCTCCATCAAAATAGCTGTGCAGCTTTGTGGCTGCACTGTGTGGCAGGGGACATTGTACTGCTCTGGACGGTGCTAATGGGAGAGGGGTGGGTCTTTCCCTTCATTAGCTCTCATCCCACGCCCCTCTCACTGGCAAATCCACATCTGCATCTGGTCTCCAAGCCCTTGGCGCCAGCTTGGAGAACGCTGTGTCCCTTCACAGGCTCTGAGTGGTGTTGCACCAACCCTGTCTTCTCTGAGCAATCCTTGAGGGAACAGAACAGAGAAAGGGGAGGATCCCCACAGAGAGAAGATTCACACAGCTTCTGCTGACACTGCTTCTGGTCCAAGTCTCTTCAGGGCAGAGGGACGTGAGGGCCCTGCCTGGTGGGGAATTCTATGGAGCTGGAAAATAAAGGGAGAAAAACACAACAGGGGAAGGGGTGGGGAGGAAAAGACAGGCAAAAAGTTGCTCAAAGCATTGTCTGGTCCCGGTCAGTTCCAGATGCTAATCTCTGATCACCGTACCATATTTTTGTGAGAATTGGGATTTCTGCCTCAAAGACAGCAGGAATAATCACCAGCATGTGAGAAATGCCAAGGGCTCTCAGGGGCCGCCAAAGCCCAACATGCAGACCCAGGATGAGAACAGAAGAGCTCTTTGGTGATGAAGGAAGCATTGGGCGTCACTTGGAAAGATAATTGAAGGCCTTCATGGGAGGTAACCCAACCCACTGAACAATGTAGAATGCTCCTTGTGGTTCCTCCCTACAAGAAGCTACATGGTTTTCTGTATCCAAAGTCCATGTCCTTTTTTATAGCCTGGCAGACAGATAATTATGTGAAGAATTGCCTTCCTTCTGCAGAAGACAGTGAGATAAACACTGAGGGGAATGAGGTCAACACTGCAGCAGCCCAGCTCTGCTTCCTGAGGCAAGGCTGGCATCAGTGAACATCTAAAATATCCCACCCCTGGAGAGCTGCCAATCTGCCCGAGGGGCCTTCGCTGGTAACATTTGAAAAGAAAGCCATGCCTCATATTGCGGCTCCATTTCTCATTGTGCTTCTGTGCCCCATAAAGAAGGGAGCACTCCTGCAGGACTTGTGCCACATTGCTGTGCCAGCTGCACCACAACACTCAGTGAAAAGCATGGCCCTGGTGGGAACGAGGACTCGGAGCAGAGTAATGCCAGACTCATAGCGGAGTGTGAAGTTGTTGCTGACAACAGGAAGTCCAGCTTCACATGGTATGGCAACAGCCTCGGGGCACATCCTCATCTACCAACAGTTACCTTAACTCCTCAGTGCCAGTTGTGCTGGTGGCCTCACAGGGCCATAAGTAACTCAAGCTAGCTCCGACATAGGCTTTGTTTTGGCTAGTGGGTTGGACCTGTTTTCCAAAGGTTCCTTCCAACCTGAGGTAGGGTGTATGTCCACGAATAATATCAGCCACTGTGTCATGCAGCTGGACAAAACCAGAACCAAAATGTCACAGAGACAAAGTACATACTCCAGGGAATTTTCACGGTGGCTTTACTTACTAGGCAAAAATTATCACAGACTTACAGAATGGCTGAGGTGGGAAGGGTCTTCTGAGGATTATCTAGACCAAATCCCTCTCCTCAGAGCAAGGTCAGCTACAGCAGGTTACTGAGGATTGTGTCCACTTGTTTTACATATCCCCAAGGACAGAAGATCCACAGTCTTTCTAGGCAGCCTGTTTGACCTCTGTCACAATAAAGGAAACATATCTAAACAGGATTTCCTGTGTTTCAGTTTGTGCCTATTGTCCTTTCAGTGGGGAGTGGCTCTGCCTTCTTTATTACCTCTATAAGGTATTTAGTCTCATTGGTAAGGTCCCCCGAGGTCTTTTACTCTCCAGACTGAACAGTCCCAGCTCTCTCAGCCTCTGCTTGTATGTCAGGTGCTCCAAGCCCTTAATTATTTTTGTGTGCCTTTTCTGGATTTACCCATCATGTCTGTGTCCATCTTGTACTGAGGAACCCAGAACTGGACCAGCGTTCCAGATGTGTCTCACCAGGGCAGAGCAAAAGGAAAGAACCACCCCCCTCAGCCTGATGGCAGCACTTCTCCTAATGCAGCTCAGGATGACACTGGCATTATCCCTTGCCTCAATGGAAGCTGTAAGCCAGTTTACAGATGAAGGCATGATCATTTGTAATGGAGTGTTTGAAAGAAAGAGAGTAGTCTCCTGTGAAGAGTTGCTGAGCTTGGTTTCTTGCTGCAAGTAGTTCCTGCACGTGCTTTCCATATGATATTTGTGCAAGCTCACCGCTGCCTCTGGGGATCAGGTCACACACGAGTGTTGGTGATACCCTCACACTTGTGCAGTAAGCCTCTAGATGGCAGGAGCTGCTGTTTGGCCAGGTGTTACAGCAGGGATGAGTGACTGCAATGTGGATGATGCATTCAGCGTTGTACACACACAGTGAGAAAATTGTATTAATGAGAGCCCACATTTGCTGTAGGAGCAACCTAAAGTCCATCCCCATGTCTTAGAGACAGTTTCTAAGAGTGCCCAAAATTTGGGATCTGTTATGTCTAAAGCATTGGAAAGTTATAAGTAGAAACAGACAAAGTGTAAATACACAATGTGCTCCTGCTGTGTTTTCTCAGGAGATACTTTCCTTAAAATTGCAGTCACTGTAATTTTTCTCTGGAGTACTGTGGGCAGCAAGAACCAGTTTATCTTGCAGCAGGAATAAAAACATTGCTGACTGTTTCTAGGAGGGTAAATGTGCTTTCAAAGTCCCCTTGACTATAATTGCAATAGTGTTTCTGCCCACCAAATTGCTTTGCATACTTCATCCTTTTGGAGTTCTGTGTTCCCTGAGCTGCAGGTCCTCTTCATCCATTGAAGATTAGGGTCATTTTATTTAGTTATTTATATATTTAAATCTGCTAATAAAATCCACATAAAGTTTTTCTGACCCTGCATCATTAGCCTATTTTCCCCCCTCCTTGACCTACTGCTTCTGTTAACTGGAGATTCTTTCTTGGAGCTGAGTGAAGCACTGACTGTGTCCTGAAATTATGCTCTAAAAATGCTACATGATGAAGCACTTAGAGGTTGGTGTTCCTTCCTGGCATCCGTGCATATGATCTGCCTTGTCTCAATACCTTCTAGCAGATGTTTATCCTGCCTTGCCCACACATTACCTCATCCATAAACAAAGATGTTAAATGTTACACTATGTAAATCCTCCCCAAACCACTCAGTACCAGCATTTCCCCCTTGATGCAAGTGGCATCAAGAGGGACTGAAATAGAGGTTATAAATGACAAGGAGATGGCCTTGTATCAAATCTTCCCCACTCCTCCATCTCATATGGCCTTTCTGTCTTCATGCCAGCCCCCATCAGGCCTGGCCTGCACTGCAAAACTTCCCATGGATGAACCTTTCCAATGTTGCTCATGGGTCTCCTCACAGTGCAGGAGCACAGACAATCAGGTTGGAAATGAGGAGACATTTCTTCTCAGAAAGAGCAGTCAGGCATTGGAATGTGTTGACCAGGGAGGTGGTGGAGTCACCATCCCTGGAGGTGTTCAAGGAAAGGTTGGACGTGGTGCTTAGGGACATGGTTTAGTGAGTGACCTTGGTGGTAGGGGGATGGTTGGAGCAAATGATCTTGGAGATCTTTTCCAACCTTAATGATTCTGTGATCACATCACATGTATGTTGCGAGCTCATGGGCAGACCTCAGACACTACTAAGTCACCTCCTTCCCACAGGCTACAAGTGCCATCAGACCAAGTGAGGATCATTTTGGCTGGCCTTGGAAGGTCAGTATTCATGGATGAGCTGTAGTGAGGAAGGAAGGGGCTGATCCAAATGCCTCCCCAGAGGGAAGCCATTTGTCTTTGCTGCTTATTGGTTCCTCTGGACCTCCTTGTGCAGATGCTGGTGGTCCTGCCCCTCAGGGAAGGTCAGGATGAGAACCCAAACCCATGTGACGTGGTCATCCTTACAGGCAGAGCTGCCTAAAGGCACCTCTGTGCCTTTAGGTACACAGACAAGGGAGGTCTGCAGGCTGCAGAGGGTAGCTACAGTATGTTTTTGTGTTCTCTACCCAAACAGCAGAGTATGTAAACACGAATCAGCTGAGGTTGTATTCAGTTTATGTTGCTAATCTGCAGTGAACAAACAAGAGAAAATGGTTCCAAGCTGTGAATATGTTACCATTTCCTCCTCCTGAATCTGAGAAAAAATAAAACCTACAAAATGAATAAAATTATCAGCACCAGCTTTAGGCAGCATAACCTAACAAAACAGAGAAATAGCCAACCAGGATAGGGACTTGTCCCTGTTAACTTCAAATCATGAAGTTAGTGGGTTATTTTTATCTCTGCAATTCATTCTTTTGTACTTCCCAGCTCTGAATGTTTACCTTTCAAAACTGCACACTAGTAAGCTTGTCTGCCATCCTGCATTATTCTGGGCTTCTGCATAGGGTGTCCATGCAGCCCATCAGGTCTCTTGACAGATACTTTACTACTCCTCAGCCTACAAAGGCTCAAACCTGATCTTTCTAATGAGCAAACCACAACTTCCAAGGTGATACTATTTTTCTGGATTTTCAAATCTCCTGCTAGAAGTATTCTTTGAAGATCTTTTGTTCCAAACAAAAATCTGTATTGGTTTCTTTTGAAGTTTTCTTTAGAAAATTATCCTGGAATCATGTGTGCTAAGAAATCTTCTTGGGCTGTTTTTCTTTAAAATTCCACAGTTTCAGAAACAAGAAAAAACATGTTGCTCAGACTAACTGGAATGCCATGTGTTCATACAGTTATTGAATTTTTGTGTATATCTGGAGTATATTGTAATACTGTATATATCAGTTGATATATTATATCACATCACATTTGATTAACCTGTACCAAAACCAGGTGGCTTCAAAGAACTGTCATGTAAGATGTAGAGACAAAATCAGGCCATTCAATTTTTTTTTAAGAATAGTGTTTCTTATATCTGAAGAGAAAAATATATGGCACTCAAGTGTACAGTGGATGTATATAGCACATGGCACCATATAGCAAATTCTTAGTCTTAGTGAAATGCTAGCAATGTTTCTAGCAAGCAGCGGATTATGTATGTGTCAGAAGAGTCATGATGCTTATATTTTGCCTAAGACCAAGTCTGTGTCCCAGGACAGATTGAGGTCATGGAGCTGCAGTCATGCTGAAGACCCACCACTATACATTTCTGCAGACCTTGTGAGGTTATTGGCCCTCCTTTAGTATCACACCACTCTCCTTAGACAATAGAAAGATATGCTAAATGGCAACAGTGGGAGGGTGATGGTAGGTATGAAACCTGTGTGCATGAAACCTTGGACAATTCTGAAAACTTTTTGAATTTTTTCACTGGTCAACCTGCTTTGGTGCTCTCAAGAGGTTCCTTTCTAAAAGCACAATGTTCCTTGCTACCATCAGTGACCCCAAATAGCTGAGTGATAAAATGTGATACACTTCTTGTGATCCTTTGGAGTTCTGAGACTCCCAGGCATTGGCTACCTTTGCAAAAAGGAAGGGCTGAACCACAAGCTACCAGTGCAAGTATATTTGGTTCAGGAATCTTTGCTTTATTATGGCAAAAACAAGTTACTGAAGGCAGATATCTAGTTTCTCCAAGCTGAACAGCATTCCTGTCACCCTGAGGCTTAGCTGTGGTTTTCCATTCTTGTCATCCAAATTTTCATTTACACAAATATTCTGGTTTTTTTGAGGTATCACAGCTCCAAAGAAGAGCTTCAGGCTTATGAAAAATATTTTATTGAAAACCATGTAAAATATCAGTTTGGAAGTAAAAGTATATAATGTAGGTTAATTTCTGGAACATATGGGATATTGAAATTTTTATAACTATCACTTGAAACAAGCACAAGTGCCTAATTTGCCCCTCTGCATTCAAGGCTTTATTTGTTGGCTCCATTACTGTGAGAGGGCATGTGCTTCTGCAGAGGCAGTGTTCATTTTCCTATAACTGTCAGCTGCTGTAAGCCACATCAAACCCAACACACATTTGTTTTCCAGAGAAAAAGACAAGAATTAGTATGATAGCCAGTTGCCCCCTCAGTCAGCCCCTTTTTGCTGACTTTGCCATCTCTCCCTCATTTGTCCCTTTTTTTTTGTGATAATATATGTCTTTGGCATGCAACCAAACCTGAGGTCTTCCTACACGCAACGCCTGGCATTTCATTCAATAACAAAATAAAGACAGCTGTGGTCTTCTTGGATCTCACCCTGCCAAGGAATAACAGCAAAGGAAATTGCAACCATGTCCATGGACCCACCTCTGAGGGTTTTCCTATATCAGAGAATCCCCCAGTAAATATTAACCTTGTTTTAATGTTGTTTTATTCAATTACAGAAGTATAAAAGGGACCTTTTGGAATCCTTGCCATCTCAAGATGTTTCACAGGGCTGGACTCAGTGATTTTGGGGATCCCTCAGGGTAGATCAAGATCTGTCCATGGGTTTCTCAAAGTTTCACTGCTCCTGGGAGACTTGTGCATTCTTTATGAAGTCCAGTTACAGGCAAAACTCCTTAACGCTGAGTCTTGTTTTCAATCATCTTGTGTCTTTTCCATGCCCTCTTGTTTTAGTAGTTGCCAAAGTTTTTTGAGAAGCAACTGTGGTAAAGGATCTCCATATTTCACACACATGGGTCTGTAGTCCTTTAACATGGCCTCGTCTAACAGCCGGAATCGCAGGTTCATCTGTCATTTGGATACCCAGGGTGTAGGTCAGCCAGCTGCTAACAGCCGCAAGAAAATAGGCTGGAGCTGAAGGCTTGAGACCAGCTGCGTAATCCCCACCTCTTTCCCTAGATTACAGCAGAAGACTTTTTTGCTTCTTGAAAGTGCAAAATCTGCCTTCTGAAATTTGAGGTTTCCCGTAAAAAATGGCATTAATTAGCAGTAGCTGGTTGCCTCAGCACTGGGTTGGGGAGGAGTTATGGTTTCACATCAGATGCCAGCCTCAGGAGAAGAACATTTAGTGGTCTTGAGTTTGAATTGGTATATAAAATTGAACAACTAACTGTTTACAGATGTAATAAACTAAATGCTTGTGTTTGGGCTCACATGGCAGCTTCTAACTCCATGTGCTGCCAGGGAGACAAAGTAGCCGTGAAAATACACCAATGTGGTGTGTCAACAAAGATGTGTCTGTTGTGCTTCACCGATGAGGCTCGTTATTTTGGGGGTTGGAAGTGACCACAGGAAAGTATGTCTTTGAGAAAAAGTGAACAGTGCCAGGTAAGGACTCATTTGCTATTTCCTCCATTTCTGACTGATTCTAGGAGTCTCTTCTAGTCACACAGCAAATATCCTTGGGCTTTCTTTCCACGCACATTATCGCTGTGTTTTCCTATTTTATGAGAAATGTTTATTTGGCTACTGTTATGATGCTTTGTGGTTTATGATGTTGAACTGGGAAGTGGTTCTCCTCCAAGATCTGAGTAGATCTAACAGGAAATAATACCGGCCAGAATGCACAGGCATGATTGGACAGTCAAATCCCAGATGAACTGCAATTCTTACACTTTTGTAGGAAATGGGGATCTTAATATCTGGAATAACCACAGAGAAGCTAACAGAGCAGTGCCAGGTTCACATCTGGCTCCCTTGCTGTTTGGATATTTCATCTATTGGCTGTGTCCACATGGACAGCTTAACCCTCTCTTGAACTCCAGAAAGTATCTGAAGGGATGGTGCATCCACATCTGAACATGTCTTGCTCGCTGAGACTCGTCTTCCAAAGCTTTCATCTTTTTATATAGATCTTAAATAGGCCACATTCAGACTTGTGTATTTGCTTATCCGGTTTGTCCCTGTGAAACCAGCAGGAGCTAGCTGGCTGTAGAGGGGCCAGAAGCCAGCTGTAGAAGAGATTTTGCTCTTTCTGAAAAGAGGCAGTCAATGTCACATGCTTTTTGCAATGTTGTATGATGAACACTTCATATTGAACAAGCTTCAGGGGGAAGTCCATGTTATAAGTGTTGGCACAGTTACCAACATTTGATATTTTTGCTCTTACAAATGATCCCTAAAATGAACTGCATTGTACTTCCAGAGTTTCTGAGGAAACAGACTCAGCCACTAAGTAATTATAAGGTAGAATCATAGGAGAATGAAATGGGGACTAGAAATGATTTCTCATTCTCCAGAACATAAAAGGAACAAAAGAAACAAACAAACAAAAAGTTTAACAAGGTGTTCAAAGAGACCTTTTACAGATCTGCCATCAAAAGCAAAGGAGGAATGGGTGCTAGAAAGGGGTTGGGGCTGGGAAATGTGAGAGTTATCTGAGACCATGGGGTTTATGGGGTAACCGCCCTGTGTTCCAGGAGCAAGATAAAAGTGCTGCCAAATACCTTCACCTGAGTTTTGACTTCAGGAACCAGAGTATTCACTTCTTTCTAAATTGGTAGCATAGGTGATAGTCGGAGAGATGAGGGCACATAGGTGCCATATTCCCATATGAGAAATGGTTGAAAGGAGGTAGATTTGCATGTTCTTCTGTGGCCAAGGAAATCAAGACAGGCCAGTAGCAGACTGCAGCTGTCCCAGGAGGGACACAGAGATGAGAAGGACCCAGAAGAGCCCAAGGACAGGATGGTTAAAAATTCCTTTCCCTTCTCCTGAGGTTGGTGTGAAAGACAAGTAGCAGAAAACTTGGCATTGAGTGTGTGGGAAGTTGACTTGTATGTAAGCGGGAGGAAGAAGAGTTAATTGCTGAGTGGGAGGGAGGCAGAACTTCACACTGGGAGGTTTTACTTATTTTATGGGGCTTGCTCTGGGCTGTAGAGCTTTTATGGGTCTCTGAGGAAACATCTGAGCTGGCTAGAAGTTCTGCTGAGCTGGAAAGAGGACAAAAGTACAGTGAGCTGAAGATAAGAAAAAACACTTAACCCAATTTATATTCACTCTTGTTTTAATCCACATATTACTCATATGCCAATATTAGTTCTTTTTTCCCCACTACCAATAAATCTTTAAAAACACTTAGGAGTCAGAATTATTATTATTATTATTTTCAGAAGAACGCTGTAAAAGTCCCTGGAAATCTTAAACTGGAAAAAAAAAGTTACATTCCTAAGCCCTGCCATTTCCAAGGGGTTGGGGACAGGGACAGAAATCCCTCAAGAAATGAAAAGTCATCAGCTTGGTTCAGGGTTTCAGTGGTTTCATTATTCAGTCTGTGCAGAAAAGCCATTCCAAAATACACAGCTCCTGCTAATGCCAATACTGGAGCACTGCTTCCTCACCCACATTTTGAAGAGTTTTCTTGAACGTATGAAGTAGAAGAAAGGGCTGAGAGTAAAAAAGCCTGAAGAACTAACAGAGGCAGAACATTTCCACAGCAGTTACCTACATTTGTCATCCAGGCCATGGCTGCATGGATGAGTTTATTACAGGTCTCCCTTATCTCCTGGAAGCAGTGTCAGTTTTTCTGAAGCAGGTAGTTTCTACTACTGTAGCTCATTTTCCACTTTATAGATATAATACAGAAATAGAATGCCACTGAAATGTAGACCCACATTAAACACTGTGTTTGTCACTTTGAGGGCCAAAACAAGCCCTTTGGAGTGTCAGGGGGTGCAGAGACCCCCTACAGCACTCCAGCACTCCCAGCTCTTCAAAGTCTCACTGGGAATCCACATGATACAAAAGACTTGATCCAAAGGCAGAATCCTCTGACAGGGAAATATCAAGATATGTGAACACACATATGCTTTTGAAAAGTGATGTGTTCTTCAAGCAGGGGTAAGGAACATTTCCCATGCTGAGAATCAAATAAGATCAAGCACTTTGGCAGGCCAGGTGCCTCAAAGGGGCCTGCAGTGCACTTTTGCCCTTCTGATTTTTAATTGACCACAGTCTAAGGCTACCTGATCTTGATCTTCAGATCAGGCAGGGACATGGAAAATACAAACTAATTCTGAGTTCTGGATTGTTCAGCATTCTTTTCAGGCTAATTTCAAATCACTTCTGTGTCAGAAGAGGAACAACAGCTTTCAACCATCAAACAACAGATCATAGAAGTTCCAAATCCCCTGTGAGACAACATTGTACTTGATAAAGACAACATTGTACTTGATAAAGACACCAATGGGAACTACAGACATAATTCATTTTTCTTATTAATATCATATGATTTGGGAAACATAACAAAACAAAATAAAATAAAGTAAAATAAAATAAAATAACATTAGCCCACTCTCTGTTCATGGTAGTGTTAGGCTGCCAGTAGTGCACCAGCCAAGCACCAGTCTTGGCTAAGCCTAGAAAAGGTCACTGCAGAGTAAGGTGTTATTTCTTTGGGTGTTGGAGCAAGTGACCAGCTGCAGAGCTCAAGTCCTCCTCTTGGGGTCAACTGGTATAGGGCTGAGCACGTCAGCTCAGTCTCTGCCAAGACGAGCACAAGCTACCTGAGAGTTGTTCCTTTTGTTTCCAGAGGTCAGAACAGAAGACAACTTGCTGCATACTTAGGATATCTAAAAGACTGTGGAAGACAAAAAGAAACAAAAATCTCTACCTAATAACTTTGTGGGGACATTTCACCCATGCTGTTGACTTTTTGGTAGAAATATGATCAGATTTCTTTCATTAATCCCCTGCATGTTGCCATTCAGAATGGGGGACAGCTTTGGGGGTGTTATCAAATGTCATTTCCTTGCTAGAATCTCCCAAGCTTGAGTTTTATAAATTCAAAGATACTGGAAACATCACCGTGTAACCAACAGAATAATTGATTTGGCATCTTGTATAAACTAGAAGAAAAAAAATGAACATAGCGCAAAAATTATCCTAAAGAGAGTTACAGCTGCTCTCTTAAAATAGCTGAAAAGTCAGCCTTAAATTCGTGGGTCTGAGGCCAGTCTCATATTCCCATAAAATTTATGTCACTGCTTCCTGGTCTCTTCCCTAAATCCTTATATTATGTATGTAATTCTGTTCCTATTTCTCAGACTTCTTTACCCTTCTTCTCTCTACCTTTACACATACTTCCACCACCACATTAGCCCATGCACAGGATGCATGAGATGGGATTAGAAAAGCACATCTTCAATTCTAAAAGAGACAATTTCAGTTACATTTAAGATAGGCGGGACAAAATTAATCCAGGGGTTAATAATTAGCAGCTATTACTTTTTTTTTTTTCCTTTTGCTTCAGTGCCAGAAAATCCAATCCAATATAACTAATGATGTTAAAAAGGAACCAAATGTTAGAGTTAGTAAATCAATCAAAGGGAATATTATGAATCAATGTGTCTGGGCCAAAGGCTTTTAATTCAGCATTTAATTTAATTACCAAGTAGCTGGCAATCTAGGATGCCTTTTAGCATCTATAACATCTGGGAATCTATAATGTCTTAATAGCTAACTGTTTCCATACATGTCGCAATAAATGGGCACTGGGAGATGATGTTACTTTTAAGCTACTATTACTGGTGGTGGTTGTAGAGCAGCTGATATTATTAGTTATTAATAAATAACTGATTTTCCAACCCAGTTCAGAATGATACCCCAAAAGAGTAATAATAAAAGCAGTGGTGATAAAGGCTGCTGTAGCCGAGATGGACATTGCCTTAGAGTACAGGCACTGCACAGATGTAGGGTGAAGGACTCCCCCTGTGGCCAGTCCTTAGCAATATGCCTACTGTCAGCCTCTCTGTCAGTCTGTTGGCAGCATGCACTCCGTTCTCATCCTACATTTGAAGAAAATGGGTGATGAGCAGCCCACGGGAGGTTCAGAGATTAAGCCAGCCTTGGGGAATCACATGAAATACCAGGCTTCCCTCATCGTGACAGAAAATTTGGGCAACCTCTTTCCTTGCCTGCCAGTCCTAAGGGTAAAAAAGCTTCTTTTTATATCCAGACTGAATCTCTTTCAATTCGACTTATGCCCAATGTCTCTCATCCTCCTATCATGCATCCCTGTGAAAACCCTGCGTCCATCTTGATGATGCCCTCCATGTAGGTACAGGGCTTGCTCAGGTCTCCCCAGAACTGTCTTTTCTCTGGGTTGACAAAGCCCAGCTGCCTCAGTCTGTCCTCAAAAGTCAAGTGTTTCAGCCCTGAGCATACTATTCATTCTCCACTGAAATTTCTCTGAATTATTGATGCCTTTCTTGTATTTAGGCACCCAAAACTGGCATGGTATTCTGGATGTGGTCTGCTGAGTGCTAAGAAGGAGTGGTCACTTCCATCATTCTGCTGGCTGTGCTCCTGCTCAAGCAACCCAGGGTGCCTCTGGCCCTTCCTGCTGCCTTTGGACAGAAATGGCAGACAGAATGCTCCAGACTCTGCTCACACTCACATTAGCCACTAACTTTATCCCGGTGGGCCTGGGAGTAGAACTTGGACCAGCTTGGAATGAATAGCTTTCAGCTTCAAACACTTGGGCTTTGTTTCCTCTCATGAGCTAAGGAGGAGGGCAAGAGAGGGATGTGGAAACCAATTTTAAAAATAACTAAATTGCATTGAACTTCAAAAAAACAATGTATTTGTAAATTGCTACCTACCAAAACGTCAAGGGATGATAGTAAAAGAAACTGCAATTTATCTGATCTATACAACTAAATCTATAAAAGGGCTGCTGGGCAGACACCTCCTGCCACTTAGCACCAGATCAAAGTCCATGGTGTTCTCAGCCTGAATCTTTTCTTCCATTTTCCTACACCCATATGATCAATGCACGTCACATCAGCCACGAATTTACCAGGACTTAAGGGACCTGTATCACTCTCCTACATTTCCTTGACTCTGCTGTCCAGTGGGGCCCACATGTTCCCTTGCAAGGGGATCACATCTCCAGATGTGTGACTACAGAGTCCCTCATCATACTGGTGTAGCCACTACTGCACAGTGTGAAACTGATTTGGAAATATAGGTATAAGGTGAAACATTGGCTTTATGAAGTCAATGAGAGTCAAAGGAAAAATTCTGTATTGCTCCATCAAACTGAGCTGCCTGTTAGATCTGTGATTCCTTCTTTACTTGTTTTGGTCATGGTTCTGACTGTGAAGCATCTGGATCACCTGCAAGTCATCCGCTGCAGCATTCTGGAGGCCTGGGAGGACAGATGCCCCCAGCCAGCTGGACACTGACAGCAGCATGACAGAGCTCAGGGGCATGGAGCAGTGACACATCGAATTTCAGAAAACAAGAAGATTCAAGTTACAAACACGCTGACTAGAATGGACCTGGAAAAGCTAGCCATTTCTGGCAACTTATCATATTCTTTCCATCTGCAACAAGCTTTTATTGCCATTTCAGCAAAGTTTGGTTAATTTCATTTCCAGCGTTTTTTCTTCTCCATGATGCTCTCTGCTCTTCAGGGGTCTGACTAATAGTGAAAGTGCTACAATTCTTTCCACTGTCTTAGACCTTGCATTTGCAGCCAAGTGATGCTGATCCAAAAGGTTTACATAAGTATAATAAGCATCCAAATTTCTGCACTGGACCTCTAACCATTAGGGATTTTATTGATCATTACTATAAAGATCCTTTCTGGGGACCCAATTCTGCAAAGAGTTATGTGCATGAGCAGCTTCCATAGATTTATTGACTCATGGGCATTTACAGGATCAGACCATGAAACATTTGTTTTGCATTCAACAAATTTCCCACTTAAGCCCAGGAGTTATGTCTTGATGGCTCCAGGAAAAGGTTTTGGTCATTCAGGATGAATGTTTTGAACTCTTGTCAAGGTTGAGAATCCACTTCTGGACAAGGAGGCAACAAGCACATGGGAGATACTGAGAATTTAGAAGAGAGGTCAGAAAGAGAGAAGAGTTAGTCCTTAGCCTTAGAGAGTGTTGTTTAATTATTGCAACTCACACAAAATCACCAAGTGCAACACTGCTCTTTTCACCCCAAAGAAAGTCATATCAGTTAAGCTTTGTTTTTCAAACAGCCAACTTAGAGTTCTCTTCACTGCCATTCTTGGGTTGTAGCATTTTGCCTTTTCCAGATTTCCTCTGAGATCACAAATGCTGGGTTCAAACAGTGATGTACCTCTGGTGCACCCCTGCTAGCTTGATATCAGAAGTTACAGAGCAAAACACCAAGTACTGTGAGATTTGCACTCAAAATTAAGAGCTGACAGTGCTGCATCTAGGCAACTCCTTGCTGCCAGCCCTCTGAGCAGGAATAATTATCTTAATGACAATAAGAAGCAACCTGAACTAATGGCTCCCTTCAAGCACAGTCGACAGGTTACAGGATTTATTTTTAAGGGCTCAATGCTGGCTGAGCACCTGGTAGGTACCGGGTAGGGAAACTGAGCTGGAGATGAGCTTTCTCCCATTCATTTTCTGCCTTTCTCCCTGCCACCTCCTTGTGGGCACCCAGACAGGTTGAAGGAAGCCCCAATGAGCTGGGTAGGTGAGGCTGGGTCCTCAGCACTGGCTCACTCTGCAGATCCACCCTGACTGCACAGCACTGCTTGTTGGTGCAGAGCAAGCCATGGGCTTCCACAAAATCCACCTCGGCTGTGAAGTTCAGAGTCCTGAAAGTAGCTGAACATCCCTCCGGGTAATTAAATACAGCAAGAAGGAAGCAAGGAAATAATAACTAAAAAAATAGTCCTGCACATGGAGAGGGAAGCTAGGAAATCTGCTTTAAAGGCAGCACAGCCCTGAACTTTCACCCAGTTTCAAGCTGAACTTTCACTCAGTTTAGAGAAAAGTCCTCACCTTGTCTTCCTCTAACACCTCCCAAACCACTTCCACCCCTGACAGCCTCCTCCAGCTCTTCATCGTGCTGCGGTTTTCAAATCCCCTTACAGCATCCCAGTGCAAGTGTGCAGTGTTTGAGAGTATTTCTGACCCACTTTGAGATCTCAGAGCTACTTGTCTCAATTTTCCCTGTGGTGGCTTGATCTACCCCAGCTGGGGGCCCTGTACTTGAGAGGTAGAGAACACAGAAAAACTTTGACCACAAAAATGAGAGGTAAAACATTACCCGTAGTGAAGCGCTGCCTGCCTTTAGCATCAACATGAGGGAGCAGTGTGCAGCCACAAAGCTTTCAATCCCCTGCAGACCCTAAATGGGTGAGAAATGCTTGCTAGTCAGTGATGAAGAAATCCGTCAACCTAATATTTATTTTAGAGTGAACAGAGCCATTCCCACATCCCATCCTCCCTCTGCCCTGAACAGTTAAAACATTTCCATCAGCGAGAAGTCAATACTTCCAAAGGATTTTTTCACACAAGCGTGAAGAGCCCCTCACTGCTCACCTGGTGTAGCGGTGGTTGTGGCATGCCCCCGAACCAGGGGGCCTCCAGCATCAGTAGTGCACCTGGCCCAGCTGGACATATTTCCTTTACAGTCGAAGAAGAGGAACAAGCACTTTTCTGGAAAGATTCAGCTCATCCTGAAGTGGGGGAGGGACATAGCTCTAGGCAGGCACCTGAGTGTTGGTGCCTACATGCTCTCTGGAGGTGGAGTCTAGCTGCCTGAGATGAAGTAGGGTACCTCATGTGGGCACTAGACATGGCCCTGCATGCCTACAGGTCACTCGTGGGTCTTGGATTGGATTCACCAGACCCATGGGCTGCTGACACTTAGAAACCTGTGTTCAGGCCAAGGAATGAAAGTGAACTGCATGGCTCTGTAGGCTCTGCTGACTGCATGGGCTAGCTTCCCACAGATTAACATGAGGCTTTAAATGCTACAGTAGGTGCCTAAGTTGGTTCATATGGCTCATATCCTGAGGTTTCCTTCTGGTTTCTGTTGCCCTGTAAAGAGACATTGTACAAAATTAGTTCTACGCAGCACTGTAGCAGATGGCTTTAGATGGGTGAGATTATTGACTCCTGAGAGGAACTGGGGTCAGACTCTTCCTGTGTCTGATCTCGATGCAGGCCTAGAGAAATGCAGACCACATGGAGAAAAGGTGGTTCATCTGAGGCACCTTGCTCAGCCCCTCTCCACACCTGGGGAAGGGCTCAGACTGCAGACTTGGGAACTGTGAGATAACCTGGGCATGGCCTCTCTTAGCAGCTGCCATGAGATCACTGCAAAGCCTGAAGATGGTTTCTCTTCAGTCCATTTTTTTTTATTTTAACCATCACCTTCGAATCAGTTAAGGTTGTAGTCCCCATGCTTGGGTATCAGCTTGGTGATCCAAACCAAAAAGCTTGGAATGCCTTGGGCTGGCCAAGCAGAAAGAGCTCTTTATTTTATAAGAGTTCATGCATTCTGAACAAAGCCAATAGCTTGTAGGGCCCTTTGACCTGTCAGGGCAGGATGCCAGGATACTCGCCTCTACGGAGGGATGCCAGGCATTTGGTGCAGCTCTGAAACCCTACACGACAGGGATTCAGAAGGTCTTCTAATATAAGAAAAACTAAGAGAATCCTAAAGCTGTACATGGTGGCAGCACTAGTACGTGAGGAGCACTGCTGGGAGTTTGGAAGCCTGCACTATAGTGGGAGCACAGCATTTGTCGTGGCTTTGTTGCATTTAGGATAAGTGAGCCTGTACTCACTAACAGACAGCCCTGTCAGTGATACCCAGAGACATCCCAGCCTTCTCAGGCTGCTCCCTTCACTCAGCCAGAGAGAGGACACCACCAATACCTTAGAAATACCCTCTTGCAGAAGATAACTTTTGAGATAGAGGTGTTTTAAAAATAATGCCAAGGAAAACAAACACTTTAAGGCTAAAGGCAAATTGGAGGATGACTGCAGATGCAGGGTTTCTTTCGTATTTTAGAATCTAGTTGATGTAAAGTTTGCTACCAGCTTCAGACTTCAATTATTGTATTTTTTCTTGACTGGGGAGGAATGATGAAAAACAAGAAATTAGTAATAATATTCTATGACTGTTTGGAAAACAATTTCTTCTTGCTTTAAGCATGTTCAGCAGCTCTACATCTCTGTTGATCTGAGAATATTTTAGTGAGCAGCAAGGGTGAAATATATTGACTTCTAAATGACTGTATTAAAATTGCAATGAGGAAAACAGAAAAGAGAGAAAACTTCAAAGTTCTAATACTTGTATGGCTTGGCATGTTTCTCTTTATTTATTATCTGTACTGGTATAGTGCCTGCATCAGGGAGCAGTAGCCTGCTGTGCCTTGGAAAATGTGTAACAAATGCATCCTGCCCATGGACCTGACAAGCAAAGTCAGAGAAACTGCAGGGAGTGTAAAACTCATAGAATTCAAGTGACATGCAACCAGGAGAAAGATAAGCTTTAGGTCAAGCCTGCAGAAGAGAGAGTGGGATCTTTGTTTTCAAAGGACAAAGCTGAAGGAAATGGCATACAGTGAAAGCTGTTTTCAACACTGATTTCCTTTATCACGTTAAACAATAACTTTTGTTCTCGACATCTTTTTCTACTCTGGTGGTGGTTTCCTTTTTGGAAGCAAATTGTCCAACTGGTTTACAGTCCAAAGTCCCATTTCTCATATGAATGATGCACACACAGAAGGGCTGAGAGGGAGAGGTTCTTCCAGCTCCACAAGAACTGTCAAGATCTGACATTCTTTTCTGACCAGAAAAGAAGAAATATTGAAGCCCTGGAAAAAAATATATATACGCACAGCAAATCCAAAGGAAATGAACATTTCAGACTGGGTGAGCAAATTCTATATTTTCCAAATGTTTATTTTGATTTTGACCTTTTAAAAATGTTTCCAAATGTTTTTTCTTCTCAAATAACTTCCCAAACCTTTCAAACGGAAATGCCATTTCAAATGTTAGAAAGCAAATCCTTGGCATGCTGGAGTGGCCAAATATTCCAGCTATCCCCAAACTTCTTGCATCAGTACACTGCAGGGCATGCAAGCTTTGTGCAGCAGCGGCTCTTCAGTGAGATATGGGCTGGCTGCTCCTGCAGAGGCTAGCCCCATGAGGACCTGTACTCTCCCCCTGAGCAGTCTCCCACTCCATGCAGAAGATAAGTGGGAGTCAGGTTTTGTCTTAAAGCCATATGTACTCATCTTCCTTCCAGCATCTGTGTGTCAGCAGAGACAGATGGAGGTGCTCCAGGTCCTCAGCAGTCCTGACCTATTCCAGTTTGCTTCTGACCAGACCAGTTCTTCTCAAAAGTTGAGTGTTGCCTCCTGTTCCTTTCAGCCATGACCCAGATGTTCTCCTGGTGTGGAGATGAGAGTTTCTACACACTCTGCTCATGTTGAATGACCACTGCATAATTTGAGAAAACATTGTCAAGGACTATGTGGAGAGGGTGGGCCTCTCCATGGGTAGAAAGGTCCTTAATTCTTGGGGAAAATCAGCCATCTGATGGCTTTTAGTGATACGAAAGACTTTTTGAACTGATCATAGCATAAGATTTCTTGACTTTGGGGCTGAATCCCAAAATGATTTTTAAAACAAACAAATTTCATCACTTTTACCCACCTGCCTATCAGAAATAATGATTCTCCAGCTCTCCTCCTCTGGAGCACAACTCAGGACAGCCAGAAAGCCTTCAGCTGAGTTGCATCACATTACAAGCACCTTCCAGGCATCACAAATCTGAGTTCCCAGAACATCTCTCCTCTAAATTCTTCCAAGCCAAGCTCCCTTACTCAGTGGTTTTGGCTGCCACAGGGAATTTATGGCTTGAACTTTGATGGAGCCTGAGTAATGCCATCAGTCAAATAAATATTTTCTGCCACAAAAATAAAAAGTAAAATAAAATAAAATTGAAGGGATAGCATGTTAAATCTGGAAAAATTTGTGACTTGGAAAGCAAGCATGAACATGTCATGAAAGCCTACCAAGTCTCTATCACAATTACCCACCCTTCTGAAGTGGCAAGGACAATAATGACAGAATGAATCCAATCACTAGTGGCTCAGAGGTGTTTATTCTTGTTTCATTAAAAAAAAAAAAAAAAAAAAAAAGTGAAATCTTGGATTACAGACATTTCACTGCCAGAAAGACTAAGCCTATCTCTTCAAGTTACTGGGAGGATGAGTCCTTATGGTAATCAGTAGTTCTGTAGCTCATTATCTCTTTCTTTAAAATCATAAGACTCATTTCCCCGTAAATATTTCAACATCCAGGAGAATGTGGTGGTAAGCTAGAATCACAGCATGCATTCAAACCTACTTTCACAAACCCATCTCACACTGAAGTTGTCCTGAAGCGTGACCCAGCTATTAAGGGAGCATCATCTTACACAAGCTAGGCAGAGGAGAGGACAGCTAGACACCTCGTTCCTTCAGATGTCCAGTGTAACTGGTCTGCTTTAGCCATACAGTCTGATGCACAGAGATGGAGTGTATACCTCATTCTTCTCCCTACATCTGGGCAGCAGAAGTGAAGCCAAGCATGTGCCTGTTGTTGCAGGTGGTAAGTAGAAATAATATAATGCAGTTCTGCATTATCTTGATGTGGCAAATTAAGAAGCAACACTCCCAGGCTACTTCAGATGCTTAGAAACAAGTTCTACAGAGGAAAGGTCAGTATATTTTTGCATGAGAAGAACAGCTGTGCTTGCTCCTTTCCCTACAGCATATTCACTGTTCTTAATGATCCCTCATGGTTGTTGAATACACATATTTATGAAGTATCAAGGGATATTCTGTATGATGTGTAGCTCTCCAAAATATTGTTTCTCTCACTTACATTTTGCTCAGACATTTTTTATTATTCTTGTATTTCTCTGAACAAGTATCTGAGTTTCTTCTCTGATTTTGTGGTTCGGCCTTTAGCTCCTATTTCCTCTGTATAGTCCTTTAAAGCTTTATAGTGCTTATACAGCCTTTATCCCATTGCTCTGTCTCTTCTTGTTTCTCATCTTATTCAGATTTTTTTGTGTATGTATACGTAAGTTCCACTAATTGTTCTTAATTTTAGGGGGAGGGAAGGTATTGAACAATCAGCCCTACTCCAGTCTTTCAAAGCAGAGAGATCCACACACAGAAAAGATGTGATGCTTATGTGTTACTCCAGTGCTCTGGGATAGTAGACTGTCTGGGTCTGGAAACCGAACACTGAAAATACTGCCACTGGAGGATACTTTGCTTGATTTACTGGACAAATGTGCAGTTTGTCCATCCCTGTGACACCCAGACCTCTGTGTGCTTATGTACTGTGCACTATATGGAGAATCTGAAAGGCAGATCCACCTTGAGGCCTCAGATTAATTGACTGTGGGTATTGTTTTTCTTCACATGTGGTAAATTGGCCTGACAATGCTAAGCTTCTGCAACAATACTTACATCCCTGCTGTTGTCTGTAAGTTGATTGATAAACGTCTCACTGAATTATTTTGCAATATCACTTATTCTAAAGGACAAAACCCCTCTTTTTCTCTAGGAAGCATTTTCTTTGTTGCTCCTGCCATTTTGTTGCTGCAGAACTGTAACAATTGGAGGAACACAAGAGATGTGAGGAGGAGTTGAGAGGTATAACATAAAGCAGAGAGGTGGAAAGAGAGGTGGTAGAGTTGCCTTTCAGTGGCAAGCCAGGAGAAAGTGGCTGGAGAGGAACACAACACAAACCAATACAGTGAGCAGAAGATGCAAAGGATACAGAAGGAAGACTTAAAGATTCAAAAAGTCTCTGAAATTCCTATCAGCTTAGTGGATTTTGGATCAATTCCTGCATGAGCAGGAGGAGGCAGGTAGGCTGACCAGAGCACATGGCAACATGCCATGAAAGTGATTACAGAAACAGTCAGCCACCAATAGGCAATATAATGATATCACATGGAATCACACAGAATTTCTAGGTTGGAAGAGATCTCAAGATCATCGAGTCCAACCTCTACCTAATGCTAACAATCCCCACTAAACAATCACATGATATGATGCATATCATGTGATATGCATCACGTGATAACAAGCTGGTTATCAGATTTCAAGCTGGATGAGAAAGGAGTGCTAGCTGAGCACTGGCTTGGACTGGTTCCATGGGAGCTCCCGGCCCTGTAGGCCAGGGTGGAAAAGGGCACATTGTCACCTCTCAGCAGAGGAGGCCCTGCAGGGTGGGCTGACAAACTTCCCCTCTGCCACCTCTGGCAAGAGGTGGGACAGAGGAAAAGCCTCATGGTCTGCTGCTTGCTGGGGAGGACATCCACCTGTCCAAGTGAATCTTAGTGGGAGATAGCCTCTCAAGGACCAGCAAGTTTCCCAAGGTCTGGAAGAGAAGATTGTCGTGGTTCCGCTCGAGTGGGCAGCCGAGCTCCACCACAGCCGCTCTCTCACTCCCCCTCCTCAAAGAGGAATGGGGAGAAAATATGTGAAAAGGGCTCAAGGATTGAGATAAGGACGAGAAAATCACGCAATAATTATTGTAACGGGCAAAACAGACTCGGCATAAGGAGATAGTAAGATTTATTGCCTACAACTAACAAGCGAGAGAAGTGAGAAAACAAAGGAAAAAAAAACAAAAGCACCTTCCCCCCATCCACCCTCTTCCACCTCCTCCCCCCGAGCGGCGCAGGGGAACGGGGAATGGGGGTTATGGTCAGTCTACAGCACTTCTTCTCTGCCGCTCCTTCTCGGTCACTCTCGTCCCCTGTGCTGTGGGGTCCCACCCACGGGATGCAGTCCTTGATGAACTGATCCAGCGTGGGCTTCCCACAGGCAGCAGCTCTTTCAGAACTGCTCCAGATATGGGTCTGTACCACGGGGTCCATCCCTCAGGAGAAAACTGCTCCAACCTGGCTCCCCTACGGGCAGCAGCTCCTGCCAGGTCACCTGCTCCTGCGTGGGCTCCTCTCCACGGGCTACAGGTCCGGCCCGGAATCTGCTCCGGCAGGGGTCTTCCACAGGCGGCAGCCTCCATCGGTGCAGGGCCACCTGCTCCACCGTGGTCTCCTCCACGGGCTGCAGCGTGGAACCCTGCTCCACCGTGGTACTCCATGGGCTGCAGGGGGACATCCTGCTTCACCATGGTCCTCACCACAGGCCGCAGGGGACTTCTGCTCCGGCGCCTGGAGCACCTCTCCCCCTCCTTCTACACTGACCTTGGCGCAAGGCTGTTCCTCGCTCCTCTCACTCTCCCGGCTGCTGTGTGGCGCAGCGTTTTTTCCCTGTCTTAAATATGCTCTCACAGAGGCGAAAAACAACATCGCTTATTGGCTCGGATCTGGAAAACAATGGGGCCCTTCCCAAACATGGGGCAGCTTCTAGATCTTTCTCACAGAAACCACCCCTATGGCTCCCTGCTACCAAAACCTTGCCACGTAAACCCACTACATTCCACCCCTCGCCTCTGTTAAAAGCATATTTAAGACTACTCACAACATACTCTTACTTTACAATTATCACAACAACCTTCACAAACTTCACTTACATCAAAAAGAAAAAGAATTCACCACACCAAAATAAACATAACATCATCACAGCACCGACAAGGTGGACATTTTACACACACACACCACCCCTCGTCCCTTCACCACACTAACATATCACAGTTACTGCTTTCTTAAATTCTTCACAACTTGTACATTCCTAACAATCATCCTGCACATATTTTTGCCCGTTACTTCTACTAACTATCATCCTTATCTCAAATTCCTCGAGCCCCACGTTGGGCGCCAAAAAAGACTGTCGTGGTTCCGCTCGAGTGGGCAGCCGAGCTCCACCACAGCCGCTCTCTCACTCCCCCTCCTCAAAGAGGAATGGGGAGAAAATATGTGAAAAGGGCTCAAGGATTGAGATAAGGACGAGAAAATCACGCAATAATTATTGTAACGGGCAAAACAGACTCGGCATAAGGAGATAGTAAGATTTATTGCCTACAACTAACAAGCGAGAGAAGTGAGAAAACAAAGGAAAAAAAACAAAAGCACCTTCCCCCCATCCACCCTCTTCCACCTCCTCCCCCCGAGCGGCGCAGGGGAACGGGGAATGGGGGTTATGGTCAGTCTACAGCACTTCTTCTCTGCCGCTCCTTCTCGGTCACTCTCGTCCCCTGTGCTGTGGGGTCCCACCCACGGGATGCAGTCCTTGATGAACTGATCCAGCGTGGGCTTCCCACAGGCAGCAGCTCTTTCAGAACTGCTCCAGATATGGGTCTGTACCACGGGGTCCATCCCTCAGGAGAAAACTGCTCCAACCTGGCTCCCCTACGGGCAGCAGCTCCTGCCAGGTCACCTGCTCCTGCGTGGGCTCCTCTCCACGGGCTACAGGTCCGGCCCGGAATCTGCTCCGGCAGGGGTCTTCCACAGGCGGCAGCCTCCATCGGTGCAGGGCCACCTGCTCCACCGTGGTCTCCTCCACGGGCTGCAGCGTGGAACCCTGCTCCACCGTGGTACTCCATGGGCTGCAGGGGGACATCCTGCTTCACCATGGTCCTCACCACAGGCCGCAGGGGACTTCTGCTCCGGCGCCTGGAGCACCTCTCCCCCTCCTTCTACACTGACCTTGGCGCAAGGCTGTTCCTCGCTCCTCTCACTCTCCCGGCTGCTGTGTGGCGCAGCGTTTTTTCCCTGTCTTAAATATGCTCTCACAGAGGCGAAAAACAACATCGCTTATTGGCTCGGATCTGGAAAACAATGGGGCCCTTCCCAAACATGGGGCAGCTTCTAGATCTTTCTCACAGAAACCACCCCTATGGCTCCCTGCTACCAAAACCTTGCCACGTAAACCCACTACAAAGATACATGAACTGCTTTACTTGTTGGCACAAAATTATGAACAGGAATTGCAGAGGATGTGGCAGGAGGAAGCAGTGTGGTGGCAATTGAAGTAGCAGTGGGATTTCTGCAAATTTGGTCCACTGTATGGAGAGTGAGCTGTCAGAGTTACTCTGGAAAGCTGTTTAAGCTGTTATTTATTAAGCATCATTATTCATTGTGCATTATTTTACGAGGTAAGCCCATGTTCTCTTTTCCACATTGCAAAGTTCTTTCATGCCAGGATTTAGCTCTTACGGGATCTTAATACCTTGAAAGAGCACTCTGGGACTGCATATACTGAAGCCATGAATGCTGCTGGGTCAGGACTTAAAAGTCTCAACATAGTTTAAAGCCAGATTTGAGGCAGGCTTTAACTTCAACTGACACCCTGACAGGGAAATTACACATGAATATTGCAGGAGGGAACCCCAGGGTTTCTTGGGCAGAGAAGAGGTAGAGGGTATCAATGCAACTCAGGAATAAGACAAGTCTCTTGACAGAGTTTCCAGAGAGCAATCAAGACTACCTCAATGCCTCACCTCACTTAATACTACCATCTGTCCTCACACAACACACCCTTAAAGTCATGTCAGTACTGCGGGGATTACCAGTGCAACAAAGGATCAAAGTCAATGAAGGAAATCCTGGACACTAGCATCATTCCTCCCTTGACACCACTTTTTACCTGTGAGGTGGCACAGCATGTTGAGCTCGGTGTGGCTTGTGACTTAGATAAGGTAAAAACTTTTATCTAAGTGTTGGTTTTTTTGCCAGCAGGTATGAAGCAGCTCTGCGGTGACAAGCTTTGTGTGGATTTGAGAGATAGCATGGGAAACTGGCAGGCTGCATTGGATAGACCCTGCACAGGGTGTTAGAGATGAACTCACATGCAAATGCACACATGAGCTTGGGAGTACTGGAGGGATGAGTGAGAGCCGGAGTAGAGGGTCAAGAGGTCTACTGTCACACACTGGGGATGAATGTGCCATTCACTCCTTGTTGCAATACAGTTCTCGCATTCTTCTTTGCCAGGAGAAACATTCTGTTCCCAGAGCTGAAAGGAGAGTCTGTGGAGGACCAGTACCAAAGGATGAACCAGGGAAGGAAACCTCCTTGTATGTGAACTGCCTGGTGCACGAGGGCTGCACAGAGAACATACTCTAGTGTAGCCTTTGATGGAGCCTTCTTTCATTCTTTTCCAAATCCCAATTTTTCTCAAATTTGCATAAACACTGTTAGTCCTCACGTGCACCAAGGGGGCAATGTGCAAAGGAACCTTGGTTATGTCCAGATGGCTGGCCAGGGAAGAAACAAATGAACCACTATGACTCCAACATTTGGGAGAGCTGTATCAAACAGATGGCTGTGGGAAACAGAAATTTCTGAACCTTGGTAAAATACACCCCTTCTTACAACACTGACAGAATCATGGAGAACTTATGCTTGGTAATCAATCGAGCTGTTTAATAAGAGATTTAATAAGGGAAAAACTTCAGGACATTGGCAGTCATAATGCCAGTGAAAAACATTTACAAAAGTGCTGATGAATATGATTTTAATCCCATATAAAATTGTGGTGAGAAAAAGGAAATTTCTATTGGAGGCTCTCCATAGAAAACCTTTCTTTTGGTTGATATTAATCCTCCCTGAATAGCTTCTGGTCTCATTATATTTTACAATTATGTGGAAAGGCACACCAGGCCAAGCAGGCTCTATGGTTGGTCCAGGTTGCTTCTTGCATGAAAGGAGAACAGGAAATTAATGCTGAAAAAAAAAAATAAAAAAAATAAAAACAAGAAGTTCTTGATATTGATTGGACTTTTCTGATCCTTATAAACCTTCCACAGTCCTGGAGGAGAAGGTAGTAACGAGTGCACTGTTCCCCACAGGGAATACTGTTACATTTCATAAGTAAGACCTAGCCCTGCCAAACCCTGGAATGGGACAGAAATTTTGAAGGATAGTTTAAGGTTCTGGTTTGTTTTTTTTTTCTTTGAGGTGATGGTGGGGTGTGATTTAAGATTCAACTGAGTTTTTGCAAAGCTAATGTAGAACCAAATATAGCCAGGGAGAAGGTTTCAGAAATTTGGCTTCCAGTTTTGTTCTCCTAAGTTACAAAATCAGATTTCCAGGGGAACATCTATACCACAGACCACAGTACAATGCAGATACTTGTTCAACTTGCCTTGAACAAGGTGATCCAAGTACCAGAAATAGTACAGCCATTGCAGCACAAAGTTCCCCATAGACTGCTTTGCAGATGCTTGGCTTGGCTAAGGGGAAGCTAACAAAAATGTCTCTCAACTTCCCTATAAGCTGTGGAGCAAACACACTCGCCATCAGTCCCATCAGCATCTTCCCCAAAGCAGAGGACAGTATAAAGACATAAGTCCTTTCTGTGCAAAACTCCCTGGGGACCTTACACTGAAGTCTGCAGGTTTAAAGCAGTGTTAGAGTGACTGTGCCGGGAACTACATCCTTTGTCCCATCAGTTTAAATGTGCACTTTATTGTGCATATCAGGCCTCCAGAGAGGACTGCAACAGTTCAGTTCTTTTCTCCAAACATCTGTGGCTTAACCTCTTTCTGAAATCTGGTTATTTCTCAAGGCCAGTGACAAATAAAGCAGAATATTACTGCGACTCCTAGAATATTGGACACGATGCTGGTTTTGTGTAACGTATTACTTGTATCTGTTTTTTACTTTTAAATGCTGAGCAATGAAAGGTCTAGGTCAAAATGGTTATAGCTATCAAAAACATTTATCTGTAGTGACTTTAAAGCTTTTTTTATGAAGCTGATGTCACTAAGTCACCTAAACACTTTTGAAAATTGTTCATCACCTCTTTTTTTTTTCCTGATGTTCACATTGGAAGCAGAATGGCTTAGTTTGCTAAGTCGTGGGTCCTATTTGTTTTATTGATGCAAGAAGTTCCATTTGCAAAGCAGTTAGCATTTAGTCTCTAAAACAAAGATGAGAAAACTAAGTACACAAAAGAAACCCAGCTTTCACAGATTTAAGTACCTTTCACCTTTATTTATTTATTTATTTATTTATTTATTAAATGAAAAGAAAACTTGGAGGAGATCAGATTGGAAATGACAGTGCTCTTCTGAATTATAAATTACTTTTTCTTACAGGGACGCCGGAAGGAGAGTGTCAGCAGGGTGTCTATAATTTGCCGACATGTACAACAATTTGGAATTATGCACATTTTTATATAGATACTCACTTTGATCGCAGTGTGCTATCAAGGATTTTCACGCTGGGAGCTGACCTCTCCTACATGAGAGCTCTGTGTTCCCTAACACCGAAATGCCTTGTAAACAGTGTTAGCTGACCTCATGGGTGGAGCTGGTGGCTCTGCACATTGGTGGGGGGCAGCTCTACGAAAATCCTGCGTGAAGCTCTTTGACTCCAAGCACCTGTTTCCCTTACATTTATTTCTTCATCTATTTGTGCAAAGTTTCAGCTTTCTATTCCCCATTTGCAACGGCTTTCCTGTGGGGAAAAAAACAGCAGAAAAAATGTCTCTTTTATAGTGCCCCAGATAACTGTGTTCTGTTCTGTGCCTCTGCAATGCAGTTGTGACCACTTTAAAGCCCAATGACAAGCTGAAGTTTATCAGGTGGAACATATGTTTCTCTTGTTATTTAAAAGCTTGTAGTGGAAGTCAAGAGGGAGGGATGTGTAAAGTTGCATCTCAGATTTTTTATTAGTACACAGCTGCGGGGAGCTTTTGCTTTCTGCTGTCTAGTGTTCTCATACAGCACATTCAGCATTAGAATTAGTAGTAGAAAGAGTACACTGTGACCCATTCAACTGATAATTTAATATCCCTTATCTTCTGCATTTGTGTATTATTTCTTAAAATGTGTGTTTGGCCCAGCACTATCCGAGAAATAAACACTGCAAGAGTCACGACTCTGCTTCAGGAACACAGCACAAGGTGAGACTGAGACAGAGATTCAGAAAGTCAGTCACATAAGGACCAGCCACCAGTGACATGCTCTGGAGGTGGCAATTCATATTAAATGAAGGAGGTGAATTACGCTACTAGTCCACACATCTGGCAGGGCTGTGAATGATCATGAAATCAGCAGGGAACAGCCAGGCAAAAGTTATTCACCTGTCACAGAGAGGATTTTCTTAGTAGGAGGTTAGAGAGTAAAGGTACAAGTCTACTGGAGGCAGCAACAATCCCTGCCTCAGATGTCCTGGTTTAGCTCAAAGTAAACCAACCATCATTGTATTCCCCCAGTGGGACAGAGAAGTCTGAAAACAAGCAGATGAAGTCTGAGAATTCCTAAGCTACTTTAAATGTGAAATTGCTTTAGAGGACAATTCTGAAGAAAACTGTGGGAGAAAAATGATGACATTTAAAGTATTGTCTTCTTTTTCCCAAACTGGGATGGCAATAGACAACTAGGTTTGCCTTGCTATATCTTTGGGGCACCTTGAACCAGTGAAAACCATACATGCTGTTAGCTTGGATGAACAGGGAACATGGGGACAGGAAAAGACCACCCATCCTGCCAGGTCCTCTCCTTAGCACCTGCTGGTGGCTAGGTCGGAGGTGGTTGTGTTGGGAAGGCTGGCAGACCCCGCACACTGCATGCCGCCAGCCACAGCCTACTGCCCGACACCTTACAACAAACCCCAGGCCTTCATCAGGAGAAGACAGAAGCCACAAAAATGATCATGTGCCTGAGGAAAGCAGAAGGCAAGATCAAAGGTACCATCAGTGTCTTCAGTCCAGGCAACGGCAGAGAATTTATGAAGTGAAAACAGACCCAGACATTTCTCCTCTTTCCAAAGTTGTGAGGAAACAGTCCATAAAACAACTGAAGTTGCCTTTCTGCCATCTCCAAGCCTGAAACCTGGAGAAAATAAATGTGTGTTACTGCCACATGCACCTGAATGTGCACAGAGTGCCCCCGCTGGATGCACAGGGGGTGCAGAGATATGCAGGGCTGACACAACCTGTGCCAACCTGCCATGCAGGGCTCTGCCCCCAAGAGGTATGCTGTGTCCCTGTCCCTTGCTGCTCTGGGGCTTTCTGGGTGCTAGAAATGATGTGGGAGCTGCTGCTGGCAGCGCAATGCCTGAAGCTGCCTGCTGGCAGCCCCTCGCCTGCTGCTGTGTGGCCAGGGGGTGAAGTCATGCAATTGTCTGCAGCGAGGAGGAGTTCCGGATACCAGCCCCGTTATGGTCTGTGAACACATTTGTCTTAGTGCTTGTTGTCACCAGCATGATTAAAGGGGGAATATGGAGACAGACAAAATGTCTGTGGAAGTCTAACTTGATGAAAAGGGGAAAAAAAGAAGAACAAAGAAGAGCTTGATTAATGGACTTGTATCTGGGCCAAGGGATAGATACACTGAAAGTTGCCATGATTCATTCTTGTTCACTTCCCATTTTGATGCACGTTCACTTTGTTGTGGAAGGGCCTGATGGGCTTATGCCATGTGCACACAGGCATTGTGCCAGTGGTGACAAGAAGGCGGTTGCAGAGTGAGGTGTTGCCTTGCTGTCTCCCCTCCCTTGGGTTTCTCAGAGAGGATCTGCAAGGGGATGGGAGCAGGGCCCTTGGGCCTTAGTTCTTGGGGTTGTCTCAATTCCCAACATAATAGTTTCCAATTCCTTGTGTTCCTGAAGTGACTGTGGCCCAGGACATACAGACAACTCTACCACAGAAAAAAAATAAAATGAAAACTGCTTCATAGTCACTGACAACACATTTAGGCATCATATTGTGCCAGCTGCGCTTTTCTTTCCCAGTCTTGTCATTAGCACCAAAAAGTGTCATTGACCCCCATAGCACCTCAGCAGTGATAAAAATGCAGAGCTCTGTGCATCGCTTGGGAGAACCTGCAGCTCTTCTTTCCATAAGAAATGATGAGCCCTCATTTGGAGAAGATTTGCAAGAGGCCAGTCTGGGCTCTGCTGCCTGCCTGGATATTAGCAGTGATGAATAAGATGTAGTCTTTCCTGTGTGAGAGTTGCTAATTACTGAAAGCAATACTATTGAAATGCTCCATGGCCAAAACTTGGCTGGATAGCAAAGGAATACAATCTTTGTCACAAAACTTTGGCTTAGCTCCCAGGCATCTGCTGAATACTCTTCTTTTTGGCCATGAAGCACAGGGTTCTAGTGTTGCTAGCTGAAAAATGCCATCAGAGTATTAACTAGAGATTTTGCTTGCAGTTTTGTCTTATTAAATGTTTGATCTGTTTTCTATGTCAGGAGACTTTGTTCTAATGAGGGCTTAAAGAGCAGCTAGGCTGCCAGCCATATTCAAAACTGTTTTTCCAGCTCACCATTTATTGGGAGGACTGACTTCTGCACTCCCTTCCCAATGCCTGGGGGATCTCAGCTGCTCGGGTTAGCACAGGAGGCAGCTGTGGTAGCCTTACAGTGAGCGGACAAGTCCTCAACCTACTCTTCCTGCAACATTATGTCAGCAATACATCGAGGGCCCGTTTCACTAATTGACCGCAATTCTGGAAGACAAACAGTCATTTTACAAAAAGAACATTTCATGGCTTTTGCTTTTAAAGAATCTGCAAGAGGCCTGGATGCCCAGAACAGATGCTGAGGCTCATCAGTAGCTTGAAAGCAAGGATCTACAACTGGCAGGCAGAGCTGTGAGAAGTTAACATAATGGAAAAAACAACACGTTTTCCATGTAAAGCTGCTTTGTTAAATAGAACACGGCTGCACAGATTTTTAAAGTATTAAATATTCTCCAAATCCTATTCCATGTCCCAGAGAAGGGGAAGTATATGCAAGTCTAACGCTTAGTAGAGGAAGGAGATGGAACTGGTAGCCTGTGGTCTGGTTGTGAGGAGCCCTCCACACTATGGCAATCACAAGTATTGTGCTGAGCACACTGCCCAGCATTTAATCTGGCAGGTGCAAGCCATGGGACTGACCCCTAGCTGATATGACACCGGCTGAACCACAGCGTGTTCGTGGCGACATGTAGAGCCATCCAGCTTGGCTATTCTTGGCACAGAGCATGTGTCCTCCCATCCCTTCCACACCCCCGAGGTACATAAAACCATTCTTGTAGGCTGAAATGCATCTCTTCAGATGCCTGCCATTGGGCAGCCAGAGACACTGTTAAACTGGAGGAAGTCAGAGCATCAGGAGGACAGTTTCTGTGAGGATGAGAGCCAGTTACACAAATGGAAGCTATCTGACACCAGGAGTCCCTTAAGGAGTGTGGGAGCCCCATCTCCCAGAGGAGCAGGGGCAGCAGCAGTGCCTGCCCACTCAGCAGTTCCTAAACCTGCTGGTCTGGCAGCTCGTGAAGCTTGAATTCCTCCTGGCTTTGCCTTTCCAGCATACACACACCCCTTCCCATTTCCAGAGGAAAGCCCCTGCTCCTTTCCGGGGGCTGCCTGCAGCATGGCTTGCCACAGTCTGTAGCCTCCTGCTCCTTCCTTGATGAAAGGGCCTGACGGCTCTTCGGTCTGACAGCTCGTTCTCCCATGGCTTTAATGAAGCCTGTAATTGTCCTGGACTACGGTAGTTAATTTTGGGCTGTAAAAGCAACTAGTAGTTGGATAGGAAAAGAAAGGTTCTTTACATGGCCTGCCAAACTGACCCCTTTTCTCAGACACCCTCTCTTCTTCTGCAGGGTGTCTGTTGTGCCTTTCTTCTCCTGCTCCCCTCACTGGCTCCAGACACCTCCTCATCCTCCCACAGAGGTCCTCATAGCTCTCCCTTCCCCTGCTTCCCCCTGGCTGAATTACATCACCACACCTGTATCCGCATTTGAACCAGGTGATCAGAGCAGAAACGGTGGCTTCCAAGCAGAGCCAGCTGGCAAGCCGTGCTTTATGCTGCTCTGGGGTGGAAAAAAAAAGGAGGCTGGTCCGAAGCTGGGGGCTGCACGGCACCAAACACACCAGGAAGGCAGTGAGCAGAAGGCTCTGCCCCTGCCATCAGGCTGCAGCACCCATGGGTGCTGATGCTGGGATGGGTGGGTGGGTAGATACGGGGCTCGGGGGCAGCTGTGCTGCTACACCATGACGGTGCTGCTTGGTGTTTGCACAGCCTGACTGCTTCCCCATGTAGCTGGTGTGTGCACAGCACTGTCCTGCTCCATCGTGGCCTGACAGCAACTTCACTGTGGACAGCATGACCAAATGTAGTTATGTTTCACAGTCATTTTCCAAGTGGCCCTGAGTGGAGTAATAGGATGTCTTCCAGTTCTCCACACAAGTACGTTCTGTTGGCCATATTTGATTATGGGCCAGTAATTATCCCAGCAAGACTCCTATGGACCAGAGACACACGGTCTGGATTCCTCACTAACAAAGGCCACTTGTTTTTGCAGAGGTGTTTCAGCGAGGAGGCAATCAATATCCAGCTCTTAACTCCGAGGAGTAACCGGTTTCTGGAAGAGCCTTACTTTTTCCTGTATACTGTACGCTCAGAGCTCCCAAGCAGACAGGAAAGCTTGGACTCCAGGAGTGGAATGTTTTGCTCCGAGGAGAGAAATGAATTTCTCGAGGCACATGACACTGGACCACAACAAGAGAAGGGTAAAGCATTAATTTCTATTTTAAAAATGTTCTGTTAGAAATCGCTTTCCTAGCAACGAAGCATCTTTTTGTGCCAAGTGCTGAACCTTAACAACTCCAGATTTGTGCTAATTCCATCTGTTTCAGTTCAAGACAAGAGTTACTAAATGAATCAACAGCAAGCAATGGGCCAGGTTCAGGGATTTAATAAAGAGTATAATATCATTGCCATGTAACCTGTCAGCCATTAGAAAAGAAAAATGAGTTGCAATGATTATCCCAAAGCTTCTGGATCACGTGGAAGAAGCATGCAAACTCGGGGAAACACTGGCATGAAGTGTTAATTACTTTACACTGCTTGTCAATACACTGTTGGACTTGATGCATATATAAACTTCTGTTTTTAGGTACATCCCAAAGTCTTGGCTAATGTCAGCAGAAGAAGTAGGATGGCTAGATGAACAGAATAAATGCTTTTCTTCTCTTTATATAGTGTTTCTTTAAATAACTTAGGATCTCTGCTGGCTACATGTACTTTCCTCAAAGAGAAGAGACTGGGATAGAGTTTCTAAAGCCTGCAGAATTGCATGGTGCTGAAACAGCTTCAACCATGGGAGTGGGTTCATTTCCTGCCTCAGTGGGACCCCTCTGGCAGCCAAGGGGAATTGGGTCTAATGAGAGGCAATTCACATTTCCTCTGGAAACTCCTTCCATCTTCTCCCAGTTTCAATCGCTAATTACAGCTAACAGCTAGCAGCTTCCTTTTTGTGCTCTGTGGCGGCTTGTGCCTCTTAAGCTGTAACACATATTGCTCTGAAAAGAAATGGGGACGGCATGGAAAGTCACTTAGTAGTGCAAATTTTAATGCTGGCCCAGTACCCTCCAAAGCCTTGGCGCATCTTTGAATTCCTCTCTTCAAATTTCCTGTCTGCCAGATGGTTTCTGACTCACTCAGGCCTAACGAGGTGCACACCACAAGGAGTTGTGAGGAAAAATCACAGATCCACTGAGGACAGCAAGGGTCTTCTCCTAGGGCTGCTCTACCCAGCTACAGATTTTCCTCCTTTTGATAAACCCATAGGAGCAGAGACACTCTTGCTGAGGAAGGTCTTGGGAATCTAGATTGGGGTATAACTCCAGGCACCTCCGGCTGCACCTCTCTCCCCAGGTGCAACCTGGCTGGCTTCAGCTCAATCTCTTCTGGCAACCAAGGGGAGCACATCAGGCTCTTGGGCAGCCTCATGTCATCAACGTGCAGCTAGATAGGGGAGGCAGAAAGTCTCAGAGCACTTGCAGAGCTCGGGAAGGGAGCGCATGCCTGTGGCATCTCCAAAGGAGGAGATTTCACTGATGTTATCAATTATCAGCTTATGTTTGTTATTGTTGTTTGTTTCCTTGTAAGTGATAGACTACAGGGTGATACTAAGCAGCATCAGGAAATGATTAGGAGCTTAATAAGCCTCATTCTGCAAGTGTCAGTCTGGCAAAAGCAGGTTCAAATGCTCCTCCTTCCCTCTTCCCTGTCATTCCTTATCAGGAAGAAGAGACTGTTTTTACATACAGCTCAGTGTATGTACAATGGGAGTGATTAGCCACAAATGGTCAATAGGAGAAGGTGAAAGGATCAACATTAAAACCATATTCTCTTATTCTCTTTAAAAATGTAACTGTTAAAATCTGCTTAGGAATTATTCATAAAAGCACACAGAAAAAGTCATAAGTCAGGGAATGATTTTCAAATGCTCATACATTAAATAATGTGAAGATCTTTAAATATCCAAATGTTAAGTGTCTTTTTCCATAGGAAAGCATAGTCTTGGATGTATTTATTTATTTATATTTAGAATTGACATTTATACAGTTGCAAATGTCAAGAGTTATGTGACTGCATGATCAAGTGTTGGTCATGACAGAAGAATTGGTAAATGCATCTTACACAGCATAAATAGACTGTGACTGGCATAGTAGAATAACCACTTTTAATCTCATTCCAGACAAAGCTCAGTTTAGCCATATTGTTGCCCATCATATGGATGCTAATGATTCTGAAAGAAGCAAGCAGCTGGGTATAAGGAAATTAATTCATATATTCTCCATACAGTTAAACATCCGCAGACTCAAAGACCTGACAAACATTTGCCTTTCCATCCAGCGGGTAGGCGTGATTCCCTACCAGGGTGTTCCCAGCATTGGCAGCATGGTACAAATCCCTGTCACCTGGGGTGAAGCAGAGTCCCTGCTTACACATGGAAAGCGGGTAGCCCCTTCTCCTGAGTGCTGTGAATGCCAGCTGGGGACACGGCTATCTGCAAGTATTTCTGAAAGAGAGAGGAATAGGAATAATTTCAGAGACCACAGTTTGGACAGAAAATACCCATGAATCATGAGCATGTTGTGATGCTGAAGACTCAAGTCCTTCCTGTGTGTGTACTATAATAAAATAGCAAGGCTCGCTTCTTAATGCAGGTCTTAAAACAAAAGCACCAGCTCATCTTCCCTCTCTGTACATAAAGCTGTTGCAGAGATGTACAATCCTTCTGTGGCCAAAAGCCAAACTATTGTGTATGAGGATAGGTGGACAACTTTTAGGGATCTTTACCAAACCTGTCTCCTACTTTTTTTTTTTTTTTTTTCTGAGTTTTCCTGTGTATTTTATAAAGCTGTTTCTAAGAAATAATTCTTTCCTGTGTTTTTTTCCTGCTCTGTATCATCGCATACTGATTAACACCAGGCTGCACAAGCTGCCTGCTTCTGAGTCACTTTACAGTCTACATACAAAACTCCATGCCAGCTCAGTTAATAGAGTGTATGCTTTTTCCCTTGTGAGGCAGCTCCCAGTAGGTTATAGGCAAGTATTTACACTCCACAGTATGAATGCTTCATAAGCATCCTTTTAATTGCACACTGTGGTACACAGCAGAGATCGTTCAGGACTGCTCATTTTGGGCCACGTGGCATTGCAAGCATAAATTTTTCATTTACTCCCATCTGTTTCCAAAATTGTTTTTTCTGGAAAAGTGATAGGGGCTTTAATGAAGCCTGCAAAAGGTCAAAAAACAACCCCTCTAATTGAAGGCACTCTCGGGAATTCATTTGGAAATAATACTCCTCATTTTTTTGTCTCTGTGGCTGGCTGCCAGTGTTGAACCACAGAATTAGAGCAGCCCAGCTAAAATAAGCCAGCTTCTGTATCAGGTCCAGCCAGTGACATCTCTAAACCTTTCCATTTGCTGATACCATGAAGATAATGGAGAGAAAGTGTGCAGCTGGGGTGGAGTATAAAGATGTGCTGGAGGTGGCTTAGCTGGGTGTTAGAAATGCCTTCCTTTTGAGAATAATCCCCTGCAGTCCATATGCAAAGAACCACAAAGAAAAAGGAAAGGGCAAGTGACAGTTTTTTCAGAAGAAAATCACTGTGTACATTGCTCCCCTGTCCGGGGCTCACAGGGCTCACGGCTCTTCCTATGAGTGTCCCTGCTGGTGTCAGCTTGCAAAAGTCTCAGAGACTGGGGGAGACAAGCATGTGTGGCTCCCCAGATGAAAGCAGTAGGAGACAAGTAGTGCACAGCAGCCACCATCTCTGTTGCTGGTGGCTCTTGGCTAGGTGGAAGCAGAAGCACTGCTGTGGTCTCAAAGGCAGGGGGTGCCTGCGGTGCTGCGGCTGATCCAGGCAGGCCAAGCTTGCCAAGAGACTGTGTAAGTAGTAGTTAGTATCTCTCACAATGGCTTAGTTAACAGTTGATGGAAGATGGACACATCCCACATGGTCTCCTGCAAACCATCCCTTCAGCATCTTTGGTGCTGCTCCAGCCAGAGACAACTGCTGAATAGTCCTCCCCCAAGCCCAGCCTCAGTGCTGAGCCAAGATAGAGACATGATGATGGTTTGTCACCTTTGGACAAGTCCCTTGGGACATCCAGTCACCCACAGGCACACCCATGGAGACACAGGCCTTTTGAAATTCCGTGCTGGCAGACCAGGAAAGAAATGCCATCGTATTAGATCATTTTAGGGAGCTGCCAATCTTTCTGTTAATTTGGAAAGCTTAAATCTGAATGAATGAACAAGCATTTTCAGATACCGAAATGGATTATATAGGATTGCTTAAGACTTTCCATGTTAAAGAGAAAACTTATTTTTAACAAGTGAGATTGGCCTGATGTTCTTTCCTTCAGTCAGTTTGCTCTCATTTCTAAAAAGCCACTTGAGAATTTTGCTCATGTAGAAAATCAGGGAAGGATTACAGATCCATAAGAGTCTAAGGCATAAAAGATTTTTTGTTGTTGTTGTTGTTAATTGTAGGAATACAGAGATTTATAATGCTTCGAAATGCTGTTTTCTTGCACATAAACATAAATATCTACTTGAACATGTTCTTCAGAGCTGTATCTGTCTTGCAGTAATGACTTGTTTTTTTTTTTTTGTGGGATTTTATACCCTGTCTCTCCTAACAGCCTGGGCATGGTTTGGCATTAAGAGTGACAAAATGACAGTCATCTGTACTAATGTCCTCTGAAACAGTCATCATGGGCACTCAGGGAGAGGAGGAATTGTGTTGGGAAATAAAAGGATTTCTCATTTCCACAGTGAGATCTAAGTCATGATGTCTGTCCTGCCCTGCAGAGCTCTTGAACACAGACTGGGGAAAATCTGCTGTTCCCAGGATTTCCCCTTTGAGGCCTCCTAGTCCCACCTATGAAGCACAGACTGACGGCCCACTGCAGGGAGACAATGCCTGGGAAACACCATTCTTCCAGGGTGAGATGCAACATTTGAAAGCCCTTAGTTCAGCCAGGCACCATGTCATGTGTATGGACTTGAGCTATTTGAGGCACTTGCTTTGGCAAATTAGCTCTCGTCTCCTCCAGCTGGTATGGACTGGACTGTCCCAGCTGTGATCTGCAGCTGGGCTCTGCTCAAGTAGATGTGGCAGGAGGATTATATGAAGGGGAATTCATATAATTCATAATTTGTAACGCATAGACATAGCAAAGTAGGACAAGAATAACTGTATATTTAATCCTTGCCACATCTGCAGTCATTGGAGGGAGAGGACTGGAGGTATGGGAAGGTGGCAGGGATCATTATTTGCCATTCTTTCTCCCTCCCTTTTTGTCTCCTGAGACAGGCACGATAAGGCTTCATAGCTCCAGACCTGCCCCTCCTTCTTGGGTCCTCAACTTTCAATGTGCCTTCACTGCTGAGAAATACAGTGTGGGCTTCAGCATCTCCTCTTACTCAGCTAGTGAAAATGCTGGCACAGCTGATGTGCTCTAGTTTTGCAGTTGCTCTATGTGAGAAGATCAATGGGATGTGAAATGTCCATTTTCCTTCATTGCTCTTGAAATGGCAACCGGAGGTACCAAGAGCAAAGGTACATGCACAGACACATCTCTGAAGAGTTTCAAAGCAAATACAATCAATCTTAAGTAGCAGAAGCTTTTCCCTTTGACCAAAGTGCAAATGCAACATGAGTTGTTTGCTTATGACCAGGGAGAGACTGGAAATATTGTCTTTTCCAATACAATCCAGCTGTAGATTTTGTAAATGAGTCAACAGCCTTGGATCTTCAGGAGAAACATGTCCTCAGCACAGCTGCAGGATCCACAGCTGCTCTCTTAAAGTTAACCGTAGGAACGTGGGGCTGGAAGAGACCTCAGCCTCGTCTGGTTCCATGCTGTGACACCAGGCCTGACAGATGTTCCTCACATCTGCTCTTCAGACCTTCCAGTGAAGACTCCACTGCCTCCCCATCACTGAAGGCAATTTTTCCCCAACACAGAACTCACAATTTTCCCCCATACTGACCTGAAACCTCCTTTGCTGCTAATTTCTTCTTGTCCTCACTGTCAGCTATGAAGGAAGTTAGCATAAGAGGAATGAGAAGTGTTACAAGGCCGAAGTGAAAAGCACAGATATAAAAAGGAAAACAGGCAGCCAGACAGGAATGTCATAGAGAAAGGTCAAACAGCTATACACAATCAAAAATAAAAATGAGTCAATAGCACAATTTCGGTACCATCTCTCTGGTTTCTTAAAATAATTTTAGATTGATGCTTGTTCTCTCCTGTCTTACCGACAAAGTTTGTAGGAGTTCTCTCAATGCCCAGGTCCAAACTGTAAATGAAGGAAAAAAAAGAAAAAGAAGAAAAAAAAAAGAAAGAAAGAAAAAAAAAAGATATGGAGCAGACCTCTGCTGAGCTGGACAGCATGACAGATAATTGCTGCTTGCACGTGCATGGTTAGACATCCAGGTATGCAAAGAGGTTCCACTGAGACTGTTTCACTTGGTTTCATGTAAGCAAATCAGTATGGAGAGTGTCAATATCTCAAGCTTTTCCATTATTCTCCAAGTGAATTAACCCTTCAGAGGAAGAAACCAGATTAGTCTGAGGCAGTCAGTTCCTGACAAGATTGTGCTGATGGCTTTTATCACCTCATTCTCTTTTAAACCTTATTAATTTGTTTGTTAACAGCCTAAGCACCATGGATATCATGCTGATGCCTTAGTCACTAAAGGATTTTAATTTCTGTTTTTTGCTGCTCTCTTTTGATGAAGGGGTCTGGGTGCTCTGGGGCTAAGACAACATCTGCTGGTAGAACACCTGCCAAGGAGCAGGAGGGTATGGAGTGATGCATGTGATGGTGTCCTGCACCACAGCGTGAACAAACCCCAGGGCCCGGCTGCCTCATTACTTCAGCAGAAAGAGATCCGAGAGTAACATAGTGCATTTTTGTGTGGCAGCCCAGGCTTACTGCAAGTGTCCTTCCAAACCAGGGACTTCTCTCCAAAAGGATGCTGGTTTGGGCAGCTTCTCTTGGTAAACACAGTTTTCGGTGCCACAGATGACATGTGCTCTGAGTCACTCCAGTACAGCATGCTTACCCAGCTCACCACAAAAGCCATTTCACAATATGTCCTGCTCGGTGGGGAGTCTTGGCATGCTTGTGGCCCCTAAGGTGGTGGAGCAGAGGGCTGAGGAGGAGGGCGAGGAGCAGCAAAGCTGTGGCTGTGCTCAGGCAGGGTGCATTGCAAGCGACTCTGCCCCTTCTCACCCAGCTGTCTGGGGCAGCTGGCAGGGCACAGGAGGGGTGGCTCCTGCAGAAGGAGCTGCTGAATATGAGTGAATGGGGCTGCAAGAGATGGTGCTACTGCCCAGGTCCTGTGCACCCTCTTCTCTTGGCCCAAGAGAGCAGAAACAACAAATACAAGGTGTGTAGGTGCCCCCAGGCAACACCCTGTGGGGATGCCCCATACTCATGGGACTGCCAGTCTCCCTCTTGAGTCCACAGAAGATGTGAGCAACCTGCAGTGATTTTTTTGAGGCATGTGACATAAGGATATCTTGGTCCTCACAATTTACCTCTTTTTGTGCTCTTAAACTCACCAGGCTCCCTGCCATAAGCAGTTTGGACTGCTGTGGGCTTCTAGATGGAAAATGCTCTCTGACACTTGCAGTTTGCTGAGCCTAGACAGCAATGCAAAGTGAAATGGCTGGATGGCTGGTGATTTGGCCCTGATTTTGCTATGGTTCTCAGGCTGCCAGCACCTTGGCAAAGCTGTCAGAGGATGAAGAACAGAAACTTCTAATAGCTTAAATCCAGACTTCTCAAAATGACTCAGAGGCCGCTACCATCATGGGTGTGGAGAGAATGGGAGGAGGACCTAGAAGAAAACCAAAACAAATCAAATAAAAACAAAACAAAATAAATAAAGATGCCTCTGGGCGAAGTGTCAAGTTCTGCTGTTGGAGACTGCTAAAGACATTTCTTTGTAGAGTTCTCCAAGACTTGCTCCACATTCATACATCTTCTGATGTAAATTGACCCAAGGTCTTTCTGACAGGAATGCTAAAATGAGGAGAACTTACCAAATAAAATTGCTAATATTTCAAAAAGTGAGTTTACTAGTAGTCACCCCCAATTACTTGGTCTTATAGAGGCTGGAGATCCAATTTATACTCAAAGATTTTTTAAAACCATTGCCCTGGAAATGCATTAACATCTCTTTTCTTCAAATGCTAATATCAGCACATAAATTTTCCAACATAACTGTAGCAGGAGATTCCTAGAAGGTGCTGCCTCTATATGCTTTGGGTAACAGTGTCTTTAAGCATAAGCTACCTTCTTCCTGAAACAGCTAGTTGAATAGGCAGATTCTGGGCCAAGTTCTCTCACTCATTACTAACTGTCCTATTAACTTTAGTGGGTTGGAATAGGCACAGTCCTGTCCCCTCTGAACCAAATTAAACTCTTGTTTTCAGAACATAGACTTGCAAGGACAGAGAAATCCAAGCTTGCAGTACTGGCAGTTCTAGGAACTTGAAGGAAAGAAAGCCAAGAAAACCACCTAAAAGTCTTATCCGAATAATTACATGCCTTGGTAGCATGTCAAAAGTCATGTTAAAATATAAAGAAGACTGGATAAGTGGGAAAGAAGTTTTCAACATTAAACATCTACAGTCCTTAAAGGCAATATTTAACAAAGTTTGACAGTTCATTTCATAGGTCACGAGGTCCTGAGACTTGTGTAATTGCCAAAAAGCTGTTTCATGTTTGTGGGTAAACTGGAGTAACATAAAGTAACACTGTAAAAATCTGGGTGAGGTTTTCAAAAATGCTTGAACTGGTTCTAACACAGTTCCTTCCTGTATTGCATTTAATGCATCTTGATGTGAGAAGAGTCATAGCCAGAAAAGGCCTTTGAAAATCCCTTCATTTTTTTCTCCAGCATTCAGTTTCAGCACTCCCATGTAGGAATATAATATACTTTCTTACCTTCATACTGTAAAATTATAATGATTGAAAGCAAGTCCAGTTACACTGACAATAAAGGCTGATTTGTTCCTTCTACCACAAAAGATAAGATCTGCATGAAAAAAAAAAAAAAAAAGAAAAAAGATCAAATAGATGATAATTACACATTTTACTCAAAACTTTTAGCACAATTTCTGAAACACAGTTGGGTCCCATCAATACTTCAAGACCACGGGTTCATACCTGAGCTCCTTCAACTTCTGCTTGTGGCACTTGAAAGGTCCAGAAAGACAAGTTTCTATTCTTCATAAAGGCTTTCATTAAAAGCCTGTTCAGAGTCCATTAATGAAAGCCTTTAAATGAGAGGAAGCATGTGATGTTGACAAATCTATGGCAAATTAGTCCAAAACCAGAACTGAGTGAAGAATTCTGCAAAGATTTTGGCTAGTCCTAAAATCTGTTATGGTTATATTATGTTTGCAAATATTACAGTCACTGTTCTGGGGTGAGGGGGTCAGAACTTTTATTTTTGACATTTGCTGCAAGGCGGTGGTGAATAATCATGTAAATGTGGTATTTCAAGAAGCATTGTACTGGAGCTGCTCCTGTTGACATTCAGATGTGACTGAAAAGAGAGTCAATACAATATGGCCCTGACTAACTAATCATGTAGCTCAAATATTGGATCTCAGATAAGTGAACAAATAGTTGTGGTGAACAACTTGTGAGCCAGTCACGGACAGATGTTTGCCTGTGGAAAGCATTCAGCTAATAGTAAGTATTTTGGGAGGAGTCGTGGTCTGTTTACAGGCAATTTCTGGCATGATGGGGCTATATTCATCAATTAAAATGTTTAGTCTGAATTGGTTTCCAACTCTAATTGAAGAACTAGCTAATCTGGTTTGTAGCACTTTCCTTTTAAAGAGCTCCAACACACATGCCTTTCTTTGCTGTGTTGGTAACTGTGCATGAGTTTATTCAACTTCATCTTTACTGAAGGGTGTGGTATGCACGCTGCTCTTCTTGACCTCTCATGCTGTTTGACAGCTTCTCGTTGAACTCTTTCTTAAAACTTAAGAAAAAAGGAAATCAGTAAGAGCAGGAAACTGTAGCACAATGAAATAACACTAGTAATATCACATAGGTCTGCCAAACCATGACAATTCCCAGCTGGTTGCAAAGTGGGTACTGAATGTAAGAAGGAGCATCCTCACCTTGTGCCTCCCCAAGGAAATTGCTCTAACAGGACCCTGGGCAGGGTCCCAGAACTGGGTCTGGCTCTGCATGCATTAGCTCCCTCTGCCAAGGACCTCACTGTCCCTGGTGTGTCCTTGCAGTCCTTGTTTCTTCTCCGTGGTAAGAGGGTGAAACCTCCTGTCCCTCTGCTGCTGTGTAATGGAAATGATCTTCTGTAGACAGCAAGGTGCTGGGTAGCTGCAAAACCACTGTAAGCCAAAAAGCACCACTGATGAAAGCCTTAGGGTAGGAGGGCAGAAGGACTCTCCAGATCACACATGCTGCCAAAATCTATGGCAATCTTTGAAATGAAAAGCTTTTGAAAGGTCTGCCCCAAAAGATAAAAGGCATTCTAGGTGTGGGTTAAACCTCAAATGCATGTCAGAGATGAGAACACTAATTTCTGCTTTTACACTCTGGGATATGCCTTGAAAAAGGTGTACAATGTAAACTCTGCTGGCCCTTCCTGGGGGTGTGAACCTAGGATCACACCAGCACACACACTACCTGCCTCCTGGTGCCTCATGGCTTACACAAACCTCAGCCCACTGCTGGGTGGTCTTCTCCAGGAAAGTCCCCAAGCACTTCCCAGCTGGGGCTGTCCATAGACAACTGCCAGGCTGGGACAAAAAGAGTGAGTGCCCTTTCCTCCTTGCCCATGTTTTCATGCAGGAGAAACCCGGGTCAGGCAGGAGAAGTGTGCCTTCTCAAGACAGCTTTGGCCACTGCTGCTCAGCTCCATGCCTGTAAAATGGAGCCACCAAGCATTCACATAGTCTGGTCCTGGCAGCCAAGCCAGCAGTGTGAGTGAGGACTAACTGTTGTGGCTCCTCACCCTTGTGATTTTCCAGGCATTTGAGAACAGCTGGATCCGTCTATAAGGGAAATGTGACACACTACCTCTTAGTTTTACTGTTGTTTTTGGCAGCAGGGAAATATCTTCAGCATGCTCCATTACCCAATACCAGAAGACACACGGCGTTCTAACAGAGAGTACGGCTTCAGCTTGCATCCCCTACTGTAATGAGCAAGGCAGATTTGAAAAGTATTGCACCTCGTGGCAGTTTAACTGTGTATGCAGTCTTTGGAAAGCATCAACAGCTAGGGAAAAACCAATATCGGTACTCAAATATCTCTGAAACCACAGACCCTGTGACTGGAGCCAAGGAATAAAGCCAGTATTCGCCCGCTGTGAAGATTAAAACAAAAGTCATTCGGGAATTGGAGGTGTTGACCGGGCTGTACAACCTGATGGAAGGATAGCGTGTGTTGGGATTGTTGTGGATAAGCCAATGTCTTGTAAAGTAAGAACTAGCTGGTGTTTGCTGGATAAGCTTGTTACTGAAATGCAGGAAATCTCTTTGTCTTGTGTTTTAGTAGGCAAGCCAGGTGCAGTAAATTAGATAGGTTAGCTGGGGTGCCAACCTCAGGAAAAAACAATTTTCTTTTGGGCCAACTTTATTCAGATTTTCTACTGCACTAATGATGATAAATATCAGAGGTCTGAGGTGACTAGAAGAATGCAGCTAACCTTCCACAAATGCTTCTCTCTACTCCACAGTCGAAATGAATGGAAGAAGCAGAAAGAACAGTCCCTGATTTAGTGCAGTATCCAATGTCATTTCTCAAGACACTGTCCCATGACAGCGAGGAATGCTGGCCTTGTTCTCCTTAAGAAAATGGTCCAAAACAATGCAGGCTAATAAAGCACAATCTTGAGGGCTCAAAAAACTGGAAGCAATAAAAACAACAAAAAAATCACACATGGTATTTTTAAATAACGATTTCAAAATAAGTCAGATAAATTAATCTGACTGACGATTTCTGGGCACATGGCTGAGCAGGCTCAGACAAGCCATGGCAGCATGAGATTTGGTGGCTGAAAGCGGCTGAATTCCCTTGCAGGAGCTGTAGCAGTGCTGGCTCAGCTGGTGGCATGCATAGAAAGCAAACAACACACTGTGTCCAGGCTGGTGCATGGTGCTCTCCTTAGGTCAGCAGAGAGAGCGTCCCAGTGGCTGTCCGTGCTGGGGGTTGGCTCCATCAGTGCTCCAGCCAAACACCTCCATGTCCACTGATTTGTGTAGCCACTGAAACACAGCCATGACCCAGAACCAGCCAGGGAGCTGGCCGATTCAAGAGCAGGCTGTCGGCAGCTCAGGGAGTGCGAATGAAACACCAGCGCTTGGAAAACTGAACAACATTTTTCAGCTTGTCCGCAGCTCCCTGAGAGGAACGCTCCCCAAAGCAAAACTCTGAAGCTGGATGTATTGTAAATGATATAAAATAATTGTGAGATTGGCAAGCCAGGCCAAAAACATCGCTGCACAAAGCTCTTTCCCAGACAGCTGGAAGTGTGTGTGCATGCCTGTAAGAGACTTTCATCCCCTTCACAGCCCCAGCACCTGCTTCCTCCCCAGCTGGGCAGGGAGAGGAGGAGCAGGGCTGAGCCGAGCTCAGGTACAGTCTGTCCCCGGGAGGTATTTTCAGAGACTGCGTGTCCTCGGGGAAATGCTGCAGACCCTGTGCTCTGAGCGTGCCTTCCCGCTTGGCACCAAAATTCCCCATTAGTGTGAGTGACAGGGGCTGTGCTGCCAAAAGGAGATAGTTTAATTACTGCTTCCCGCCCTCCTCCCTTATTGAAGTGGCTGTAAAACTGCTCATTGCTGAGCCTGAGCCATCCCAAGGAGCTGAGTGAAATATTTAAGAGGGTTATTTATTTAGGCATCGGACCCACAGGCTTCCTTCATAGCTGTTTGCGCAGCTCTGAAGCCATCGAGTATTTCCATAGCAAATAATACGATTTATTAGGACTGTCTTGAGTCCGTATGTACTCTCAACCATCTCCACAGACCAAGTCATGGAATCGGATACCAGAGGAGCTGGTTCAAATCAAGGGGCAGCAAAGTGAGACTTCCCCAGACTGGAAGGCGCTTGCACCAGGGCTTCTGGACTCTGCTGCTCTTGAATGTAACAGCTTTCATTAAATCTTCAAGGGTGGGACAAGGCAGGATTAGTTTATAGGGAAACAAGGAAGTCAGCCTGCATGTACTTGCTTAGAGCACTAGCTTGATCATAGCATCTCCAGAAATGTTTGTCTCTGTAAAAAGCCAGTTCAGCTTCTGCAAGATGGGAATTCCCTAGTGCTATATGCCAGAATGCTGTATATGAAGCTGCTGGTAGCCAGTAGTCTGGCGAGCCCCTCAGCAAGAAAGAGAATGTGATTAATAGACAGACAAAGAGGCAGATGGGAATAGACAGCATGTGATGCTCAGACCACCAGGAAGGCTGGTTTTCAAGATTAAAAGAAAACAATACTTGGGTCCAGTTGCCGAGCTCACTTTTGGGAAGGGAAACTAGTTTAAAAGAAAAAAAAAAGAGGAAGGGATAAGCAAGACTGATGGAATTACAAACTAAATGGCATAGTTTAAATTATTTAGAGAAAGAGCTAAGAAGTCATCAAATAATTTATTTTGGGACTCCTAGAAGGTGAAAAAGAGAAGAACAACTATTGCGGATACCTCAATAACAAATCATTTCATCCCTTCATTCCTTCAAGGACAGAGTAACAGGTCTCGAGAATGAGGAGAGGCAGAAATGTAATACATCCTTACTCTGTGAAGCTTTCTCCCAGTTTCGCAAATTATCTTTATAAAATAACTTGGAAAACAGGAACCAAGTGGGTATAAAACTGGATAGAAAACCATTTAGAAGAATAGCTGTTACTGAGGCAGCTTTGCACTGGAAGTTGGGTACTGAATAGGACTCTCCTGGGGACAGCACTATTCACTGTTTCAGTGACTGGAAAGATGAAAGAAAGAATATGCTTATTAAATTCATATCTCCTGCCAAATTTCCAAAATGCCAGAAGACAGGGTGAGAGTTCAAAGTGATCTTGACAAGCTGGAGCAGAGGTCTGAAGTAAGTGATGGAGAAGGGGAACAACTCAGCAAACAAAATGTAAAGTACTATGCTTGGGTAGATAAAATAAATATGTGTGTGTTTCTATACAAGTTTGAATAATCTGGCAAGATTATAGGTCTGTAGAAATTTTAGGGATTAGCCGTGATGACAGACTGACTGTACCTGAATCAACAGTGTCAGAGAGTTGCAGAAAAAAAAAAAAAAAGAAAGAAAAAAAGAAAAAAAAAAATTTACTGGGATGCATAGGCAGAATTGTAGGGCATGCAGGGTTAGGGAAGACTGAAAGAAAGGCAGAGGTGTTGTCAGAAGAAAAGACTGAAAGGAGAAGCAGTAGCTTCTATATATGGTTTTACAGAAATGCCTTTGCAGCTTCATTTTATGTTCTTCAGGAGCCAATGAAACAATGACCATGGCAAAACAATGACAGTGGCAAAATCAGCTATCCGAGCTGAGATGCTGCAGGTATGGTGTGAGGTAGGTCCAGGCTCCAGATCGTGAAGCATGTGTAATCGATGCCAGCAGCAGTGGCATGAGGGTGAAAAGCTCACAAGCCTGGCAAGGTGCTATTAGGGTTAATACTGGTTGGGCTTCAAGGCTTGTGTGTGGTGGTGCAGCCCACAGTTCTGACCCTGCAGGCACACCCTGCCCACCTCTTTGGCAGCCTATAACTTTTTAAAGCGATCATTTGGGAAAAAAATCTTTATAGTCCTGCGCTAAGATAAAAGAGAAATCTCAGGGACCCTTTCTAAATATTGAGGGAAAAGGGACAAAGATGATTTTCATCACTGTAGAAGTTTAATAGGCTGCTTTGAACATATATATCACTCTGAGATGAGCAATACTTTTGAAATTTATCAGGAATACAGGGAATAATAGTGCTTCTTGAAAATCTGATGACAAATGATATTTAGTTGATCAAGCTATGAAGTCTGTGGTCACCTAGTATTTTAATTGTATTAAGCTTTGAAAAACATTTCCCGCACCTTAACAAGACAGCACTTAAGTGCAAGTGTAACATTGCTCAAATCAGATTTTAAATGTCTTATTACACTCACGCTCTTGCCCTCAAGAAACCTGTCAGGGCTGACAGGGTGATTTTGTTAGTGACGAGCGGTCAGTGATACTGCAGCGCAGGCAGTGTCTGGAGCCAACAGCGATCTGAGCTGGCACGGCGGAGCTACTGCTTTTAAAAATAAACTTAGTAAGTGAAGTTTACCACCAGTGCCTTACTCATTCCACTCTGTGTTTATGCTATAAGGATGGACACAAATTTGCTGTTGCTTCAGGTTTAGTTACAATTAATTAGCACCTTTCTAAACGCCAGATTTCCTACAGGAACTGCTACAGCTCCTAGGAAGATTGGCAAGGATTAGCATGCATCCTATGGGGCTTGATGTCACAGGTAGCTGCATGATCTGCTTCTTCTCCAACTGACTGCTGCATATAGGTAAAACTACCTTCTGGTAAAGCAATTGCTGTAGGAAAGGAGTTGAGGAGATTTAGGTCTTTAGGACTTTGTTTTGTAAAAGCAGCACACCAGGGCTCCCAAGGGAGTGCAAAGAGAAGCTGGTTATGAGAGAAAGAGGAGTCAGGGACTGAGTGGGGAAGGTAATAACGACTGGCTGTGTCGTACAGAACACTGTGAGCACAAGAGAAAAACCATGATAATGCTCCTGGACTGACACCAGGTGATCAACAGTGGTGCAAATCCCTGGGCTCTGCTTGCGGCCAAGGCATCCCCCTCAACATTCCTCCTCCTCCCTTCTGCCACAGCCTGGTGTGCACTTTCCTGCCATGAGTCTAAAGCAGCCCAAGAGAGGACGAGGCAGAAAGAGTGCATAGAGCCAAAAGGGAGCCACAGAAGTGAACTGAGGGCTAGACAGTTGTCCTTGCAGTAGGAGATCAGCACATTTGGACTTTCCAACAGGGCATGAGAAGGTCCAGTGGCTGGAAGCACACAAATTCATGTCTGAAACAAGGAACTTTTCTGAGCAGGATGAGAACTATGATGCAGATTTATCACTGACTGGATGCTTGAAGGAGGGATTGACCATCTTTCTAAAGGATGCACTTGGATGCAGAATAAATCTTTTGTCATCTGTGTGTGCAGCTGGGTCAGGCCAGATGGCTGCACTGATCATTTCTCCTGTTGCCATTTAGTGTATCTGTTGGCTCCCAACCCACAGGCAGGAGGCTGCCCTGGCCTCCCTGCAGCCCATACTATACTCCTCCTGCTGCTGAGGGACATTTCTGCTCACCATCTCCTCAGCTTTCCAGTTTCCTTCACAATACAGACCCAGCTGAAACTGTAGCCACCACCAGGAGATAAACAAGTGGAATGTAATAGCCCATGAATCAGCCAGGGTCAGATCACATCCCACCCCCATTCATTGTTTTCAAAAATGCACACCTGGGTAGTGGACACGTCCAACATATAATGAGTGCCATCTGCTGGCAAATGTGGATAGGGTATTGGGAATAAACAGCATGAACAGTGTGGGATATTTGCACCCTGTACATATATGTCCTCCAGCCTCTGGTACTGCAATGCTGGGTTTGCTCCCCCAGCTCCTGTTGTGCATTGACTATAGACACTGTGGATGTGATGGATGGATGGTACAAGCCTCATGCCTTCTTTCACTTTCATGATCTAGTGCCCCCTACACCTGTTTGCTGAGCAGGGGTGTGCAGGGCAGGCACTAACACTGGGCAAGAAGGAGCTGAGGTGGCCTGGCCAGCACCATGGTGTGCAGGCAGGTGCTGAGAAGGATGCTGAGCCACTGCTGGAGGGAGCAGCCTTGGGCAAGTTGCTCCGTTCAGAGCAGAATCTCTGTTTCAGGATAGATGTACTACTATTGCTTTTCCACTGAGAAACAAAGCTTCCTTTATGGTATTCATATATTTGTGATTCTTCTGATTCATTCTGGGAGTTTTTAACCCTGCGACTGCAGTGGTAGGTGGCAGTCGCACAACACCCTGCAGCACGGGGTCGTTACAGCCTGTAGTCAATGCACAAGGGTCAGATCTCACAACACAGCTTGTGAGCTTCTTCACAGTGCTCACTGCACTCCCTGTGTTAAGGACAAGAGAGAGCCAAAAGAGTAGACGGTTTTGGAGTACATGTGTGTGTGTGTGGTTTCTATTTACTTTAGTATGTAAAAAATGTGACACAATCTAAGTTTATCCATTTTATTTATCTTCATTGGTGAGAACCTTGAAAGATATTAAAAGAAATATTGGTCACTGAGCATCTTTTTTTTTTTTTTTTTTTTTTTTTTTTTTTTTTTTTTTGTGCAATTGCTGCAGTATAATCATACAGCAAAACCCAGCCTCTTGCCAGGCAAAATTATTTGTGTGCAGGCACTTCCAAACCAAGAGCCATTTAAACAGGAGTTCTACTGGGATCCTTTGCTTCTAGATGTGATGACTTAGCAGTGCTTAGTTGAGGTCACTTTTTTCCAGTGATGGGATGGTGTGAAGAGTACAAGATAACTGTTTATTATCTATGAGATAGTTGTACTCAGTATGGAGAGACTAACACCTGGCTATAAATGCCTTATCAGCTAAAAGAAGTGAAGTATGGTGTTCATTCAGAGGAGACTAAACTGCAAAGCATTATTTCTATTATAACATGCACACATTACCATTTTAATTTGGCAAAATAAATGTTTCCTTCCTGCCAGTTTTCCAGGGACACTGCCTTACTTGGTCTGCCTGAGGATTCTTGAAACTTCCCAGAGAGTAAAAACATACGCAATAGATATGAAAACCCTCGTTCATAGTTTCCAAGTGAGCCTGAGTTAGGCATTGCTTCTTTTTCCGGAGAAAGTAATTGCTAGTGGTGGTATCTGAATCCACCAGCACCATAGATTTGATGTTGAAATAGTTTTTTCTCTCTTGAAGGGTGCAATGAGATGTAATTTTCAAGACCAAAGTTGAAGAAGCTTGTCAACCTCAGAGAAAATTGGTCTCGCAGCAGCCCTTGGGTGTGAATGTGAAAGCTCCAGGGAATGAAAACCATGTGTAATATTTCTGCTGTTTTGACTTGAAGTCTCACTGTATTGGTTGTTAGGAACTTTCCAAACTAATGGAGCAAGTGCTTGCTGAGTTAAGATCTTCAATGGACCTGTGAGGCCATAATTTTGGCAAAATAGAAGAAAAGAAAAGAAAAGAAAAGAAAAGAAAAGAAAAGAAAAGAAAAGAAAAGAAAAGAAAAGAAAAGAAAAGAAAAGAAAAGAAAAGAAAAGAAAAGAAAAGAAAAGAAAAGAAAAGAAAAGAAAAGAAAAGAAAAGAAAAGAAAAGAAAAGAAAAGAAAAGAAAAGAAAAATATTTGAAAAAGTTCTCCAAATGTCAGTTTGCTGTGTTAACATGTTATGGGCAATATCTATAAAAGCAAGTGTTGCTACAAACATACCCAGACACATGGCTTTTGTAAGATGTTACAAAGACAATAAAAGCTTGGAAAGGGAAAAGTCAAAACAAACAAACAAACAAACAAACAAACAAAAAAAAAAAAAAAAAAAAAAAAAAAAAAAAAAACAGCTTCCTAGGCAGGAAGGTAAGGAAGAAAAGAAAACTTCATTCCAAAGAGTTATTTTCACAATAAAAAGAACTCAGTGTAGGCAAGCCGAAGGTGATTTTATTTGCATTCTTAGAGATACATGGGCTAATCAAGTCTGAAATCTGTAGGACCTCCTGTCTACAATTAAACTAGACAGTAGGAAGGGAAAGCAAGTGAGGTCCTCAGAGATATCTTGAGGTTTCATTCCAATGAAAGAACAACCAGAATAATTCTAGGGAAATGGCTGACTATGAAGAGAGTGAAATGATGAAGTACAACATTTTGTAGTGCTGACAAATTGACTTATTAATGGACAAGAATAACCTCAGGACAATGAAGGTCCATAGGAAAACCTAGGGAAATCATCTCAGTTTAAGTCTATTTCTGTACAGACTTGTATAATTTGTTTTCAACTAAGCAGTCAAGAATTTAGCCAGCTACTTTCTATATTGAACTTACAAAAAGCTCTGCTTTTGGCCAGGCTAGTGGGATGAGTGCATCTGTTGTCTGTGTTTGCATTACTGCTTGCATGCTCTCATGCCTTGGTGGGTGTGCAGTGTGATCTCAGGTGAATCTGGCAAGAACAGAGTTTGCTGTTGCTCCATCTAAATAACAGAGTATGAGCAAACAAGGCCCTGGAGGTGCATGCCTTGGGGATGGGTTTTGGAATTTCAAATTCAGGTCTACATGTGCCATTAATCTGCAAAGATAAGATGAAAGGCTGGAATTGCCAGATCCCACTTGCTGGAAAGAGACTTCCTTTGGCAGATGTAAAGACCACCTAGCAATGAGATGATGGCAAGACATCTTACAGCTCCAATGCTGCAGACTGCACCATGGTGGCAGGATCCAGGCTGACATCCAGACAGCTGAGATGGCTTTCGATTTAGGCAGCTGGAATGAGCCCCCTGCCCTCTCACAGCTCACAGTGAGAAGCTGAGGTTTCAAGTCATTTCCAATATGTCTTTACTTTCACAGTAGATGCAAATATGCTAAAATCTTGTTGTTGCCCTCCCTCAGCACCTGTATGTGTACTACTTTAACCATTTAACTATGCTGTTGCTATACCAGCCTAGCTTATTAATGTTATTACCAGCATCCTGCCTGGGACTGAAGGTGGGCAGCATTGCACTGTGTGGTCACCACATATTCAGATAGATGGCTTTCTTGCTTCGCTTCATCTAAATTTAGTCTAGTTTCGAGAAGTGATATTAAAATGGCTAAACCACCAAATTCAGTGGTGCTGGGAGGGTAGAAGAGGACCAGAGAGCTGATCTGGGCATGCTTGTGAGTACTGATGTCTTCTGAGTGGGAAAAGACAGATTAAGTACCACTGGGCCAAGCAGAACATATAGCTCAGAGCCCAGCTGAAGGCAGCAGAAATTTTACCACTGACTTTGATGTAATCTGGCCTTTGCTTGGATATCCCATGCAACTCCACAGGGGAAAGAAGCAGGATGCAGAATGTTCATATTAAGCTGCAGCACAGTCCTTGGCTTTGCTCAGGAGGCCAAGGAAGAGCTGTTAACAAATGTAATTGGCACAAGGGTTGCATCTGTGGGTGCACATTTGCACAAGATCACAACTCTTTGAAAGGAAAGCCTGTCACTGCCCAGTGTCTGTCCTTGTCCTGTGAGCCCTGCAGTTATGGAAACAGAATGGATTAAGTCAGCAGCTTGCCAGTTGCTAATGTAACAGCCTATTCTGACCCAATTTATTTACACTGGGAAAAAATAAGAATGTAAACTTCTTCCACAAACATTTACTGTATATTTTTACCAGTGTGTTTTTTAAAAATAATCCCCAAGTGCAGTTCATGATTACTATAGTATCTAACTATTTATGTTCATATGGCAAGGAATGAAAGTAGATGCATTGTGAAGGGGACTCCATTGTCTGAGATTTGTTTGTAGGCCAGCAGCTCGAAGTGAAGAACTCACAGACGCTTCTAACTGAGATGAAAGAAGGACAGAGAGATCCAAGGTATGTAACATCTATTAAACCTCTGTTAAATTACTTTATAGTCTGTTTTTTAGAGATCACACATAAACAGAGATTTCTTGTTTATAAACAATCCTCTTCACATCAGAGAAGCATGCATCTTGTTGTAGACAACAGCAAGGGCTGCAAGAGGTTTCTGCTATTGCTCTTCTGATCTTGTGTACTTGAACTGACACCCAGTTTCCTGCCCCTCCATGCTTAGACTTTTAAATAAGAGCCTATAAAGTTTGAAGTGGTTGAGGACAAGAAAGAGCAAAGGTTATGTATGTTGGACTGGGATGTTGTAACATGCTTGCTCCACTTGAAATCCAAGCCTGTTGAACATGGTCACACACATCTTCAGGTCTGCCTGCACATTTGGGGGATCTCCAAGGTTTCTCATGTGAAGGTGTATTTCTCTGAAGGTGGTTGAAGGCTCCATAGACAAGGAAGTCCAACAGCTTTCTGTCCTCCAGCTGGGTGGCCAATAGACAGCTCCTGCAAGGGAAGCAGGCAGTGCAGTCTTCTCCCCATTATTCAGCGTGGCAAAGGCTCAATGTCCTGCTTGTGTTGCAGCCCTTGCTGGAAGCACTGTGCAGTGGCAAGAAGAGCAGCTGTAATCCATCCAGACACACCAGGTCTGGATTCACCTTCTTTTGGCTGGATCGGGGCTATTCCCTGCAGAGCTGGTGAGCAGTGTCTGCATCACATCCTCCGCTGGTCTGGCTGCCAGGAGGCTTTATTAGCTCTGACTGTGTGGAGCCACCTGGGACTAGAGCTGGACTGGGGCACTGCACTTCCCTGAAAGGCAGGGCTCTGGGGACAGTGGTGCAGATGCACTCATAGGGCAGGTCAGCACACAGCTCAGTGCTGCTGATGGCATTATTTCCAGCTCAGTATCAGCTATGCTTGCTGAGATGGGCTTTGCAGGGCTCCTGATCAGAGGCAGTGCAGGCAGCCCAGATGGGCTCCAGCCTGGCGGGGCTGATAGCACAGGTTCAGCACAACCACACTGATGCAAGGCCATGGGAGCAATGCTGCTGCTCTCCCTGGGGTTTGCAGCTTCCCCCAAGCATATTTGTGATTCAGAGAATCTTACCCTTGACACTGAGCTGCCTGCAGGTACCAGGAGTGAAGGCCTAGAGCAGCTGTGAAGTACAATTGTACTTCTACATGTATACATCCCCCCAGACAGCTTTAATCCAGCTAACAAGTGCAAAGGGCAGTGGTCGGGAACCCTGTTTTCCACCAGCATCACACTGGAGAGAGCCCTTCATAGACGAAAGCCCCCTGCCGTTCTGTCCTGGAAAGGCCTCTGACACAACTCAATGGAAGACTGAGAAAATATTTCCAGACATGTGGCCAAATTTCTTTCCTCCATCCTCCTTTCCCATGTAGATACCCCCTACACTACCTTACCCTGCCCCTACCCCTCACCCTGATCTTATTTGTCAAAGAGCAAAATGGAAAATAGACATGATTTGTTTAATTTTGTAATGTCAATTTTACAAATGTTGTTGGTTGTCTAGCTGGATTTTCTAGGGGAGTTTGGAATGTTGGAAATAAAAGATTGTTTTTGTTTGGGGATAAATTTTTTGGACTCTGTGACAGTTTCTGTCTTTTTCCCCATAACTCTTGGCAAGAAGACTTAAACAAGATGAGGAGAAGAACTCCAGACGAATGAGCCTGTGTGAAATTAAAGAATTGTTGTTTTTTGTTCAACAATGTCTAATGAATTAGTACGTTGGAATGTTCTCTTCATGGTAGATCAACTTCTGGTTTCCAGACATTCAAGTCTGGACATTGAAGAGAAGACCTTTGTGCAGAGGTCCTTGTTTGGAGGACTCCGGTTGATGATATGAAAACTGGGAATCCTGAACATATTGTGATCACTTTCAATGTACTGGTGCTTTTCCCAGCAGATGTCTGAATGTGCACATATATTTACAATGCACATAAACATCCTCAGCTTACAAAAGGGAAGCTACAACAGATAAATAGAAAGTCAGCTTATGTTACTCTGGCAGTTTCCTTTGGAAACACAATGCATTAACTCCTGTGTCAGCAGACAGGCCCTCTTGTACTGAACAAGCTACCTCTTGAATATAATACCAGCCTGAATAAATATCATCTAACAAGTGGTTTCTAGACACAAACAAATAAAACAGATTTTAGAACCTTATTGAGGATGAAAAGGTGAGGAAAGACAAGAAAAAACTGTGGTAGATGAAGAGAGAAATTCCAAGAATGTTCAGTAAATGAGTTAAAAACAAGGCCCACTTCTGGCTTTGAACTGACCCTTGAGGAGGTCTGGCAAGCAAAACCTTTCAACTGTCCAGTGGTGACTCTTGCAGATAATGAGAGAATAACTTTCACCCTTTTATCTGAACCTTTTGTATGCTGACAGTTCACATCATCAGAACTTGCAGTCTGCAAGCACATTCAACTTACTGGAGTAAGATCTAGTTTGCGGTGAAGGTCTGTCCATGTAGCCCAGATGAGTAAAGTCCCATAATAGCTCATGGAATTGAAATAGTTAGCAGTGCCCTGCTAGCATGTCACTTAACCATCTTCCAGCAGCAGGTTTCAGCTGCCAAAACATAAGCATCTAATGTCACCTGAGACACTACAATACACGTGAGAAATCTGCATAGGGCTCACAGATATGATGCAGGACACACAGGAGACCCACACCTTGCTGAAGCGACACAGGGGAGCCAGGTGGGATATAGAAGGGGGCATAAAATGGCACAAATCTAGGCAACCCTACATCTCATTTGACTAGCTTACATCTGTACCTTTGCATGAAAATCTCTACACACAGTGTGTCTCTGTGAAATTACGCAGTCTTCAGATGTTTGCGAACGCAGGTATTTGCAGCAGGTTGTGTTCAGGGTGTGCACAAAGCTACTCACAGACCTCTGAACTAATGTTGCATACAGGTACATGAAAGTAGTCAGGATCAAGTAGTTTCTACCTTGGGCTTGCAGTTACTGATTTTTAACTTCTCAAAAATAAAACATAAATAAAATATAAAATAAAATAAAATAAAATAAAATAAAATAAAATAAAATAAAATAAAATAAAATAAAATAAAATAAAATAAAATAAAATAAAATAAAATAAAATAAAATAAAATAATAAGATAAGATAAGATAAATAAAATAAAATATTAGATTTAGGATTGTGGTAGGATAAAATCCCTGAACAAGACGTTACTGAGGGCTGAAAGTATTCTGCAGTCTCACACTGTTCCTATGTCCTTCCCAGCCACCTACTGTTGGACACAGGCACACGACAGTCTGCCAGTGTAGGTGTACTCTGGGTTTGATCCAAAAGCTTTACTGACATTTTTCTTTCAGAATTTAATAAGGGAATTCTCTTAGCAACTTCAGGCATTTAAAAATTCAGTGATCTGAGACTAACCCAAGCCTCCTCCAATAACCAGTGAGAAGAAATAGGCATCTAGGTATCCTAATGCAAGAAGAATTGTACCTGGAGGAAGATTTTATCCCCAGAAGACTAGAAGTGACTCATCTGGGCTTAGGTGACTAATTTGAGTTACATAAGGGAAGTGATATATCTCCCACACACCCCATTGCCAGGCCTAGAGAGAGGTGTAGGGGGAGTCAGAGGAGAGGGTTTCGAGCGCTAACAGCTTCCACTCCGATCATGAGAGACCTCTTGGCACCCAATAAAAAGAAAACAGAACATGTTTGATTCAAAGCCTTTCCTTCCCACCCCCATTCACTTGCCTTTTGATTTCAGTTTTTCCTGCCAGGATCCGAATAATCTAGAACATACTGACTGGCGTGGTTCCCTCCAGCTGACAGACAAATGGGAGGGAGAGGAGGGATCAGCTCTTACTCCTTCCAACAGGCCTTATTTTAAACAATATCACCACCTCATTCTGTAGTTGCAGTAACACTCTTGTACACTGCCGAGTGTGCAGTCAGAGAGGCACAACCATGATATCATGATCTCATGATATCAATGCCAGCTCAGTTATAATACAATACGGCACTAATCAGGAGCAGTGGTCGGGATGCACTGTTTCCCCTCCTATCTGCTTGCTCAGAAGACAGCAGGCTTCAAGGTGGGCTGGAGAGGCTGTGTGGGTTTCCGTGTAGTTAGCACCTCTATATATGCTAACCACAAGTCTGTGGGACTATTCGTATTCTTAAAATTAAGCATGTGTTTAAGACCTGACAGTCCCTCCTTATCCATATGAGGCTCTGGACGCTGCTCAGGACTGCACAACTTTTGAGCTCCCTGAAGAGTTCACTGCTCTGGAGACCGATGGTGCTCAGCTGTACCAATCAGGCCAATTCCTGGAGCAAACAGCCCTGCTCTGTGGTGTCGGCATGTCCCCGGAGCCCTTGCACGGGATATTCAGTGACCTGACAGTGTTCAACCTGCAGCACTCTATGAATTCACTTTCTACTGTGTTCCTTTTCCCAGGGATCACAGCCTCCTAGCATTCCCGTTGTAAATCTTGACCATAAAACCCAGCCCATGAATTAACCCAGTCTTCTGCTGGCACGTTCCCTCGGGTTTTAATGAAAAGCAGCACGTGCAGGCACAGGAAACAGAAAGCCTCCTTTAGAGTTTTGTCTTTAAGTCATGCAGCATTGGAGGAACAATTAACCTCTTAATCTTCTCCTGTAGGCAGGAGTTTTGCATTGCTACACAGTAGGAAAAAGCCATTGTCATCAATAATACACCTGGTGTATTACTGCTGGTGTACACTGCTATAGCTCCAGTGAAAGATGTAGAGGTACTTGGTTTTATGTCAGCTGAAGGTCCAACTCTGTGAGACAGCTTCTATGAAACAGATGACAGCTCATTCAGTACAGCTCATGATGTTATTCTATTGACATTTTAAAATAAGTTTCAGTAGCTGACAGGGTTTGCTTCAGTAGAAAAAGTCAAAAACTGGTTTCTTTTGCCTGAGTTAAAAGCACAACTTTTTTTTTTTTTTTCTGTGTATGAAAATATATAAATTACCATCTTTCTAGTGTATCTGCATTTCTTAGGGGTGATATAAGAAAAAAAAATAGTTCCAGAAAGCAGCTTAAATAACACACAGAGCAAGATAAAATCAGAGGTGTGAGGCCATATGAAATCTCCACACAAAGATTTCTTTAGGCAGCTACCTTTTCAGACTTGCACACAATTTTGATTCAAGGGATGAACAGAGAAAAGGGAAAATGAGCTACCCATAAATAAATGTTTTTAAAGACTTTTTTTTTTTTTCCCCAAGTTCTTAAAGATAACAGTGATTCACAAAATTTTCTTTTTCTAGATATCACTGCCAATACTTAGGCATTATTTTTATCTACAAAGGTCACCTGCCGTGCATATTTTGGGTTCAGAAGTGAAGATCAGCTATAACTGGTACGTATACATTTGCATTCTTTTCTGCATGTGATAGGGTGTGCAAGCTGATTTTTTTTGACGGAGCAGTGAAAGCAGGCGAACAGCATCCAGGGGGATAATCTGACTAGCACTCTCAATCCATCTGGATCACATCAGCTTTTTTTTTTTTTTTTTTTTTTTCTCACATAAGGATATAAGAAAGAGGCAAAGGGAAAACCTGATGAAATGCTCCCTCAGATTAGCTGGCCACTTACATAATCTTTGGGTTCATTTCATAAAATATGGCCCTGATACTCTTCTAACCTCACCACACTACATGATTTTGAACTCAACCCACTCAAAAGCCTGTTTAGCTTCTAGGGTGCTTAATCAAGCCTGTGAGCAAAGTATCCCTGAGGATTTCACCACACGAAGTGCATTCTAGCAACTTTTAATGAATGCTTACTGACTTAGATCAACTACTTTAAAGTTCTGTTTAACAGTCATTTAAATAATCCTCTTGCTTATTCAGGACCTTTTCAGCAATGAGATCATTGATGAGAACAACACATGAAATGTCTGTCCTGTTTGTTTCTGGCCGAACACTTGTCCTCTCACCGAAAGAGAACAGAATGACCATCCAGTCCATTGCCCTACCCTTGGGAAGGAAGAACTGTGTAATTGCTGGCTGGTGTTTGTCTAACTTCTTCCTACAGACCTGCAGTGATGGAAACTGTATGGACTCCCCAGGAAATCTGTTCAAAAGCTTCACTATCCATAATGATGCAAAGTTCTTCCTAGTGTTTTTTTCCCTGTTAAGTACTGAACAGTTCAGTCAAGAGATAGACCCAATTTCTCTTGAATCAAGACTCCACAGAGTAAACTTTCTGGGGCAGATAAGTCAGATTTCTTCTAACAAGGAGGAATGTGTAGCTACATTTTTAAATTTTCATTTTACACTGATACCAGAACTGGAATTAGCAAAATAGCAGTAGAATGATTGTATGTTGGAACAAGACAAGAATGCTCAGTTTTGCAGTTGTCAAAAAAAAAAAAAAGTCCTTCTGTAAGATTTTGTGCCACTCAGCCAAAGTAGAATAAAGCACAGTAGGAAGGAAGGAAGTAATCAGACTTGAAGATGCTGACCTGAAAAAATCTCCACACCTCCAAGGTGTGCTGTCATCATTGTAGAGGTACAAAAAGGCAAGTACATGTTGGATTAAACAGATGACAGTGAAAAGCTCCAAAACAGTGATCCACAAATAAGCTGAATAAATAAGGAATTTGGCAGCTCTGTCTGTAATTAATTTGGTGTAATGCTGCCTGTCTGATCCTTTAAGATTAAAACCCTTTCTTCAGTTGTGGGTAATGTTTCCTTGATGAACAATAGCAGTGAAAACGCTTCACTCACTGAAAGCTCTATTTATGCAATAACAGTTGAACCCATCCTCCTTTGTTTTAATGTAGGTTTCCATTGTATCAGATTCCTGGGACACAAGGTTCTGTTTCTCAGTTGTTTCCCAAGAAGGTTAAGAAAACTCTTACCTTTAACAAAGTGGTAAAACTATTTTTTGCTCTTCTTAAACCAATGCCATCTCATGGAAGCATGTCAGATGCCTCAGGTTTGGACATAGTCACTTAGATATATCGAACTCCATGGGGACAATACTGCCATATGCAGCATGCAACCCCAGAAACTGGTGCAGCTATCCAGTATCTATGGTCATTGCACTAATTCTATGCTTTGTCACACCATCAGAATTGCATATGTGGGGAATACTGCGTGTTTCACAGTTTAAACTAGGCTTTGGGCTATATCACAAAATATGTTTTCCTCCACTTTCCTTCCTGCTCTTGCACAAAAAAGAGAACCACCCTGTTCTCTCAATGTAGTGGGTAGACACAATGCCCAGTTGCTCCAGCACCAAGATTTTTGTATGTAGGGACTGCTCCCTAGCAGACTGATTGCTGGTCCCTTCCTTCTCCTTTCTATTATGCACAACAGCTGGGACTGATATGTGTGAACCCATCTGTATCTGCTACACAAACAGCCTTTCTGAACAGAGCTGATGGCAAAAAACGAGCTATAGGACTTGGCTTCCTTAAAGCAGCACAACGTAGCTAACTCCCCATCTCATGAGACCAAGAGAGTTGATACTCCTTGTCACAGGACTTTTCAGGAATGAAGATGCTGTCTAAATTAAAGAGGTTTGGTCCAAGATGTTTCCAAGCACGAAGAATGAAAACTGGCTTGAGTAAATGTTTTCACAAGAGTTAATAAAGCTATATATTTTTGGCTTGATTTTCCCTTGTTATACAATACTAAGCCCTACAACAGCACGAGATCAAAGCTCACTCTCTGGGAGATGGGGAGCTTGAATATGCCTGCTGACCTTCCAGCTCCAGCTTTTCTGGGGGAAGACAGCTGCCTGTACACGCTGCTTGCCCCTCTACTGCTTCTTCCACTTTTGTGCTGCCTGTCTGCCCATACTCTGTGGAGTGACAACAGGAGAGATCTGCTCCACAAGTTCCTTAAGTCACACCCTTCCACAGTGCCCCAGATTTCAGTTTTCAGTATCAACAGAAGACAATGTACAGAGACAGATATTTTCAAGTAACATTTTTCCAGTCCTGAATGGTCTGAAGATAAGTTAGTATTCAAAAATCTTTCTTTTTGGTCCATACATGGGCTAATACAGTGCTTTGAAACTCACTGAAGCTAAGATGATCTGCACCTAACCCATTCTGTCCATATGGTTTATTTAAGTCACCATGTAAGTGAGTCAGGAATTTAGCACCTAGCAGTGAAATACCTTTTGAAATCAGCTTGTAAGATTTACTCCTGTCCTGTCTAAACACAGATTGTGCGGGTCCTCCCTCTCACATGGTGCCCCAGTTCCCATCAGTGTTTTATCTCAACCGGTGGCTGTCTCTCCAGCAATTAGACTGCTCTCTGATAGGGTAAATTCTCTGTGAGATCCTGGTGCAAGAGTAGACGGAGGGCTCTGTCCTGGGTTGAAACCAGAGAACGTGCTGAGGGATGGCTGTATCTGCCATAACCAGGTGTGCTGCAGCAGCTGCACCTCCAAGCATGCTTACAGACATGGCAGATGTGTCAGCAGAGATCTACCAGCTCCCCTAGTTAGTTCTAGGAGCCACTGTAGTCTCTAGCCAGCTCTGGGCCAGAGAGGATAAGGTGTCACAGCACTGTTTCCCATCACCTCTGAATAGATCTCTCCTTTGCCACATTAATCTTAAGCCTAGCCTGATAAGGGTTGATCGTCAAGTGTTTCTGACAGGGAAAGCTGGTTTGCTTTAATTTGTGTATTGAACAGCAGCTCTTGGTGTGCCAAAGGCTGCTTGTAGCAGCTGATTATTTCCACATGACTATCTACAAGGCAGAGCAGCCCATGGTGCAGCTACCTTTATACCCAGACGATAACACACCCAGCAGGGCTGGAGCTGGGCAGCATGGGGAAAGGAAAACGGCACAGAAAAGAGTGGGCAGGATCAGGGTGCCCAAGCAAGATGGTGAGCCTATTAGAGTATTCATGTCATTTCTCTATCAGTCAAGGCAGAACACTTTCCAACAGATAAAAACAGTAAAACCAGCACATTTTAAAGTATAATGGTACAGCTGAAGTGGTACAGCCCTTCATATGGATGCACTCACTGCTGCACAGTATTTTGCATATTAAACATTGCAGCTGCTCTCCTGCTCTTTTATTTACAAATGTCTGCTCATTGTGAACCACTTTCAGATTTCCTAAGCCTGTGTTGGACAGGTTGCTTAATCCCTCTATTTTTTTCTCCCTAAGCCTGTCATCAGGCAGAACCTTTCCTTGCTGCTGCACAGCCAAAATAGTCTGTTTTCAGATGACTCCTTTGGAGAAGCCGGGACCATGTCACCCCCCCAGGCACAAAAACATGGAGCCAGACAAGGTCCAGAGCTCTGCATAAAACTACCCCTTGGGAGGAGATGTTCTGGCCCTGGTTCTCTCCTAGTCCACAGAACACTTTTGCCAATAGTGGTGTGGAAACTTTACTTCTCTCTTCTCCATGAATGTGCTACAGTGCCAAAACCCAAGTTAAGAACATGCCTCTGTCAATACGCTCTGTAAATCTATCTGAAAATAGTCATCTTGGTCAAAAGACATTTCAGTACTTTGGTTCAAGTGCAGATGATCTCATAAGGGGAATTGCAACAAAACACAGGCATTTATTAAAGACAGAAGACCTGGAAAATGGTTAAAAACATAAAACTCAGGGAACCATATTTATATACATCAGTTCAATATACATATATTTTAATTGTTCCCAAATGCCTGGTCCCTTGTTACGACATTGTTCAAAATCTGATGCTATCCCATCTCTATTCAACATAGCAGCGGTCAAATAGAAAACTGCATTTTTCCACAGACTGCATAGAAACAGGGTTCAGTTTATGGTAACAAGATAATTAAAAGATGGCAGAACATATAGCTTAGCCTCTGATGCTTCATATTTGGCTTGGCAAGTGTTGTAGGATGCATGTTACTATCAGTACAACTAACAGATTTTTAGGCCATAAACTACTGCACTGGTACTTCTTGGATTATGGACTGCACAGGTTTCATATCAGGATAGACCAATATCCACTTTAAAGGATGACTAGAGCTAATTGTACAAGAAATCTTTGGCTTTAAAGAGGTTGGTTACTCTACATCTATGAAAGAAGTACAAAATTTGCCCCAGTAATAACAATGCAAGTCTGTCACTTGTTCAGGGTTCAGGGTTTTTTTTAATCATGCACACCCTAATGAGTGGGCAAAGATAGGAGATAAAATTAAAGTAGCCTAAAAATTTTGCAAAAACAAATATGGGTGCAATATTCATTCTAATTGGAACTATTTTGCTATCCTTCTTTAAAGAACTATTGGTAATAGGAACATAAAGTTGCTACGTTCTCTTGTCTCCACATCTTTGAATGACATTTTTTGCTATTGGTCTGTCTATTAGGAAAAAAAAATTAAAAATGTCTTGTCTCTCTAAGATAAAAATAGCAAATGTCACTTCCGACAAAGAAAGTCCCTTCCTTTCTTATTGCTTCCCACTCAAATCTCATAAATAAAACCTATTTTTTTAAGGTCCATGCTCAGTTTAGAAGGAAATATTTATAGATCTTGCATGCAGTAATGTGTGATTATACAGAAATACCTCTGCAGGAGCGAAACATCAGGTAGTTGCAAGCTCATGTAAAGATACCTTAAGTTTGTCACCTCTGGTGGCTCTGGAGATGCTCATGAGTTCCCACATGAATATCTTGCTCAGAGATCAGGTGTGCTGGCAAAAGTGTGTGAGAAAGCACAGCCTGTTTTGCACATCTGTCTGTCACTTGAATAATCACAAGTTTTAATAACTTTGTGACAGTGACACATTGAACATGCATGGGACAGACTGTTTTTCTACATTCCTGGAATGCTGATGTACAAAGATAAATTCAGTTCTGTGAGAACTGAAAATAATACTAACCCAACAAGGTATGCTTTACCAAATGGCCATTTCACAGTACAAATGCAAATGTTTTCTCTCTGCTGTAAATCTCACTGGCCATCCCAAAGTCCTACATAATCTCAGATTCTTCCCAGACCAGTAGAAGTGAAAGATCACCTGTGCCTTTGCACTACTCATCAAGATTTTGTACAGACAATAAAATTTTGTGCCTTGGCTTTGTTTTTTAAATGGAACACACTGTAACTTCTATTCAGATTTTAAGATGTGCCACTTGAGGTTTCACAAGGTCCCTCTGCTCTCCCATCTTTTTACACAAATTACATCCTGGCAGGGTGAAAGAAAAGCTCCTGGGGAGCAGAGATGAAAGGAAAGGCATTCCAGCATGCTCAGGACTAAATAGATGTGAGCTACCATTTGTGACAGAGAAGTCTGCTCCAGTCTCAGGGTTCCCCAGGTATCCTCAGGTGGAGTTTGTTTTGGGTGCCATCTCCTTTTGGAGTACCAGTCATGCAGCCTAGAACACACGTACAATTGTAATCATAAAGCTATGGAAGTTGTAAAGCTCTTTCTGCAGGAAAAGTAGGTTTCCAGCCCTTGTCCTTCTGGGGCCAAATCCGGCACCATTAGGCTGTCTCCCTCTGACCTGAGTGGGCTGAGAATGCATCTGCTGTGCAGACGGAGACAGAAGTCAGCCTCTGACACTTACTCAGGCTTTCCCCAGGCTTTGCCACTGCAGCGGGTGCCAAGGACTGGACAGTCTCTGTAACGCCGTCCTTGCTTCCAGCAGGCCCCCGGGAGAGCTCGCACTTTCTCCTCCCTCCACCTTTCCCAGTGCCCACACGAGGGGGACCTGAAGCACGGCCAACATCAACTGGTTACGGACTATGTGCTTGGACCTGCCAGCATCTGGCAGCATGGGCCAGGGAAAAGGTGCTGCAGCATCCCCAAAACATTCCATGTGGGCTTTCCACAGAATTGCTGTGGCTGTAGAAACGCCCTTTCCCTGGAATGCAATCCACAGCCTATCTCCTGTTGGTGCAGCTACCCCATGACAGCTGTATGGGAAGCAGGGAGACAAGTTTGGGAGCAGAGGGGTTCCCAGAAGAGGACCCTCCTCCAGGAGGACTCAGGGGAGGGCTCAGACAGGCTCCATGAGAGGGTGGATCTGAGAGAATGGCTCTCAACCCTCGTTGGGTGGCCTGGGTTGCCACACTGAAGCAGATGGGACAACCCCATGACTCACAGAGTACCTTCAAAACAGAGTCCTTACAGGATCTGTACTTACTATTTCATTCTAGTAAATACGAAACCCAAAGTGGACCAGCCTGGCCTGGTCCTGTGTCATGTTTTGGTGTGTGTAGTGTTTGTAGAATTTGTGGAGCACGGTGAATGGAGCAGGGGGAGAGGGGGAGCCAGCTACCAGCCCTCCCACTTGCAGCTGGGACCCCAAATCTGGATGCAGAGTTTCAATGGAGTTTGAGATTTGACAAAGAATTTCTTCATCCAGGAATCAACATTGACTTGCTCACTTGTAAATGGTGGGGCATAAAGATACTGTATCTGGTCCTGAAACCTTGATATGGACAAAGCTTTCCAGGCCTCCTGGGTAGTTCTGCCATGTATGGACCACAGCTTAAGCTCACCAGAAGGCTCAGGTGTTGTAATGCCAAACCTCAGGGTGCTCAGTGGGCTCCTCAGCTTAGGCCAAACACTAGGCAGCGTGCAGGTCAAACGGGACATCTGACAGGGAGACTCAAAGACGTCAGCCAGGCTGCTAGAAAGACAAATCCAGGGGACACCCTCTCCCAAAGGGTGTGACGGTGGCCAGGACAACACCTATTTGTGCTGTTGATTTTCTGTTCTCCTTTACTCAGTCTAAATCTAGAGTTTGCCTATGAACAAACAGTGCACCCTCATAAGAAGCAAGTATGAAGAAGACTTCGGAAGAATTCTTGTCAGGACTGGTAAAGGCCATCTGAAAAAATAGTTTTATCATCTTAGTGTTTCTGACAGGGAGTTCGGGGTGGCAGAAATTCTCAAATAATTACTCTCTGCTTCAGTCATCTCTGCAAAAAGAGGGTATGTGACAGAGTCATCATCACTTCTTCATAACTGGGAGTGCATCACAAGCAATGACAGCAGTAGAGCTTTTGAGATGGCGTCACTGAAGCCTGGGGTGGGGGCACATTTTCAGTTTGTGCTTTGACATATCCAGCACTTACATGTGTGACCAGCTATATAAATATAAAGGACCATAACTCAGAATTGGAAAAAAATATATAGAAAACCTAATCACAGGCTGAGGAAATGAATACCTGGAAATCACTTTGAACAGATTTTTTTTTTTTTCTCCCCAAGGGCCAGGGAGTGCTGCCACAGAGGAGGAAGGATTTCTCTCCCAGAACACCTGGGTTCCACTCAAACGATCTCTGTAATAAATATCATGAAAAATGATAAATTACTCCTACTTGAGCAGTGCGCCTTAAGCAGTTTACATTTGCAAGACGCAATGAAATCCTCTAAATGAAAGATAATATATGTGGTGCATGAAAAGAATTACACCCTTTGCTAATTTCTTTCCAGAGGAAAGCTTCTGCTACCTGGAATTGTGGTATATGTGCTGCAAAACACAGACAATTTGTGGGACTTCTTCTTTCACAGTGATCAGATTTTTAAAATAATAAAGTTCATGAAATGAGCACTCTACTCTCTCTGGATCTTTGAAGCAGGTTTAGGGAGACATCTTCCTCTCCAGTAGAGAAAGCACAAATCCTGAAATGTATAGCTTTCTACAAATCTTATGCTGGTTAATGTAAGGAAGCTACTATGATTATTCTGAAATTCACTGGTCCTAAAACAGACTGAAAAAATGACCTTCAAAGAAGGCTATAGAGGCAGGCAATGCTCAAGTTTGTTTCTGTGACAGAGGTTTGAGATTCTGCAAACTGGGAAGTATGGAGGGTGCATTTCATCCCATTTCCTTGCTGGCGACATTAGTTGAAATAGTAGCTGAGCCAGGTATCCCACAGAGGCACATAGCCTCCCACATGCTGAAAGCCACAGGAAAACCTTGAGGTACCAGCACATCACCAGTGAAAATGCCTGTGGCACCCCAGGAACAGAGGGTCATGGCTGGCATTGTATATAACATTAAAGATGAGGGCTTGTGGAGGTTTTATATGGGTTCTGCTATTCCTTTTTCTGGTCTGTTCCACTGTTATCTCAAGGATCTACCAAAAGCAGAACACCTGATCTGTGCTGTTATCAGACTCGGAAAGAAATGATGTTGCTATATGACAAATATAGAAAGGAGCTTAAAGCTCTTTTTGTGCCAAACTGAGAAGAAGCCAAAATGCTTTCACAAAACAGAACACAGTCATAGCTTCCATCTCCATATCATACTCTCTCCTCTCGGTGCCTGAGGAGCTATCCTATTAAAAATACTTTGCAAACACTATATCCATGCAAAACATTGTCAGCATCAAGCCAGTATCTGGATATAAAATGCAAACTGTCATTAAAATGTTCAAACCTGCTCTCCACTATAGGTTTATCTGACTGCAAGAACAGGATCTGCTTTACATTTCACAAGTTTTAAACACTTTTTTCAGATATTTAGCTGAAAAATGCAGAGTGTTTTAATGCTGGAAAAACACTTGGCACCACAGATGTTTGAATGCAGTGCAAAAGCACCTGACCATAGGAAATATTTAAAAAAAAAAAAAAAAACTTTTTTTCATAAAAAATGCCATTTTGTCAAAAAACTAACTGCTTTGCAGATGCATGTCAGCATCAACCAACCTTGTCATGAGTCCAGGATGGAATTTTTGCTGGGGAAAAACTGTAACCCCAGAATAGCCTGATAATTACCACATACTGTCCTGCCTCAGCCAGAACAGACAGGAACTTGGAGCAGACAGGATCCCACTTCTTGGGGTCCTGGTAAGGACAGCAATCATGTGGGAAAAAGTCTTTAGCTCTCTTGTAGTTTTTGTGTTTTTTTTTTTATTAAAAGTTTCAATCAGACTCGTGTTTTCAGCTTTATTACTGCAAAAAAGTGAGTAAGTAACTCTGCTAGGTTTTTCCCTAGCAGAGTTATTGTCACTGCACCGTGTGAGATGCTGTCTGTAGGGAAGGTCCTGGTTTTCCACTACAGTCAGTGCCTGGGAGAGCAAGAAGCAACATGTTCACGCTTGCTCCCAACAGTCCTTTGAAGCATAAAGCTGCACCTCCAGACAGACACAAAGTAAGACCCTTGCAATTTCCTTCACAAGCGTGCACGCACTGCTGCCGCTGCTGGAGGCATGTTTCCAGTCCCAGCATGACTGTCGTCTTCATTTATCTCGTGCACATTGATCAAGTTACTCTTTGATAGCCTGCAGGGGAAATGGGGCCTCACCTACTGACTGCCAGGCTGTTGACAGAAAAACACAATCTATTTCCTTTGGGTTTGTGGTGTTTTGGTTGGGTTCTGCTTCACTTTCACATATCAGTCAAAGAGCCAGCCTTGACCGTGACGTTCCAGTAATTCAGTGCAATAAATAAAACATCTGCCACAGGAAAGGGCCCGCAACTGATGTTGACATTGCCCCAGGGGAGGATCCTGTGGCCTGTTCCTCTCTTGCCAAAACAACCAAAAAAAATAAACTTTTTTTTTTTTGGGGGGGGGGGATGATTATGGTCAAATTTTTAAAAATTTGTCTGTCATTTGGTTTTAAAATGGCAAAATTATTTTGAAAACAAAACACAAGTGCACCTGTGCAAGGTGTGCAAACCTCAGCCCCAGGCACGAGATGACATTACTGCAGGTCAAGAGGTCTCTCTGCATGGGCTGTGCAGTGCTACCTGCCCTATGTATATCTGCAGAAATTGCAAGGAAATTACATTTCTCTTAGCCATTTTCCTCCTCAAACCATATTAAAATGCATTACTCTGTCTGCCGTGCTCTAACACCACCTATGTGGACAGTGACTATGACAGAGATGGCATCCGAGTATCTTAGTTCTTTGCATGTATTTTCTTCAGCAGACTGGCTGTTGATAAGACATTTGTCTAAGTCATTTTTCCAAGCAACTGTATTCACTGAACAGTGAAACGAATTAAGAATAACCTGGTTATTGTATTGCGGCTGCCATAGTTATCACCACTGGTTTTAGTACCATTGTTGCTATAATTTTTTGTTTATCAAAGTTTCCTTATTCAGGCATCGATATATGCCTGGAGAGAGTATTGTCTGAACACATACTGTCTAAATTCTCCTCTAAGTAGAAAAGGAGAGCAGAAGAAATATGTTTAATGCACAAACAGACTCAATGGTGTGATGGCAGCCAGCATCACATCAGCTGTGCAGTGAGATGGCTGTCGGCAGTCTGGGGGGAAGGCAGGGAGCTACCTGCAGGGGGAAAGATGTGAGGAAAGGTGATGGGAGAGGGAAGTCACCAAGGGTTGTGCTGGTGGGCTGTTCCTTTCCAAGGTGAGGAATGCCCATGTTAATACGAGAAAATGTAGAAGGCCCTCCAAAGAACAGTAATGGAAACAAAATTTGTCAAATGATAGCGTCAAAGAAGATAAGCCTAAACTCCTTTGTAAGAAAAGAGCATCTATAAAAATAAACCCAGACCATTTCTTACCCTTATATGTCACCCATTCCTCAAGTGTCACCATAGCTACAGTGTGCTGACTGCTGTGACACTGTTAGAGAAATTACTGGGAGCATCTGGAAATGCCATCTGCTTGTATTTACTTGCTGATTCTTTTGTCTGGGTTCATTATCACTGATACTTTATAGTGGTGTTCCAAAAATATTTTTGTGTAGCAAGCCTCACCATTTCCTCATGGCCTGGCTTCATAGCACTTGGCAGTGCATATTCCCTCCCTGCCCCTGCTGGGAGAGGCTTGGTGATGGTTGATGGAGGGCTGGGCCTTTGTTTAGTGGGCAAATGTAGCTTTTTTTGAAGAGAGACAGGAATGTGATTCTTTGGCAGGGGGATCATCGGTACAAAAATAGGGCAATCCAATCTTATGCATCGAGGTCCAATGGATCAGCTAAAAACCTAGCCAAATATATGTCAGCACCAGCTCAAAACATTTTAGCATGCCTTTATACTCAGTGGCCTATGACTTAATTAGGGCTATCCAACAGCAATTACAGCCTCAGTTTTGTGGTGGGTCACAATGGTATTATGCAGATATACCCCCCAGTAACTGGAAATGAGCACAGATTGTCTAGCAGAGTAGCTGTCTTCTAAACCCAACTGGAAAGCAGCCATGCTTCCATACTCCTGTAATTCATTTTACTTATCAGGTCTAGGGTTTGTTTGTTTGTTTGTTTGTTTGTTTTGTAGTTGTTTTTCCCAGCACTTCAGATGCCTAAAACAATGCCCAGAAATACAAAACTAAAGGATATGAGGGAAAAAGAGATCAACTTTACATTTCTCTAATTCCTCATGGGTACAGCGCTAATTTATTTATGTGAAGAGCTGCCTTTGCTTAGTTTCCCATATGACAATCCTTTGCTCCATTTTATCTTGGAGTGACTCATAAGAGGGTCAAAAGGTGAAGAGAAACTTTATGGTAACCTCTTCATAACCCTCTTGTGAAGTCTGTTTTCTTTAGAGTCTCCATTTGTATTTGCAATCAGTGGGCAATTTCCCCTCATCTCTCCATTTTCCACCCCCTTTCAGTTTTAACTGAAAACTTGGTAAAGTTAAGGTTCCTTTTGTTTAAAAAATCCTCACCCTTCCTGCTCTGCATTCATCTAATTCCCCTTAGGCCATACCTTCCGCTACTGAAAAATGGCAAGACGCCACTGCCTGTGTAGGGATGTCCATCAGTGCTCTGGGAGGGCTGCTACCCTGCCCCAGGAGAGGATAGCGTGCTGGCATGGCCAGTGATGGGCTGGACAGAGTCCTTGGGGACTCCTACCCTACCTGTGCAAGACACATTCCCTAACTTTCTCCAAATACAAAATTATTCCTGATTGAGACAATGTATTCTGATACCCTGGGATACTTGTCAGGCTGGATTTGCGCTGGAGAATTTTGCAGTTAACAATAGAGCCTCTCAAGCAACGTTATTGGGGAAGATGCCAAGAGGGTCCCAGCAATGCCTTTGCCTCCACTTCAACTTCAAGTGAGGTCTCCCCCCAGCCATCCAGCCACCCAACATAGGTCTCCAAAACAAAGTGCTCACTGTCCCACCCACCCCACCCAATGCACATCTGTTTGCTGTGCGAGACCACTAGCCCTTCCCTGTTAGCAGTCATGGCCCTGCATCATTTCTGCCAACAGAAGAAGACAAACTACCTGGTGACAAGGTCACCCCCAGATCCTAGGCTCCTGAATCCCCAGGCAAGCCATTACTGTTCAGAAAATCCTGAAGCATGCAGTTGATTTTCAATGTGGGTTTAAAGACCATTAGAGCTAATGGAACCAAGCATGTGGATATCATTAAACTTACCCTGATGGATTTAAACAGGCATGTAAGTATTTTGTTGAACAGAAACTTGTGAACATCAGCCTAGCAAGAGATTTTCGTTTAGCGTTCAAATAAAATAATGTTCAATACAATATTTTTCAAACAAAAGTTGATCTTGGTCATACAGAAGTGTATCAATCCGCTGCAACAGACATGTACCGAATGGAGTGGAGAGACAGAACAACACAGGAAGTGTATTTCTGAGTTTTTTTTCATTTGATTCATGATGAAACACATGCAGATGCCTTGGAGAGGAATCTGAAAAGTGCAGGCAAAATCCACTCACCGAGCTGAGGACTTGCTCTTGCATTTAAATACAGTAATATCACCTCAATGTTAGCAGCAGCAAATTTTTCCACTCCCCATCTGCTAGTATTCATTTTAATTCCTGAAATAGTGTACTATGGAAAATATGGGGTCAAGCAGTCCTTGTTTTTTTCTTAACTCATGTGTTTCTTTTTTTCACCCATAGAGGAAATGTTTCTGTTTCTACAGTATGTCCATTTTCAGTGGCTTGTTTTCATCACCAAACAGAGGGGAAAAAAAAAAAGCCAGTAGATTTTTTTCTACAGACCTAATGTCTGAGTCACAGTACAGAAGAGCGTGATGCACCTTGTTCCAAATGGCATCAGTGTTGCATCTTTCCAGACATTATTTTTCACTTGGCCAGTTATAGTAAAAGCAGAATGTCAGTTAAAAATCAACAACTTTGATGTTCTCCATGCATAACTTTACTTCAAGCAACAAACCTCCTACTAAGCTGCCCCTTTCTGAATCTGCTATAACATTTCAAAGTAATCCATGGCAACTGAACCATGTCTTATAAATAGCCTTCAATTTAATCCTTGATTTGAGAAATATGGCTAATCAGGACTGAAATATACATATATATGTATATGTGTATATATATATATAAAACACATGTTTATGTTTTCAGGAGTGAAACCTAAGTTGATTTCTAGTCAGGAAATATTTATGAATAGAAATTGATTTGGGGGAATCTTTCTCAAATGCCAGCTTCATAGGGTGACTTGCCTTTCCTAGTGCCTCTTCAGGCAGAAGATCCTCAGTCGTTGCACATGTCTCAGGTGCTGGATGCCATCAGAGAAAACATTTTTCTCAGAAGTATGAGAGCATACAGTGGCTGTTCAAAGTGTTCCGAACAGATGAAGTTAAAGACCATGAGAGGTCATCAAACAAAACATAGCAGTTTCTTCTTCCCCGCGGTCATTAATTTTGCCTTCAGTGCTGTTTCTCTCTCCATCAGGTGTAACATGAGCTGACCACCTAATCTGTTACAGAGGTCTGCTGTCTGCACGCCAAACCATTTGCAGTGCCTTTGAAAGATGATATGAACAAATGAGAAGTCTCGCAAAAACTGTGCAGAGAGATTCGAGTGGATAAATTCATGAAACTCTTGGCATCAACAAATCGAACAAATAAATCCTGGTAGTTTGGGCCATACGGTCTAAAGGAGCTGGTTTGACTATGTAGTGCACTGTTATAAAAAGCTGATGGCAAAAATAACGCTAGAGACTAGAAACCTTCACTAGGCCAACTGGAGATTTACCTCCAGGCATATGCCCCTGATGGGGACACTTGAGATATTTATTGCTCACTGGGGAGGACAGGAAGCAGGTCCTACAGAAAGCACCTTCTTTTGTTTTAAAATAAACACATTGCTTTTCCTGGGAGAGAGGCAGATTAACAACTAGTTAAAAACTAGTCGACTTTTAATGCTGCCACTGTCCCAGCCAGAACCTAGGCCCTTTTAACCGGCTTACATGTCTGCCCCTTGCCCTCACGACTGGAGCACAGCCCTGGGAATTGGCATAAGAGGTGGCCAGGCCTGGACCTGGAGGCCTGGGTACAGCCAGTGGCAGCCCATGTGCTGGGTGTCACCTGCGGGCAGGCTTTGGGCTCCTCTCCCATGCACACGATGACTGCTGGTGGCACCAGTAAGCCCAGAGCAGGCATCAGCACCCACCGCCAGCCGAGGCTCTGGCTGAGGGCATTTACTGCTAGGAACAACAGCAAAGAATAACAGCAATTAAACTTTATCTGTTTCACATGTCACACACCTCAAATATTTGCACAGCACCGTATGTGCAGTTATACGAACACTCATCTGAGTGCCTCCACATTTCCCAAACCACCGTGTCAGTTCCAAAATGCTGTATAAACACACTGCCTCTGGCGCTCATGGTGACAGACAGGTCCTGTGACAAGGGGCTGGTTGTTTCCTGAGGAACAAACGTGTGCCAGGGGGCAGCAGCGAAAAATAGGCATTATAAAAAACAAACCAAAAAAAAACAAAAAAAAAAAACACAAAGCTGAGAGAAAGGCACGAAGGATAAACACAAGAGGCCCAATGAACAACTCCTGTGACTTCAGTGACAGGAATATCATTGTGGCAGAAATTTAAACCAACAAAGGGCACCTACAGGCAGAGTTTATTTATCATTGGTATTTATTTGACAGCTACAGAGCAGTTCCTCGAACAGCTGGTCATGACCATAGATTTCCATAAACAAGGCTCTGGTGCCCCAGCTTTGCCCCTGTTCCCGCACATCCCAACACTGTGCATTCGCTTTCAGTTGTGGGCTTGCACAAAAGCCCCCACCAGCCCAAGAACTCCACGAACACCAGTGCTGAAAGGGCTGCAACCTCTACAAGCTGCTAAACAAGAGCTGTTTCTGCTTTTAGAAAGGTTTGTCGTGATTTTGACAATGGTTTCAATAAGACTACTGGAACAACCTTTCTTGTAAAACTTACCAAAAACTATCTAAAATCTCTCCGCTTTGGCTGCCTTAAACAAAATTGTTTCCAGCTCTATTAAATAACATTTTTCCTTTTTTTTTTTTTTTTTTTTTTTTTTAAAGTAAGCAAGTTCTCTATAGAGTGGAGATGTTTTCAGCTCTGTAAGCTTTCACACCTGATGTGCTTTATGACCAAGGCCAGCCCCATAAAAGCCCACACACTGTTTGTAATCACAGCCACTTACAGCAGCAAGATCACAGGTTTTCTGGGAGGGTTCCTAATGCGTGTACATGGATCACAGGCAGTCCAAGGTATCATCGTCCTTCTACACACATAAGTGTGATTTGTTTCCAAATTTGGTAAAACTGGTCAACAGACAACAGTGATTCCTGTGTGGGAAATGCTACAAAGTGAATAACATAACTGAAAAAAATATACATCCTTTTTTGTTTCGCGTAGTCAGCACAAAAAGACCATACACCATGACTTTTCTTTCATGACACTTTGCATGAATGTGGATTAGGCACGTACTTTCCTGGAACCTGATGTTCCACACCATTCATTTTTCCTTTCTGTAGTTATTTGCTGTGTTATTTGTGCACTCATGGAAAAAACGTGGGAGTCCAAAGGTGGGCAAAATCATAGCACCAAGTTCCCGGGGATTCCAGGAATAATCTGCCGGCTGCTGAGTAAATAAGTGCATCCTGCTTCAAAGGCCTTCTAAGGACGTATTTGTGTTCAGCCTTCTTATTCTCGCCTCTCCTTCTGTCCCGGGGCCAGGGAGACCACTTGACCCCCGGGTGTGATCAGGGAGCAGAAGAGCACCCTTGACTCAGAGAGATTGAAGCCGGCACAGATGTGCGAAGTGCTGACATGGCCATGAGGAGCCACTCATTTGCAGGCTCAGCCCTTCCCTCTCTTGCAATGCCCTGCTCCATAGACATCATCCTGGGGACATGTCACCATCAACCTCCCATGGATCACAGCGTAATTTTGTGTCCAGGGATCAACAAAACCAGCACAGCAGAAGAGCAAGCAGTGTATGAAACATGCACAACTAAAAGACTGAACTTCTTTCAACTTAAATTTTAGGCCTGCTATCTCTAAGCTACAGGTACACAGCTGTAACACTTGGATTGCTACCAAGGTGAAAGCTGGACAGACTGTTGACAAAACAACCCCCACAACAAAGTAGGAGCGACCAGTACTTCATGATTCAGTACAATTCAGACACAGTTCTGGCTTATTTTTCAGCCTGGTGGACATACCGAGTCCATTTACTAATGGCATGAAAAGTAGGAAACCATTTATTACAGAGGTCAGCTTTTGAACCATACGTCGATTTTTCATAACAACACTGGTGTCAGGCCCTGGATGATTACTCAAAATGTAACTCACATTCCCACACTGGATAAGGATAACATGTAGGAGTCATGAGATGAATTTGTAAAATTTACACAGATGCATGACCTCCAGCTGCATCGCTTTCCACCCCAGAGAGTTCTTGATGACCAGCAGGTGAGCAATCAGCCACCCCAGCCCACTCCCGAAGACCAGGCATGCTAGAAAAATTGTCTCCTCCGCGTGCATTTCTCCCTCCCTGCAGCCAGCCCTTCATGAACAGCAATACAAGCTGGGATTCCTGTCAAAGCTCCACTTCCAGCAACCACAGATCTCCAAACTTCATTTTCTTGCTTGTCAGGGTTCTGGACCCATGGCCTTAGCCCTACACTTGTGGAAGTCCATTTCCCTGCCTCTGACATCAGCTGCAGCTGGTCTTGGAGACCTGCATCCACCTTCTGTGCCCTGGGACATTCCTAGAAAATCCTCCTTCTGGTGATCAAGTTTTCTAAAGTCAAAGGGGTGGAGACAGCAGGCTTTGTGCCTAGGGGATATGGTGGGAACTGTGGGGACTGATGAATCAAGGTTTTTCTATTACCCCCACGTGAGCGTAACCTCCAGTCACCAGCCCAGCACATGCAGCCATGAAGGCACTGCTGCACCAAGCTCCTCTTAGGCACCGGTGCAGGCAAGCAGCCCACAAGCAGCAGCTAAACGTGAGCTCTGTGCAGCAGCCCTCTCTGTCTGGTGCAACAAGACAGCGACAGAACTGCAGATGATCCAGCTTGTTTATTCATGCTGGACCCTCCCAGTTTCCCTGGGAGAAGCCAGGTATCCTAACAAACCATTAGATTGCTCAAACAAATGGGCTTGCCCAGGGGCATTGCTCCTTTCCAGGTCATATGCAGGGAGGCCAGAGGCTTGTTCCCTGCTTTTCAGTTCTCTGCTTTTTACTCTGAGCCTGAAAACAAAAGGGGGCAAGAAAAGATTAATGTCAATTGCTTTCAAACAGTTTAGATCAGATTGTCAGCAAAGGAAACCTGAAAGCTGCTCTTCTGATTTCTGCTGCTGCTTGACTGAAGGACTCAAAGCACGTATTCCCAGTGTTCCTTCCATCTAAGAAAAAGCCTCAGTCTGTAGATGTAGTGATGACCCCTGGACAATGCAGCTTCAGAAGATAAACCCCCAAAACATTAGACTGTAATTGTAAGGATGTGGCGTCACCACTACGGTTTTGGAGTAGGTGGCCTTCAACTGTGTTGGAGTCTGACTAAACCTGACAGCGGAGGTGAAGGTTACTGTGTTTTGTCCTTTCTCATCTTGTCCCACTCAACAGAGAAGTGCCATGTAACCCTCCCAGAGGTAGCAGGCACCTTCAGCTGCCACTGATGACTGCACATCAGGGCTGCAGCATCTTTTTCTAAGCTGTGACATAACCAGAAGTCAGAATTAGAGCACATAAGTAGATAAGGAAAGCAAATGATTCAGGCCATATAAAGCACTAAGGGAGCATGATTCCCCTCAGCCTGGCACCTCACTGTGTACATTAAGCTTTTAAAAAGTAACAGATACCGCCCAGTCAAAATAGCATGATTTTATGTGTTTGGAGTTCTATTGAGAATGATGAAACAGGAGAAATACAGCTGTGGAGGGATGGGTTGCAGAAAACAACTGCTCTTCTGCTTTCTGCTGCTCCTTTCTGTCTCTCCCTGCCATGTTTCTGTGTGTAGGAGTGAGAATTTGAAAGTCCCTATTCCTATCCATGTGCTAGATTCTTTCGTGCAATGTCTCTCCCAGAACAAAGGTCATTCCCAAGGATAAGGGGAAAAGTCACAGACAGACTGTGCTGAAAAGATGGGTAGGTTTCTTTTTTGCATCTCTGTTTCACATTACAGGTAAGTGTTAGGTGACAACACATTAGCAGTGAGTTATCCCATTTTGGGAAAATGAAGAACAGAGAAAAAAACATAGTCACTTATGACACATGGTTTGCGGCAGCAAGCATCTGGAACATTCGTTACTCTCGTTTCATTCCTTAAAAAGCTTATACTTCAGAATCAAATCAGTAACGGTGTGTACCAATTTTATCTTGTGCCTAATGTGAATGATAATAAAAATAATAATCTCATTTTTTTACACTACGTATCAGCTCCACTGAAACTATATTACATTCGTTTTCTCTTTACAGCTCTGTTTTAAAGGCTGCAAGGGAAACATAAAAGTGACATCCAAACCATCTGCTCATCAGCATTTCATCTCCTTTGCTCCTGTCTCCACACACACAGGAAAATTATCCAGCTGTCTGTCTGTATACATGGACATATATAATCTCAAACAGACAAGGATGCGTGATATTCCTTCTGATGCCAAAAAATTCCTGTGCACATCACCTGATTAAACCTTAAACTTTCCTGCAACAACAACAAAAAAAATATGTATTCTGGGAGAGTTAGATCATGGGATTTACACTAATAAAGCTGATGCAATCTGATGTCAAGCATTTATCTTCTTCTGATAAAACTTTTTTGGAGTTCGACATATAAATCTGTAATAAAGCAATTTTAGATGACACTAAGATACTGGTCCTTCAGCCAAAGTTAACAGAAACAAAGATTGAGGAAATAAAATATTCCTTTACAAAGAAAATACATGAAAAGCGTAATACAAAATGGAAATAACCACTACATTGCCAGTAAGATAACAGCCAAACCTGTCTATGCTTTACCCAGAATGCTGTCCTGCCTACTTAAAAATAGCAAAGGACTTGCATTAAAGTGATTTGTTGAGTTCTGAAATTCATTACAGCAAAAAGCCTTTCCAACAGTAACAACTAAGCCACTCAATCCCATATGTCCCAGAACCTTATCTGTGAGCTATTGCTAGAGCACGGGGGGAACCGCTTCTTGCCTTTCACAGGCTTATGCAGCATCCTGTGCTAAATGAACACCCAGAGGCAACAAAGTGTTAAAAAGCAGAATCTCACGCCTTTGGTTCAGAAGCCAAAAATTACTTCACATTCTTGGGAGTAAACTAATTGCCAGATGCACATCAGAGTAGATCCATGTGTAAAAACACAGTACAGAAAAATTCCTAATTAATGAAGGGTTGCACAGCCAGTGCACCCATACTGCCCAAGGTTCCTGCAGGACCTACCAAAACATCCAGCTCACCCAACCTGGTAGCTATTTGCGCTCAGTGTAAGTGCAGATGTGCTAACAAGGGAGGTTCTTGCTTGGCGGGCAAGGCTGTGATTGCTTTTGGGTTTGTTTCTGAGCAAACACCTGGAAGTACCACACGGCAGAACCAGGCCAGACCCATGGGACAGGGCTTGGGCCAGACGCAGAGGTGGCGTAGGAGGCCCTTAACTGTGCTTGGAGGCTGCGAACATGGAGCTGGTCACCTCTGCACCTCACTTCACTGCGTTCCCACCGAGACAATGTGTCCCCATCTTGCCTCAGGCTTTGCCTCCTCATTTTGGGCCACCCAGCTGGGTGTTTGGTGAGAGGAGCATGTGCCTTGTTGGTGAAGGCTCCTCCGGTGGAAGGGGAGGTTGGTTAATGTGGGGACGGGCAATGAAGAGGAAATGCCATGGGTGAGAGACACACCTGCCTGAGGCACTTCCAGCCCCAGCACTTGTTGGGGGCCTGGTACTTTTCTCCTCTACCCGCGCTGGCTTCAGCTGCACTGAGGAGATCCGGCTTTGAGGAGGGAACAGGAGGAACCTCTCCTGTGGCTGCCTCTCCCCTTGGGCCTCATGTTCTGTTTGAATTTATCTGCCTTCAATCTCCAGCCTTTGGTTCCTGTTACTTGACAGGATTAAATCACTCTTCACCGCCCTTGATTTTCTCCCCAAGCAGGAATTCGCAGGCAAGCTGTTTTCAGGTTGTTTTCCTTGCTATGTTGTGCTAAATTTACAAAGCCTTAAGACTCTCAGAGTAAGGTATTCGCTCCTCTATTTGACTGCCTCGTCTGTCCCTCTCCTCCAGGTATCTCAGTTTTCTCAGAATCTTCAAAAGATTTGTATGCCATCTTCCAAGGTGAGCCCATTTGTCCCATGTCCTGAGACAACCTCACCTTTCATTTGTCATTCAAATGTTTCTGAGAAGGTATAGAGAAAATATCTGATTTGTCTTTATGGCCCTGACTGATTTAGTGCTGTCAACAGGGACTAATGGCAACTTGACAGGTATAAATGGAGATTTAATTCAGATTAGCATTAGCTGTTCTTGACAAAGGGGAGACAGCACATCCTTCTGGTACCAAGCACAAACACTCTGAGATGCCAACACTTACATAATTTGCCTTACTGCTCCCTACAGATTAACTGATGCTGCCACTGGGCAAAAGCAAATACCAGCATGAGAACACACGCTGAACCTGTTCCCATTGTCTGCTAAGGTTGTGCTAGTTCCCACTTAGCCCATGAAAGACATAATAATAATAATTTTCTTCTTGCATCTTTTTTCATGTTTGGTCAACAGGCTCAGTAAAGCACCCTAGAGAAAGTAAGTGTGAAAATAATGTCAAATAAGGCACAAACCAAAACCGCAGAGCTCCAACTCAGTTTCAGAGAAGGGTTCAGGGACGGGCAGGAAAGGGACGTTCTGTAAAAGTTGCTTGGTGTGACCCAGTAAATGCCAAGTGGTGGCAGAACGGTGTGTGCCTAGCAGTGCCCCTAGACAGTCTGTCTGCCTCTGAAACAATTAAAATTCCGCAGTGTTTATGACAGAGGCCGATCCTGAAATACAGATGAGTATAACCGGGCCCGGGTAAGTCCAAACACAACTCCTTGGACTGCATGCCCCAAATCAATCTTCTGGGACAAGGTGGCTCCTCACACCTCTTCCTGACTCTTGGAGTGCATTCATGTTTCCTGTTTCCTTTAAAATAAAGCCAACTAGACAGTTCCCAGAGGTGCAGAGCGGGAGTCAAAATGCTGAGCAAATGTAGATGTATGCCAAGGTGTGTGCAGATCTGGCGGGACCCTGGTCCAGGATTCCTGCTTCCCTTCTTCTATTTCAGCAGAACTAATTTCAGCCTAACAGTTAGGATTTTTGTCATCCTGACTATCCTGATTTGTTCATGCTGTAATGGCACCCCAATGCTGCAGTAAGAATCAGGACTTCTCTGGAAGAAAACCTTGCTCTTGGCCGAGAAAACTTAAAAAAAAAAAAAAAAAAAAAAAAAAAAAGGTCCATATATTTCTGTTCCATAACAATCTTGCCCAGCAGATTCAGGACTCAGCAGCATGATTCATTGCTCAGTGTACTCTGAGCTTATGTCTATGGTAGCTAACCACACGATTTCCTTAATCTAGTATAATGAAATCAATGGAATAATAGGAAACCCTTCCCTTCTTGACAGCACAAACATCAGCTGATTTCATAGTGTGCTGGCAAGAAGAGATATTAGCTGTCAAAAAAAAAAAAAAAGGGGGGGGGGGGAAGAGAAGAGAAGAGAAGAGAAGAGAAGAGAAGAGAAGAGAAGAGAAGAGAAGAGAAAAGAGAAGAGAAGAGAAAAGAGAAGAGAAGAGAAGAGAAGAGAAGAGAAGAGAAGAGAAGAGAAGAGAAGAGAAGAGAAGAGAAGAGAAGAGAAGAGAAGAGAAGAGAAGAGAAGAGAAGAGAAGAGAAGAGAAGAGAAGAGAAGAGAAGAGAAGGAAAAGAAAAGAAAAGAAAAGAAAAGAAAAGAAAAGAAAAGAAAAGAAAAGAAAAGAAAAGAAAAGAAAAGAAAAGAAAAGAAAAGAAAAGAAAAGAAAAGAAAAGAAAAGAAAAAAAAAACAGCCACAACACACAGAACAAACTAAAAAAGAAAAAAGCTACAAAATAGAAGAACTGTTTTACAATAATCTGTCCTAAGATTCAGGTTGGGTGAAGATAAAATTTCAAAAATTGTCTTCATACTTGATGTTTCAGATACCTTCTCTCCTCTTTTTCTTTTTCACACACAAGTGTTCTTATATGGCATGTTTCAGCTCAAGATCATCCTATTCCAAAGCCTGAATATGATGCAGAAAAAATTGTATATGTAAATCCAAAGCCAACCAGAAACATTTGCCATCCTTTCTCTCAGCTCAGACATGGTGATTAACTATGGAAAAATGTTGTCTATTCACCTAAATAACACGCTTTCTCACCAAAGTGCTGAGGAGAGCAGTTTTGGTGGCAGCACTAGGAAAATTCCTGCAAGAAAAAGCTTTCGTTCAGAAAAAAAGCATCTTGAGCACTTTGTTTTCTGAAACAGAAACAGCAGGTTGTGCAAAGGACGTGCCTGTGGGAGCCAGGAGGCTCTGGATGTCAAGTGCAGATAAGTCCCTGTTGGAAAGGAGGAAGAATTTTATAGTCTTAATTTTATCATTTTAATTACCAGTGGAAACGTGGAGCTCCTGCTATTCCCACCTGGCTGCAGGGAAGCAGAATGCCCCTCAGACATCTTTTGTGCAGGGGATGATGCTGTGCATTGCTCTGCTCTCCAAACCCAGGATGACATGGTCTTCCCAAGGCTCCACTGTGGGAAAGTGGAAAGAAAACACTAAAGCTCTTTTCTTTCTAGACATGGGCAAAAAGACAGAAAAATCAGTATTCTTTGTCAGCATTCTTCTGCTAGTAGATCCTTCAAAAACAATAGCAACAGAAAATTCTTCTAGAATTGCCAAGGAAACAATCCAAGAAGAAATATACACTACTCTTAGACTTCACCCAAATTACATCAGCCACCTTCACGTGAGGGCAGAGGACCCAAGCTATTCAACTTGGTTGTTCCCCCCAGATTTGTTAATTTCTTACAATTTCAGCTTTCAGAGGGACCCCTGAGTCCAGTTTTACAACAGCACAGGCACACTTTGAGCTAAACCATCCTTAGAGGCTCAGGCAAGAGCAAGCAAGGTCTGTGAATCAAACAGGCTTAAGCAGATTTGTGGTGCCTCTTCTCCTCACAGCCACTCCAACAAAGAGACTTCAGCTCAGGGATGAGCCTGGTGTGATGGGAATGTCTTCGGTCAAAGGGAAGCCCAGTTCATCTGCCGCAGAAGTGTTAATTAGTAATAGCTTTATTTTACCAGAAAGCAAAGGTATTCTGTCTAAGAGAGAGAAAAAAGAGTTTCTCTTGTGGTGTGGCAGAAATGGTCCTGTACTGTGAATTTGGAAGAGGCAATGCTCAATAGAAAAATGAGGTTACAGCAAAGCGCAGTCGGCGATGCCCAGTATGGAGCAATGGGGAAGTATCCTACGCTGCTCTGGGGATGCACGTGGGAGCTGTTTGTTGCACCTTGCATGTGGCATTGCTAGAGAGCATCTGGAGAGCATCACGGAGCCCAAGCTGTTCTGCATGAGTGGCTATTTGAAACAAATAAGTGTATATTCCCTTACAGTGATTGCCTCACAAGCTGTTGTTGAGAGGGAAATGTAAGCATGCTGTGTCTGAGGAGTTTTCGGAGGGTTAGATGAGTGCTCTGGCAGCAGCAGTCCAAAATACATTTGGTGTGCGTGCATAACTTACATTGTGGCTGTTCCAGTCCTGTGTATGTTGCTAAATAACTTTCCCATTGTTTCATTGGTTACATTGCTCTCAGTATTTGGCTTGACTTTTGTTTTATGTCTCAGTCCCCTTAAATCCTGGCTGATGGAAAATTCATAGCCCTTTCCTGAATCTTTTTTAGAAGAGCCTTTTTTGTCTGTACTTCTGTGAATCTCCTACTTCCCTGGGGATTTTACATGTAATATCTTATCTATAGAAAAACAGTTACTCTTAGGATTTCAAGGGAAAAAGCTAAAGGAAGGGCTATAAAAATTTATAATTTTATATATACCATATCCTATATGTAGGGTCCTACCTACAGGATCATTTTTAGTATAAGAAAAGGAGGTTGAGAGGTCCAGATCATTACAGAAGTGCGTTGTGCAGGCTGCGCACAGAACTGGGCACCTGGCAAGGTGCACACTGTGGCCTATGTGCCTACATAGGGGGCTGCCCCAAAATGGGCACCCACGCTGTTGGTGCAGCTTGCCAGCTGGCATGGGAGCCCAAAATCTGCATTTTCAGGACTTCCAGACCATGCTTATCCTACCTTAGTGGAGCTGGGGAAACCTAGACTGTCAAGTGTCTTGGGCAGGTTGAAGACCAGGTCCCATGGCTCACTGTCTCCCAGCTCATGGCTACCTAGACCGACTGGGAATGGGGATGTGGGAGCCTGGAAGCTCCAGCCTCGCCTCTCTTGGGGAGCTGGGAGAGAAGTTGGATGTTTGGGAGCTTAGGGTCCTGCAACTGCAGGATCTTAGCTCTCTGGAAACCACCGGGCAGGCTGCCAAGAGCAGGAGAAGCCATCCAGCTGCCTGCCAAGAGAAGTGAACCTACCAGCACCCCAAAGGGTGACCTGGTGACTTGCTGGGACTCTGACATGCCTTACTGTAAGTGGGCTGCCTGCACAATGCATACAGGGGTAAGCCTGGAGAGAAGCATCTGCGGGGACCTGAGAGGATGGACTCCTTCTCCCATGCATTAGGAAGGACAGTCCTGCAGCTAGGCACAGCACAAGGCACGGGAGGCACCTAAAACACAAGGCTCATGGGCTGTGATGGAGGGGGTTTGCTGGGCATTTCTGTTCCTTACGTCTGACTTAAGGCATCAAACTGGAAGGGCTTAAAATATGTTGAAACCAACTGATGCTATATTAATTACATTTTGGGCTTTTGATTTTGGTCTGTAAGGATCAGGAAGTATTCTTTTTTATTAATTTTTTTTCTCACTTCTTAATATATAACTTTAGAAAAGAGGTTTTTGTCCTTTGGTCATGTATTGGAGATGAGCTACTGGGATGTGTCTGTGCTTCTAGGTACTAAAAAGCTCCAAACCCTGGTGCCTGTCTTGCTCACATGGATTAGGCGAGTAAGAGGAGAGGTTAGGAGGCAGAGGCTGGCTTTCTTTGGGACAAGGTATGTTTTCTAAGATCATCTTTTCTCCCAAGAATTTTTCTGGCATTTAGAGACCTAAAACATTGGCAATCTCTGCTTTATCTCCTTCTCTCTTCCTGATGTACACTGTACAACTTTGGGGGGTTTTGATCTTATAAGCTAAATTCAGTATGCTTGATAGAAGCTATCAGTAACTGGTTTTGATGTATGGGATGTTGGAAGCAAATGCTGTAGGAGCCCTTCTGCACCCAGAACTGGGGGCAGATGTCAGTAACCGCAAGGGAATGGACCCAAGAACTGAAATGATCTGTCCTGCCTTTCCACTCTAGCACAGGGCAGGGAGTTATTTTGGAAACACAGAAGAAGAGTCGAGGAGAAATTCTGGGCTGACAGAGTTCAAGGACTTCTTATGACTTGCGTAACAGTGTGAACCACTGACTGCTACAGACACTCAAGCTGCTTTGCAAAAATAAACCACCTCGTATTTCTTCCACTGAGTAGCATTGAAAGTCAGGAGTCAAGGCTGACACCTGAAAAGCAAACCTGTCTGTATTTTCTTATAATAAGCCCCAAGACCGGTGATGTGAGAGGCTTCTGGAAGACTTGAAAGGAGGACTGTAATTTTTGTAATTTTGTAAATTTTATTTTATTTTATTTTATTTTATTTTATTTTATTTTATTTTATTTTATTTTATTTTATTTTATTTTATTTTATTTTATTTTATTTTATTCTTTATATTTCTTCCACTCTGTTTGAGCTTTGCTCCGGTTTAGCAAAGAACTTTTCAGGATGGCAAATGCTTGTGTTGTCCCTGCATCTCTCCAGACCCTCGGAACAAACCTGTCACACACTGACTCCCTGTGCTGCCAGGAGTGTACGATCACCTGGTTCTCCCCACATGCAGGTGCTCCCCACATGCATCCATGTCACAGCTGCCCCACTCCTTGCTCTCACATATCCTGCACTTCTCCATCAGCCATTCCAAATGGAATGAGGGTCACATAACACTGTGCCACACAAATATGCCAGGTCAAAGACAAGCCTAAAGCATGCAGTTAACAAAAAAAATGGAGGGTGGTCACACATGCTAGCTAGGAACTCCTGAGCAGTCACCTACATTTAATTATTCTTCATTTTATATTGCACCCTAACCCCTCATATTCATTTCATGCTCCCATTTAAAGGAATGTTTAACTTGGATACAAAACTGTGAGCTTACTGCTGACATCCATTTGACTGCATTTATTCCCCCCTTCTACTTGCTCCCCTGTGACCAATACCATTTGGTCACACAATCTCAGCTTATACCATCAAAGGAGATCTCTCCAGTTCACACAGCTGGTTCCTCTCACCTTGGAGACCCGCTGAGCCCAAGGGGTGCATACTCCATAGGCACATAGGTTTGTTGTTACTGCTCTTGGCACTGGGCAAGCGCCAAAGGCTGACAGCCATGCAGGCATCCTACAGATGAAGGAGCCTGTCTGCTCAGTCTAAGTGTTCCCTACAGACCTAAATAAGAGGTGACTCCTCAGTAAGATGATGCCCATAAACTATAGGAGGAGATTGGTTTAGCGTAGTTGGCGTTTTCTTGTGAAGACTTTCTGTAGCAACAAAATTTCACTGTTACAAGCCTGTTGGTGGTGTGTGTGTAAGAAGGGGGCAAAGAGAGAGGACACAAAACCAAGATACAGTCCCTAAGCCGCAGTAGGATGCTGCAACTTGACAAACCGTGAGTTGGAAATATTTGTGGTGAAGAGTTTGGATTGCCCTCCAGTGGCCAAATGGGATTTCAGATAGCAGCACAGGTCAAAGGCTGTGTTGAGAAAAGAAATTCTGAAAAAATCAGCAACTAGAAACAGACTCTTATTGCATTTATCTGATACATATTTCACAGGATGGTGGTACCTCTATCATGATCGTGGTAGTGCATCTCTTACAGATAACTAATATTTGCCATCTTCCTTTTCAGTCTTAACTGTATTGCCACTCTCCTGTGACAACGCAGACATTCACAGCTGTCACCAGCCAAGCATTGATCCAGCTGGGACCTTTGCTAGCAAATGAGGGTGGGACAATGTGCACAGAGCCAAGGTCAGCGGTCAGTGCAGTATCCAGAGAAACAGGCCAAACAGACTGCATGCAGCAGAAAGAAGGGTCTTCTTAAAAGCACAAGGCAGATCACCAATAACAAAATTTATATTTAAAAAAAAAAAAAAATAGTGAAGAACAGGCTGGCTTCACTCAGTAGGAAAGAAAGACAAGAGAAGTTTGGCATGCTGGCATGTTCGGGTTTTTTTGTTTGTTCGTTTTTTCTTTTTTCTTTTTTCTTTTTTTTATTTTTTTTCTTTCTTTCTGGGACAACACTTTTTCCACATCTATTTTGGACAAAGCCTCGGCTTTTATCTTCCAGCTACACATCTGACCCCTGACCAATTTTCTGCCTTTTGAACATTGTTCCTAAAGGATATTCCAACATCAGACCATCTGCAAGAAAAGGGATTAGAAAAGACTGTGTGAAGGGAAATCAGCTCCTGGTGCATCCTGGTCTCATTCAAGCTTCGTTGGCAGGACCTTTGCAGAAACTTCCTGCTTCCTTGCCATGCTGCTGCAGGTCTGTTTCAATTAACAAGCAAGGCAGCAAGCTGTTGGTTGTAGCTCAGAGAGCTGAGTGGCAGCCAGAGATACCTTCTCCTTGGAGAACCGAAAGCTGTTTGGTACTTGGCCAGCCAGCCAGTCTTTCCAAATGAAGCCTTTGATGTCTAGGTGCTGATTTCAACCTAAGGGTTGAGCAGAGCTCTGTCACTTTGAGACCATAAATCACAGAAATGCGGGGCTGGAGTGGATGTCAGGAGAACACCTACTCCCGCCATGCACTTGGCTCTCCTGTCAGATGTATGTCTGATTTGGACTTAAAAATGTCTGATCACAAGACTAAGAAGTCTCTGTAGGTGTTTTTCTCAAATTCTGGATCTTCCTAACAGTAAGAGGTGTTTCCTGATGTCTAACCTTTGACACAAATTAAACCTGTTCTTCCCATATCCTTATGGGTGTAATTCATCACTTCTTTTACAGCTATGTTTTAAGTACTGGAAGTCTTTCATCGTGTCCCATCTTAGGATGTTTTTATTATTATTATTATATTTTTTCTAGATTAAAAGAAAGAAAGAAAGAAAAAAGCAGTCACTTGATCCTTTTCTCATAGGTCATATTTTCCAAATTTCTCCTTGTTGGTCTGTTCTGGCTCTTCTCCAATTAGTCTCCATTTCTCATCAAGTGCACAGCCCCAGAGCAGACACAGTACTCCAGTAAAGACCTCACCCACACTGAGCAAAGCTAAAAAATTACCTCCTGTGGATTACACAACACTCATATTATTAGATGCCAGTACAAAACTGGCTGTGTTTTTTCTTCTTTCTTTACATCTCATCGTTGTTTGTTTGTTTGTTTGTTTGTTTTTTATTCAAGAATCGTCAGTCTTTACAGACCCTTCACCAGCTTCATCTCCTGTTCTGTAGTACTATTTAAACCTGTTACTAAATCAAGACCTAAATTGGATGTAAATCCATGGAAATTAATGGTATAAGTGTGGCAGCAGGAATGGTGTAATAAAAGCAGCAACGAATAGAGTCAGGACCACAGCCTAGGCTGAGTACCAGTGTACTTAGACTGCCGAGAGCTAATATACCCCCTATGTGTTAATGTTGCTGTCTGCAGAAATGCATATAATTCTTCATATTCCTCCATGGAATCAGATACATAGTTCTTACATCTCTCATTTCTCATATTTTTCATTTGTTTTATGAAGAGTAAGATTAGCAAATGTTTGAAAAAAATTGGTTCCTGGGCCTATCCCTAGTATTCATATCTTTATTCATGAGTAGTTCCCTCACATAACCCCGTGAACATCGGTAGGAACTGGATCCTAAATCTTGCCCCCATCTTGCACAAATAGAGTTTAGAGCACATACATGTGCTCTGATCCATTAAGTGTGTGGATGTACAGATAGTGACAACCTAAAACATTACTTAGCAGAGTTTTGAAAGGCCCTTTTTTAATTTACAGTTTTTCCATCTTGTAGTCATAATTAGTGTTCTAGATATTGGATATACAGAGGCCAGAGATGTGGAACACTGGGTGGGTACTGCCTGAGATGACTCCTGCCCAATTAAACTCTGTAAGGATTTGCTTTCCCTTCACCAGTGAATAGTTGCTTATTCCTGTTTTATGGAGTAACATTTGGCCATCTAATGGTTCTATAAATATTGTTCTGTAACTGCTTTCATTTCAGTCAGTTTGCCTCAAAATATTTTCTCTATAAAACTTGATAATGCTGGGAGTGCACTTGAAAATATTTGTGTACTTTTTTTTTTTCCACACAAAATACATTGTATATGCTACCCAGCAAAAACACCTAGGAAATGCACAGGTAGGTCATTGTAAGGATGATGGAAAATAAACAGGGGAAAAAAATGCTTTGTCTTTGTTATAACATTCAAATCACTTGTCCCCAAAGATCAAATGTAAATCATAGATCTGGGAAAGCCCAGAAAGATAGGAGGAATAAGTGTATCTAGACACTTCAGCTAGGGAGACATTTTGTAAAGCTGGCCAAGAGGAGGTCACTGGTGACCTTGAATATTTAGACATATGACTCATAGATAAATGGATACTTGAACCGTCAAGAAACAAAAGATTAATCATTTGTTGGCCTCTCTCTTTTCTCTTTCTGCCCTGGCCAAAAAAAAAGCCTGCAGTGGTGTGGTTATTTTTTTTCCCTCTGATTTAATTCTTCTGTTAATATACAGTAAAGAATCAGACTTGAACTGGGAGGAAGCATATCTTCTGTTTACAGTAGCATATATTAAAAGGGGGTCCTGGGCATTGAAAGAGGGGTATGGTATTCTTTTTAGTGTTTCACCATTCTAGCAAGTGCTAAAAAACTTGGGACTAAGCTATATTTAAACTGTTCTCTTCAAAAGCCCCCCCCGAAGTATGATATTTGCACTCCCCACAGCAAGCATGTAGTTGGCTCAGAAGCATCAAACTACAGGACTAGTAGATGTGACCAATGCCAAGGGTCTGAGGACTAGAAGAGGCTCTCCAGTTTAAGAGTGTTAAATATCTCAGTGGACTCACACAGGCTGCAGGTTTCACCTGGACCCATCCACTGGTCTGCATCCTCTGTATGGCTAATGTGGCAGTATTTTCTTGGCATCCACAAATATGAAATACAGTTCATGCCTTTGGCTGAGGGTCTTGCCTCTTCCAGCCTTTTACTGCTGCAAAGCTGGAAAGGATTTCAGACAGCGAAACATACAGATTTATCATTTCTCATCTGCTTCCTTTTGCAGGACAGTTTGCCCTGCTACACAAAAAAGCCACAGCTGTTATTATCCAGGTCAGGTTGTATCAGATGAACCCTTGCTTGCTGAGATGAGATGTGAATAGAAGTAGGCGACTGGTCTGAATCCCTACTTACAAGTAATACAAGTTGGAAGACACATTTGGATAGCTCCAACACACTGATAGTAAAAGATAGAAATGGATGCCTTTTTTCTTTTTTGACAAATTTTGGCTTTGGATTCTTTGTCAAATTCTTTCTTTGTTCAGAGACATCCTTGGCAATCACATCACAGAAATTCATTAAATTCACTCATGAAATTCCATCCAGAGAACAAAAGCTGGCATTCGCGTTCCTGTGCAGAATGTGGATTTAATCTGAAAGCCCGTGTGATTGCTAAGCAAACACCTCACATCTGTTGCAGGGTGGATTTGTTTCTAGTAGCTGGGATAACCTTTCTCACCTGCCATTTGTGGGCTGGAAAGTTCAGCATCATAAATCATAGCAGAGACACAAGTATTTGGGGAGTTTCTCTGATAGCAAAGCCACAGCAGAATGGTTCACCTCTACTGAGACAATATTCCTCCCCAAGTAACTACTGATCAACACTAAGACACTTTATAAAAATCCAAACAAAATAATTTATAATGTCTATTAGATTTGCCCACTACCATAGCAGAAGTCTGCAACTACCTACCAAGAGGAAGTACTGAAAGAGGTCATGAAAGTAGACTAACCCAGACAAGGGTTATTTTCTTTAAAATTAAATATATATGTGTGTGTGTAAAAAATAAATAAATGTGAGCACATCAGTAATATCATTTGCTTGTGCTAGTAAAGGTGTAGATGCAGTATCTCTGGGAAATAGGATGAATGATGCAGGTAAGCTCTGATTTAAGACCCAGAAAAGTCAATGGTAGGCTTTCAGGACTTCTGCAGTATATAGTCCTCACCCTACTCCACACACAGCTGGAGTCTCTGCTAAGTGCTGCCTTTTACTGTGTCTGTCTCATTAAGTCACTTACAGCTGCCTTCCCTCTAGCCATGGAAAACCTTGACCCTATCAGTCTAAAGACCACATCATGAAGCTTCACCGCATATTGAATCTAATACACTCCCTCATTTATTACTGTGACTTACATGAAAGACATCTAATTCCCTTGGAGCTAGTGGGAGTTTGGCTTTGTTCTCTATTAAAAAGAGACGAAGAGTCAGTGTTTCCTCACTTTTTTTTTACTTTTTTTTTTTTTTTTGGCTGAAGACACAGATCCATCCCCTTGAATTTTATTTACTTTTAGTTTGTTTGTGGAGTTTGTTAGTTTCCAGGGGAATGCTAGGCAAGAGAGCAATAGTCATTTACAAGCCTATTCTCACAAGGAAGTGTTGTTACAGCTGTAGTCATATAGGGCAATCTATTTGTGCCACCACAGAACAGTGATCCTACACGCACACAGTACTGAAATTGGTTGCATTACATGGTATCTATGATAATAAGATTAATCTGCACAGTGTTGATACCACCTTTTGCAATTCAGTTTTGTTGTACTTTGCAACATCTGTTCTCATGGTACCCCCACATCTATCTCATCTCCCTTTTACTAGAGCTAGGATAGTGCTAAATGTGTGGCTGCTCTTCCTCAGTGAGGTTGCTGCACATGAGGATCCCAGGAAGGGGATTTTACTGGATGAGAAGGTTGAAGACTAGGAGGTTTGAGAAGAAGTATGCCCTCAGCATCTTCCACAAGCTGTCCCGGGTCCATAATCAGGTCAGATTTGGAAATCAGGGGTTAATGGAGAGACACCATCCCTCTGGCTTCTATCAGGCTCTTGGGTGCTGTTGATCCCTTGTCCAAAATCTTTAAGAGTTTTATGGTACCTGGTGATATTGTGATACCTTCATCTGGCACCAGTATAGTGAAAGATTGAAGCAATATCCAGAGAAATAAGAAGTTCATCTGAACTTCATTTTTCATCCAGGGAGATCTGTCATCAATAATAACAGACCAATTGGACTCAGTGCCAGTTCATTTGCCAGCAGGAGCAGGGAGGTGATCATCCCCCTGTACTCAGCTCTAGTGAGACTGCACCTCAACTACTGTGTTCAGCTTTGGGTCCCTCAGTACAAGAAGGACATCAAGGCTCTGTGGCATGTCCAGAGAAGGGCTACGAAGCTGGTGAAGGTCCTGGAACACAAGTCCTGTGAGGAGTGGCTGAGGGAGCTGGGGGTGTTTGGTTTGGAGAAGAGGAGGCTCAGGGGAGACCTCATTGCTCTCTGCAACTGCCTGAAAGGAAGGTGTGGGGAGCTGGGGGTCAGCCTCTTCTCACAGGTAACTAGTGATAGGACCAGAGGGAATGGCCTCAAGTTGCACCAGGGGAGGTTCAGGTTGGCAATGAGGAGACATTTCTGCTCAGAAAGAGCAGTCAGGCACTGGGACGGGTTGCCCAGGGAGGTGGTGGAGTCACCGTCCCTGGGGGTGTTCAAGGAGAGATTGGACGTGGTGCTTGGGGACATGGTTTGGTGGGTGACCTTGGCGGTAGAGGGCTGGTTGGACCAGATGGTCTTGGAGGTCTCTTCCAGCCTTAAGGATTCTGCGATTATATTGACTATCCTTAAGAAAGAAATAATGCTGTGATCAGCCTGTTTAGCCACTGAATTTCTCCCAGGTAGAGAAGTTTTGGGGTCATGTACAAGTTTAACCTAGTCACCCCAGCATTAAATACTTTGTTTAATCTGCACAATCTAGCTTTCTGTTTTGTATAGTTTATGAAGAGCATATTTCTCTGAGTACATATTTGAAAGGGTGTGTTCACCATAGATGTTGTTTGTTAACATTTTTCCATTTCTGTCAGCTTTTTATCCCTACTTGCAATTAAATTGACAACTGGGAAAGGCAAAGAGTATTTTGACTTATGGACCTACTACAAACAGTAAGGCAAAAATTAAAAGTAAAAATATTCAGGTTTGACCCATTTACATGTCATATTACTGTTTTCAAACTGCATTTTCCCACTACACATTGTTGCAATCAAAAGATGCCAAAACATATGCTTTCTGTTAAATATAGTTCTTCCATTCCAATGTTTTTTTTTTGTTATGAAGATCACAGAAAAATAATTTTCATGAAACCTCTATGCATCAGAAAACTTTGTGAAATTAGGAAACTTCAGGTGAAAAAAATAATGTTTTCCTTTCATGCTTCTAGATAGTTCATTCAGGCTACTGTCCCTACGCAGCTGCTCTGTCACTGGTTTCTTTCATTCCTACTCAATGGCCCTTGTGAATTGACCAGGAAGATGGCTTCTTTCCAACCTTATCGTGAAGAGAGTGTTTGCAATGTGAAACCCAATGCACTCATCACCCCCTTGATGGTAGTGTCATCTCACTCCAGAACATCTCAGACCTCAGGTACTTCCCTGCTCTGTTCCTTCAAGGCGCTCAGTCTAATTCCACCATTCTCCAAGAGGTTCCCAAATACACCCCAGCTGGCCTATGCTCCTGTAGCACACACCTGCAGCTGCTGCTTCCTTTTCAGAGGCAGCCAAAGGAGCACTAATAGATCTCATGGTTAAATTGGCAAATGGGAGATCAAGAATCAGCTCTTGATCAGCCTGGGACTGTTTGCATGTATTGCATTAGGGAGTGTAGCTAACTCCAAAACAAATCCCCCCAAACCTAAGCTGAGCTCTAACTTCACTTTTCAGCAGTCAGGATGTGCAACAAGACTTGTGCTTTAAGCTCTGAAATTCTCTTTTGAACTCAGCCCTTAACTGAAAATCATCACCCCTGAAACGTGAACAGATGAGGTAGGACACCATGGTCAGAAGCAAGCATAGCTCCACTAAAACAGAGGTCAAAACTATGTTTAAAGTCTTACTTTACTGTAAAGTTTTAATATAAAAGAAAACAGCCTAATGACATATGTCTGGCTATCACTCTGTAAAGCCTGTTTTATGTTACTCTTCAAAGCACGTATTATATAACTGACACTCTCACACTGACATGTTTACCTCAATGTGTTGTCTGCATAACATGTTAGATTGCTTTTACAGGCTTGTCAATGAATTCTGGCATTTATATCACTATACTTACTCAGGTTGTAGCTTGAAGATGTATAGATAAATTGTGAGAAGATTCAGCAGACCAAAAACCTGCAAAAGAGTTTCCCAGGAAAGCAAATACTGAGTCCAATAGCTCAGACAGCCTCTTTCAATGCAACTCTAAGATGTTTCATGTTTATACTTCAGATATTCCGATATATGTCCCTCAGTGGAGATCTGTATCTTCCTTACTCTTGCAAGAATGCTATAAGAGATCTCACCCAAAGTTCAGAATAGTCACTGGGAAACCTCTCACCAAGTTAGCAAACACCATAGCTAAGCGTCTCGATGCAGTGAAGGACTGCTGCTTTTATTTCACCTAACATCCTCTTAGGCACCCTGAGAGCTACACAAATGCTGTCTGCAGTGGCTGTTCTTCTGAGTCCAGTCCCTCAACGTGGCTTCTTTCAGCATCACACTGGTGTGCAAGGAGGCCCAGCCTTGCACAACCCTTGCATGCCAGCCTGGCAATGCCAGCACAGCCTTTGCAAGAGAGGAGGCTCTTCCACACAGCAGCGGTCTTTCATGGCCTTGCTGAAAGGAAGGGGTTGGCATAGAAAGACACAACTCAGAGATTCATATTTGGGGGAATCAAGCAACCCTATGAGGGAACAGGGAAGTGGCACTGCAAAGACTCCTGTTAAACACAGAACCCCAGGAACAGGCATCTGAAATAGCAAGCAAGTTTACAGTGTGATGGGGGAGAGTGGGGAAGTGATTTGTGCAAGTCTTTCTAAAAGAGAGGACTATTTCAGCTAGGAAGATAACTGGAAAGTGGGATAAAAAGCAGCAGGGATGTGTGTGAATAGCATGATATCATTCTGATAAGATGGTTATCTTTCAGACAGAGTAATAACAGTCAGCCAAATCTGTCTGGACATCTGTATAGTGTCACATGGGAATTATTAACTGAAACTGTGAAAATGGAAATCAGCACAGAAATGGTTAGGAGATGAGGACATGCCTGAGTTGATGACAAGGAGTTCTCCTGCAAAGAAGTCTAATGAGCTGGGGCAGTTTTCCCAGGAATGAGGTTAAATATCAGTTCAGTGTGATCACTGGCAGAGAAAATGGGAATGCCTAGTATTATTTATTGATGTCAAAAAGCTGTGGGCATTACCAGCATGCTGTGATGCCATATGGGTTAAGCCCAATGACCAAGAGGTCAGAACAAAGATTAATAACATACAAAATCCAACCTCTTGTGCATGGTGATAAGTTACCCAAACTTTCACAACTGTCAGGAATCCTGCTGTCTGAAAATGTGACTGGGAAAAGACCTGTCAGTGCAGGTCAGGGGATGACCCAGAACTCTTGGAAAGGAGAAGAGAGGGGAAAAGGCAACCCCAGGACATGCAAGGAGAGGGCTTTGCAATAAAGACACAGAAAGGAGAGCTCCCACTGCACAGACATCCCTGGGGTGACCTCACAGGTTTGTGGCATACAGCTTTCCTTGGCCATATTTGCATTGATAGATACACAGAGTGGAAGAGTAGCGAGTACTGATCCCAGGGTTATGGGGAGGCCATCTAAAGACATCAGGTTAGGTAAATTTGGCTTTCCAAACAAAACAAAACAAAACAAAACAAAAAAAAGCAAGGCTGAGAATAAATATGACTCTTGTCTGTAAATGTAGTAGGGTAAAAAACAGAGAGGGGAAAAGAACAGCTTGAGCCAAAGTACAATGTTCAAATTGTAAACTGGCCATAGCTACCCTTACTTTGGGAATCACAAGCTTGTTTCTCAGTGCTAGAGGAGCCCTGTGCTGAAGGGCTCTTCATAGAGGTGCAGTGAGGACAAGAAGTCTCCCTGCTTCTCTGATATCTAATAAGACAACTAAAGGTACCACTTCCTTCTGGCTCCCTTAATGACATGGGAATAGAAGTGACCCTGCCTGTGCAGTTCACATCATGGCGAGTGTGTGCTCTGCCCTCTCCTTGCTGTGTAGTGCAGAGCCTTTGTGGCAGTACCAGAGCCCAGCATCACCTCCTTCCTGGAGGTAGCAATCGTCCCTCAGCACACTCAGCTGCAGTTCATTATCTCTGCGAGGAGGAAACAGAGCATTATGCTACACTAAGTTACAAAATGTCCCTAAGCGTCTTGTGCAAAGGACCAGAGAGTGACTACAAATTGCAAAGGAAATAAATTCCAGAAAAAGTATAAAAGAAACAATACTGAATTTATTAAACTTGACCTTTTTCTTTTCTTTTCTTTTCTTTTCTTTTCTTTTCTTTTCTTTTCTTTTCTTTTCTTTTCTTTTCTTTTCTTTTCAGTTTACAAAAATTTCAAAAATCTCCAGGAAAACATAATGGGCCAGACTGAATTTGTTCCACTTGGATAACAAGCTTCCTGAAAACCCTACAAAATAGCTCAGAATGTAGCTTTAGCTTCACGGGAAAAAGTAATCACTGGTTGATAAAGAATCTCTAAATGATCTCTGCCCAGCACTTCAGTGTTTTGCTTAAGGTCTGCTTTGTCAGGGAGGAAGGGCAGGAGCAGAGCTGCCTGCCAGATTACTCATTGCTGGCAAGAGGATGTGAATCAGTGTTTGCAAATCTACAGTGTGCTGAAAGGAGATATTTATTGAACTGAAACAAAAGGTTAAATTGCCAAGGACTGTGATTTTTTTCCAGGGCTTATGTACAGAACTAGATCATAGTCTAGGTCTGAAACTGAAAATAGTCATGCATGCAGTGAATTTAGTAGGTTTAGTAGCAGATGATCAGTTTGTGTTCCTGGGCTGGTTATGCACAACATCTAAGCCCAAACTCAGTCTAATTTCTTCATCAGCTCTAACTGTGTGCTGAGAATTGGCCATGGTGGCAAAACTGCACAGAGAAATGCATGCTCGAGTGGAGTCTGAACTGCCCTTGGCTCTGCCGGTATTATCCGGTGTTATCCAGCCTTACTTTGTTGGGATTTTCCCCTGGATAAAAGATCAGGTTCCTACATGCTACTGATTCCTACATGCTACTGGTTCCTATATCAGGTTCCTATTGATGGTTGTTGATGCCTCTGTGCTGGGAAGGAAGCAGGGTTTTATCCACCTTTTGACAAATGTTGTGCCAGCTGCACTGTAACACCCCATATAATGAGCCATAACTACCTGCCCGTGGTTTGTCATGCAATGTGCTGCCTGCACCAAATACCTCAGCAGCAGTGCCAGATACCAAGGAGTGAGGAGCAGGGACAGCTATGAGATCAAATGAAAAATAGGTGGAATGAATCATCCAAAATAGTGAAGTTTTTTTTTTTTTTTTTTTTTTTTTTTTGTATGTGGTCTTGGAAAAGAATAGGACTGGCTGTCCTGGAGGTCCAGTTGTTGCTCTTTGTTTTCTGAAGTCCTGTAGATCATTTAACATGTACTGTGACTTAAAACCTGTATCCGTACGTTTTAATTTTCAGAACGGTTCCCATTTTGCCGTTTTTCCACCTTTTCTTTCTCTCTCTGTTGGCAAGGAGGAAAAAAAAAAAAAAAGAAAAAAAAGTTCTGGAGGGGATGGTGAAGAGAAAGGGCAAAACCAGAAGAAAAGTCCTTGTCTGATGAAATTCAAACGAACTAAGGGTACATTTTTCATACGGCTGTTTCTTTGGAAGAATTGAACACTGAGATTTCAAGAAAAGGGCTAATTTACACTGAGAAAACAGACTATTTTTTTTCCATTTAAAAAATTAATTGGCTTCATGCAGTACTTCTTGAAGAGGTAACCAAAGAGATGTAAAAACGCATCCATTAGTAGTTCATATTTACAGTGGTTTCTCACTAAAACTCATGCACCACTGTAAAACGGTTTAATACAGTAGTGCCTGGGGACAGGATGGGAGTGAATGTACCTTAATCCCAGTAGGAAAATATCCCCTTCAGTCTTTTTTGCATTTACTCAAAAATACCTAAACCTGCCTTGAATCTCTGCGCTCCAGGCCAGATGAAAAGGGAGCCAAGAACTCAAGGATATTCTTCTCTGAAAATAGCATATTTCCCCACTCAAAAGAGAGAAAAAAAAATCCCATCAGTCTGAGAGACTTCCAGAAAGCAGTGGGATTAATTTATAGTTGCCAGGAACCAAGCTCTGTTTCTTTAGGCACCAGCAAGAAAGAGGCTATTTTACATCCTTGTTTACTTAGCTAATGAATATAAGAGGCTGCTTAGCAACCTCTCATCAGGCAGCATGAGGCTCACCTTCCTAAAAGCAGACACAAAAATGCAGTGCAATCATTTTGTTCTGTTTTAATGTGTTAATAGAGGAAATCATGACACTACTGCACATTATTTGGATGTGTTATTTCAATGTTTTATAATGGTTTCAGGCTATTTAAAGGTATATTTTTATTTAATGTTAATTACGTGCTTTTCCCTCTTCTACTCAATAAGCCTTTTATCTGTTACATCCTCATAAAAAGCTTGTTACATTGACTGTATTAAAATATATTGTATTTTTCCCACTCAGCTTCATTGACAAAGAGCTTCTAGATTATGGCAAAACTGGTTTGGCTTAGGTGAAGAGAGACAGAGATCAAACACAGGGAAGAAGTAATGTCGACAGGCTCTAAGATGTTGCATTAAAGTGAACTCAGAGGTCACAACTGCCGTCTTAAAGTCATCAGCCCTTAAGGGATGAACCAGCAGCCTCTGCTTTCTCTAGAGGGCTTAAACCAGAGGGCAGTTAATATGCAGAGAACAGTGCCTTATCACCCAACCACAATATCCAGTTTGCACCATATTATTCCTGCTCAGCAGGAAATTGGGGTCACCTGAGTGTGATGCAAAAGCAAGGACAGAAAGAAGCCTGCTTGGTGGCCTCCTGCACGCACCTACTGCCACAAACAAGGAGGGATGACCTGAGATGGAGTGCTTTGGTCTTGCAGGCAGCTGATGGGCAGAGAGGAGAGCAGCTTGCTTTGGCTTCTCCCTGAGGGCAAAACAGTCCCTCCTCCCACAACAGCCTGGTAGCTGGTTGCTCTGTTTTACAGTTGCCCATGGTGAAATCCCAGCTCCCTTTCTACTCAAGTTTTTAAAAGTGATTCAAGATGCTTGGAGAGGCACCTGGCTTTCCAGGCAAATTACTGAAATAGTTTCTTTACATTATTTTTTCCCCTCTGCCTGCAGCCAGCAGGTAACATCTGGAAAATATACAAAACAAAGAGCAAATTGTCATTTCAAAGAGGTTAGTAGCTCTTTAGCAATTGTCTGTTAGTAAGGACAGTATTTGCACAGCTTTTTCTCAACCCAGAGCAGGCACAGAACAAGGTTTTATTCACTGCTGATGTAGAAAGCCCATACAGATACAGGGGTTAATCTGCTCTGCCACTACCCCTCCCACAGAAGTAGTGATGGAGCCTTCTAGAGAAGTGGGGGACCTTGCATTTCTCTTTTAGAGATGTAGCAATAACCAAGGTATCTAGGAAGAACAATTTCTACCACAGAAAGCCCATCTTCTCTGTTTTAATGAAAATGGAGAAACAGGAACAGATCTCCCAACCATAGTAGCAGGGTAAAAAAAAAAAATTAATGACCACAGGTGCTTGGGGTCTGCAGCAATGGGTCTGCCATACAGGAACTTGAGATCATTAATTCGAGGTGAAACAGTGCTGTGGAGGTGTGAGATTATTGTATTGGCAAAATGCAGAGTATGTGATGCGGGGGCATCGGCCTTCCCTCTCTTCTTGTTGAAGGCAGAGCCCCTCTGGGGTGGCTGTGGTGAACACAGGCGGTGCTGACTTGCCCAGGGCAGAGCCTGAGCTCTGCCTGGGGACACACAGCACAGGCAGCATCCATCACCTGTTCCTGCTTATTCTCCTGTGCTTACAGTGCAGGTGAAGTTGAACAACCCAGCCGTTCAGACATAGGACTGAGAAACAGGCATGCACAGGAGCTGTGTGAACCTGCTCGTGTTTGCACAGCCAGGGAGAGACAGGCAAGGAACCCACTTCTCTCACATTTTACTATGCTGGTCTAAGAAATTTGCCCCTAGAGCAATGGCAGCATGGTCAGAAGCTGACCAAGGATCCCTGTTTCTGCTGTGTTTGGGGATACAGCCTCAGGCACGGTGCTCGTGTGGTCAGCCAGCTTCCAGATCCTCTCAGCTGGGAACACAAGCTGATGAGGAGCGTGTGTCCAGCTGCATCCCCCTGGGAAGACGTCCCATGTTTGCCAGATTTTGTAGATGTGTTTGATAAAAGGTCCCAGATTCCAACACTGCAGCAAGAGTAGGAATGAAATGGGACCTGCCCGAGCCATTTGACTCTCATCAGTTTTGGCACATCCTGATGTACAAATAAAAACATGTTGTGCCTATGAACTCAAAAAATAAATCAACTTAGTCTTACTGTAAGGGTATTATAAACTTTATGCAAAAGTTTGATGGGAAAGTTCTTTAAAATTTACAGGGACGTGTTCATTTGACTTGTTTGACAATGGAAACTAAGGATAAGGAACATCTAACACTATTTCACTGAAGACTTACCAAAATCTTAAAGTAACATCTACAGCCAGGCATTTCAAAATAATGCATAATATTTTGTGGTAAGAACTTACAGTAATAATTAAATCAAATCTTCTTTCAACACTGCTAGTAACCTAAATGAGCTGAAAATCAAATTCATGTCAACAAATGATTTAACGAGCAACATTATACGGGTTGTGTAATGACACATGCGAGGACCGCTACCGAGAGGCCAACAGAGCCTGAGCTGTTCCAGCACTAGGAACGGTTCAGGGATGCCTCGGTGGCCAGCTCAGTCCCTCACATGCTGCCAGGGAGTTTGCTTTTGGACTGGGCTGTGGGAGGGAGAGTCGGTGTGATCAGGAGACAGAAGGAGGTGCAAGCAGCTCTCTGGTGCTCACGGAAGACAAAGAAGAGCTGTCATGTGGGAGAAAAACCTGTCTTTGCTATGTACATGGAGGCTTTTCTCCCAAAGGACTTGGCATAATCCCAAGAGAGAAAATTAGCTTCAAAAATGCATAGCAAATTTGAAGGAAGCCTCGGTCTTTTCAGCAGGTGATGGGAAGCTGGTGGAGGAGAAGCAGGAGAGAGCTCTGACTGGTGGGAAGGAGAAGAGTGGCTAGGAGGTGATCAAGGACCACAGGCAGAGAGGGTGTGCAAGGAAGAAGGTACAGGCAGGTATATCAGAGACTCAAGAAACTGGAGGTAAACAGCAGGGGATTGTTTTCCTTTGAACCATCATGTCCTGAGTGTTTCCTGTTGTGTGTTTCTTCCTCCAAGCTCCTGTCAGGAAAGCTTTAAGTAGCTGAGAAGAATGGAGGCAGAAAATGCTGAAGACCCACGTGAGAGATCTCCGAGGTAGACCAAAGACATATACTCCTGAAAAGACATCTCCTGAGGCTGTTGCTAAACAATACAGGATATGAAGTATAAAACACTTACCTGTATCGTGGGAAACTTTCAAAAGACAAGTACATGAAACACGATCAGTGCTTTCCTCTGCTGATATGTCAACAACAACAAAAAGCAGCATGGTGATTAATCTGACTGACTTGGTCTGCTTCATATGTGGTCTTCCAGAATGCCAGCAGCATAGATGCTGAGCCAAAACCAAACGAAAAATACCTGTTTCTCTGGGATGCAGATTCAGGTTTAAACCCCAGATTTCCCTCAGATTTTGGTTCTGAACTGAATCATTAAAACTCAGTGGGTCTGTCTAACCTACAGTCATATCTGCTGTGGTAAGGTTTGGCTCAGAAAGCAGGAAACCTGGAAGATCTCAACAAGATTTTACCCTAAGCTGGCCCAGATCTGAATATGCCTGGAAGACAGTATCTGCTTTCTCTGAGCATTTCCCTCAGAAAAGATAAGTTTTGCTAGAAACTAAAGCCTGCTGTTTTTTATGTAATGGCTATTCTGAGCATCCCACTCATGTCACCAAGCTGCTAGCCAGGTATGAAGAATGTTATCTCTTTAGCTCTCCTCCACATCTATAATAATTCTCATAAGTGGAGATGGTCATTCTGCCAATCAAAGGAAAATCATCCCTACCAATAATGAATCTGTCCAAACAACAATTAATTTCCTGAGCTGGCATGTCTCACCAAATTAATTTTGCATCACTCTGGCGAAAATAATACTGAATTTTCTTTTTCTTTGTTTTCAGTCAGTACTACATATATTGGATAAAACTTGCTTACTCAGATCAAAGATGTCATCACAACTACACAGGAATTGTGATTATAAGAACTTCAGAAAACTGAGTTGAAAGTATATAAGGGAGCTGCCTCACAGCTTGTTTCTTCCTTCATTAGTATAAAGGGATGGCATACAATCATAAAAAGTAGCTTTGCTTATTTGGTCGAGTTAAGATTATAAACATGGTTTCTAAATGTTGCCTGAAGTTCCAGCCTCTCCTATGTTCTTATTACATCTTCTTGGCTGATAAATGAAGCTTGGAGCCAAGATTTCCAGTTGTTCAAAAAGCCAGAAGAAGTGTTCAGTGTTGTTCCAAATAATACTCATTCTGCAATATTTTAAAGTCGTCTGTGCAACTTCTGACCAACCAATCTCCCTCGCCCTGGAGGGCAGGCTGTGGCATGGTCTGATCATAACCCAGTGCTTTCTATTTGCTGTCTGTGACTTCACCTGAAAACACTGCAGCATTACACATCTTGTGGCATGTCCACAAAAACTTACTGTGCCAGCAAGAGGTAAAAACCTGGAAAGCAATTCTGCCTTATGAAATTCACAGACCTGTTGCTGTGACATCCTGTGAGTTCATATCCCCAGAAAGGAATAATTAAAACATTGAATTAAGTAAGAAAAACCTTCACTTTTCTGAGACCCTCATCCACAGTCCTTGTAATCTAAAGAAGTCTTTGCATTGAGTTATTGCCAACTAAGACAGTAGCTGTGCCATACATGTATCATATTTCCTTGACAATCACCATTGTAAGAGCCTCTTACAGCTACTCAGAAGCTTCCCAATCTTTAAAGCCTTCAGCTGAGATTTATATGCTGTGAAGACAGTTGGTCTCATCTGAAATTTTGGCAACTAACTAGGATAACTCTTGCATAATGAAAGGAAATGGAGATGAGAGGCTGAGATGCTCCGCTCAAAGACACTTGTGCTTGTGAGCCTCGGACCCATCCTTGCTGGGCACTGCTGTTTCAAGGCTGAGGAGGAGGCGCAGGACCTGCAGCTGCTGTTCCTGAGACCTAACAGCTGCATGGAGGCTCAGCACCACAGCAATGGGAATACTAAAGGGCTGGAGCTGGCAGCAAAGCAGGATAGAGGTAGAAGCTTGGAACAAGAGAAATAGGAGGCTGGAGTCCATGAAGCAATCCTAAGAGAGAAAGTACTATCAAAGGCTCAAGGCTGGTTGACATTTCACAGGAAATCTTAGTCCTAGCTTCTCTTAACAACTCAACTCTTGACTTGCAATCTGTATGATGTTGTTTCAGAGGAGAGTTCACATGTAATGACTGCACACGTGCTTTCAAGTGCACGTAGTCCAGAAGACCCAATGAAGGGCTGACATCCACATTTGTCAGGTGTGACATATAAGGTGGGCAAGCCACCAGGAAAGCAGGACATCTCAGGTAAGGACTTTTGGCAAGTCTGTGTCAGTCAGAAGCAGAGCCCTGAGGGCAGGAACAAAGTCCTCCTCAGGCTGCCCAGATGCCTATCAGTGCCTTCCTGCCACAGCACTGAAGAGCATCTTCTCAGCTGAGGTGGCTTCCACCACGACCCCCCTCTCTGAGAACACAGCAGGAGGAGGGCTGTAATACATTGCCTTTCCCCCACCTCTGCAGGCCATGTCCCTGGGAGGCGTTGCAGTTCACCCTGGCTCTGATAAGAAAACACAAGTGCCTGGCCAGGAGTGCTCTATGCCTGCCCATGAAGAAAGGAAACCATGTCTCTGCACTGCAGCATGCGCACAGCCCACAGCCAGGCCTGGGCCCTGAGTGCTGCACCCGTACTCCTTCCTCTGAGCCTCCCTGGGGGCAAAGCCATGTTGTCCCTCAGCCCAGATTCCCAGAGGGTTTTCCCCAGGCTGGAGCAGCCTCACAGCCCGTGGCATAGGGGTACTCAGTAGTGCTGGCTACTCACTAAGGGTACTCACTAGTGCTGGTTGACTGTGGTGTTCACCAGTCTGGCGTCTCCTCAGCACAAAGCTCCTTGTTCCCTCCTAGAGAGCTGTTATAGCCATCTCAGAAAGCTCTTCCCCAGAGAACAAGCTCACAACCCGAGACGTCTCCCTACCCATGGGCAGCATGCCCCGTGGGGCAGAGCCGGCAAAGGGCTCTGACTCACACATGAGCCGCCTGTCAAGGAACAGCTGGAGACGCTCAGCAGTACTGGAGTGCTGGGCTCCGAGGCTGCAAAAGGCATATTTGGGGGTTTCGTGACATGCCGTGTCCTTCAGAGCCAAAAGTCGTAGGGTTCGTGGCCAAACAGATGGACTTAGCTGGGAGGAGGGGGAGGCCACCTGAGGAAGGACTGCAGAGCAACCAGAGCCAATGCCAAACATGTGTAGGGCTTCTTAGCAACATGGGATTAGCCTAAACATGCCATTGCACAGCAGATCTCTGGACATCCCCACGCTCTCCCTTACTCACACATACTAAAACTCTCCCTGGAGTGCAGCATTGTCAGTGGCCTCCTGCCAGCAGCCTCCCTGCACTGCTCCATCCTGCTCAATAGCAGCCAGGAGCCAAATCCCGGCATCCCTTGTCCCCTTCCCACACCAAGTAACCTAACATGCAAACACCTCAGGCTGCCCCTCTTCACCCCAAGATGTTACAGGCTCTTCCACATCACTGATCTATAAGAGGAAGAAGAAAGTCAGAGCAGGAGTTTCTGAACAGATACAAGTACCCCAGCAGCACACAAAACACATCATATTGCTGTTGGCTTGCGGACACCCAGAAACAGCCAAAGTCAGCAGTGCCTATCACAACTGCTGTTGATGTTGACACTAATTCAGACAAGCCTTGCACTGGTGAACGACTCCATTAACACCGTCCTTTAACTCAGCCCCCAGTTCCACCTCTATGCATTTTTCTTTACTTGTGATTCTTTGCTGAAACTCATGCACGTGGCTCAGTGCTTCTGCATGTGTCCAGTGGATGTCTGATCCCTGTCCAACCTGAGAGGTCCCTGACAGAAGCACGGTGAGGAGCAAGCCAGGAACCCTTCTCCTGGAAAACACACCCAGCATGGAGGGTTTGGTTGGGAGTGGAGCCATGCTCAGCATCTGCTTCCTTCCCATATATAAAAGCCTCATCATGCTGGACCTGACATGCACATCACAGAGCTCTGTCTTCCTTGCAAAGATTTCTACTTGGCTTGCTGCCTGTCACTGAAGAGCCATACCTCCTCTCTGGATTTCCTTTTTCCATGGATTCAAAGCTTGTCCTCCTGCTACTATGTTCCCTGGCTGTGCCCGTTTGCACAGGGGTGCGCAAATTGAACGGGGATAGTGAAAAATACCCCTGTCTCTCCCTATCTGTATCATGTGCTCAAAACCAAAACAGTCTCAAGGCATCTCTGCTCTGTGTTCTGGGTCCTGTCCTCAACAGCATGTGCTCTTACTGGGATGTATCCCTGCTGGTCCTGCTTCTGCTCCCTGCTCCCTGCTGTCGTAATGTGATTGATGAGTAGGAAGAGCTAGGCAGAAAGAACAGAATAGAGACCAAAGAAAAAAATCAGAGAGAAGGCACTGAAGGAGAAAGGTAGAGAAAAAAAAAAATACAATAGTGAAAACAGGCAAAAAAAAAATAAAAAGAGAGAGAGAGAAAATGAGATTATGAACAGATAGAAGAAGGGGGGGAAAAAAGAATGGATAAAAGGTGTAAAACAACAAAAAAAAAAATGAGGGAAAAAATATTGAATGAAGCAACAATAGCAGAGACAGTCCCTACCCTGAAGATACACATTACAACAGAAAGCCCTTTGACACTGTAGATAGCTTGGACATGAGGTAGCAGATGCTGCCCTTTCTGTGGGACTGGGGCAGTCATGTGTCATAGGCAGAAGTAAAGGCACCAGAATAGCCTCTGAGGGAGTTAACCCAACAGAATCAGAGAGAAAATCTCTTGTTAAGCTGAAAGGATCATTAAATCCCTTATCAAAAAGCTGATCTGTTGCATGTTCATACTCAGCTTGTTCAGTGGTTGTGTGCTCATGTGCCCATGTCCTCCTCACTGCACGTGCACAGGGTGGGCAGATGAGCATAAAAGGGAGTTTACAACACAACAACAGTAAAGCTTTCTATCCTCATGCTCCCTGTGAAAATGGGGCCAAATCTATGCTACATACAGAAATAATCAGTGCTCTCTTCCAGTGTGCTTATTAAACTAGATTTAAAGCTAGTCTGTTGCAAAATAAAAGACTACTTGAACTCTGGTTTATATCAGTTTTTTCATTGCTGAGAAGTAAATCCTTCAATGAAAGCCCACATTTTACCAATTTAAGCAATACTAAATGAAAGCAATGCCGATACAGTAAATGTTAAATTAGAGGAAATGAGTAAAACCCACTTTGTCCTCTTTATAATCTTCTGAGCACACATGCAACCAAGCTAATTCTGACTGAGTTACCTCCATGCAATACCACATGTGGGAGGAGGTTGCAGGGAAGTTTTCTAAGGGAGTTCACAGCAATGGTGTATTTGTCCCTGTGAGGTCAATTACTCTGCTGAAACATATGATTGCTGGCACATATGAGACTCACTAGATTAGAAAATGCTGGAGCTCTTCTATTGCTTTTGAAGCTTCTGTTCTCTGTGTTTGGAGTAGCTAAATACATAGGTTTTTGGAAGGAGATTTGATAAACCTTCAAGACCAAGGGTAAGATTTTCCCAAAATTCCCAAGTGATTTAGAAGTGCTTCTTGCTTCTAGTAAAGTGTGGGTTCCTGTGTTGCTTGGATGTGTCCTAAAGTGCCACCACAGATCAAAAAATGCTCACCAAATTACACTCACCTGCTCTTGGTAAGCAGGCAGTGAAGACCCAAGAGAGGAGATATGAGATGGGACCCTGGATTCAGCATCACTGGTGCGGCACTGTGAAAGCTTAACTGGGAGCAGAAGCTAGCTCCTTGAAAATGCCAAGGAGTCAGTTGCTGCATAGCAAAAATGTTTGGGCCTGACATAAGCATTGGAAACACCCTTGGTGGAAATTCTGTGGCCATTATGTTAGCAGTTGTTCAGCCTCAAGTTCTGGTATATAGGAAAGACTTGCAGCTGCTGTGAGCCAATATGCCCATGCAGAAATCAAGAATAGCCACTTTTGAAGAAGCCTTGTAAGAGCTAAGGGCATTTACACAATATGAGGCTTCGACCCTGGTGCCCTCTCTTTACATGCCTAGTCTGTGGAAATGTCGTTGTTAAGTGCTATGCAGGAACCACAAAGTCAGGCTCCTCAGGATATGCCATTAATGAAAAGACACATTATCAAGCAATTAAGAGATTTACAATATAAAGAATGTTTCTGAACCATTAAGTCCTTTTGAAAGTCTTGGTTTAAAGCACCATTTGAATCTTTCCCAGAAACAGAAACGCAGGGAAGTGTAAGTAGCATACAAATTAGACTTGACTAAATAAAGACATTTGGTAACCAAAGTAGCTTCTTAATTAAATTCTTTTAAACATTTAGCAATCAATGGGATTCATTTTTTTTTTAGAGTAGTAAAGGGAGGATTTGAAGGTATGAAAAGGCGAGGGGAAAATATTTTAATTGCATCAGATGCAAAAACATCCTCTTACCTCGACACATAGGCAACTAAAAGAAGCACAATGTCAGTGTAACAGCGTTGTGTTAAGAAAAAAAAATAAAAAGAGCTTTCTCTTATTTCTGGGTTTCTTCCTCCTGTTTCAGGGTGTCCTCACTCTACATCTGTGAGGCAATTTCATACTTCAAACTGTGATGGTGTCCCTTCAGTTCTACAACTCAGAGGGATAGGTTGATTTTAGACACAACTGTCCAATGCTGTAGCAATGTGTTAATAGGAATCTGATGCTGACATTTTCCAGAAATAAAGTCAATAATCACCTAATCTATTATCAGTATCTAAACTAAAAAAGAATGTAGTATGTAAACATACAGTATCAACTTCCATAAATTATTTCAGTGTTTTTTATCTTTGAATTATAATATTAAAAGCAGTTAGTCATAAAAGCACTGAAAATGTTTATTTTCTTTAAAAATAAAAGCATTTTTAACATTCTTAGGAGCTGATATTCGTGAAGAACTGCATCCAGGTCTTGAAATATTAAAACCAGCATGATCTAAATGCATATCTATATAGCCCTAAATAACGAATCCAATCAGTATGTTATTCTTTCTCTAAGGGATTAACTTTTTCCTCTGTCACATCTGACTTTTAAAAACATCAGTCACCACACTTGGTAGACTACTTTAATGTAGAAGATGAAATCACTTCATGACAAATATTCAGTGTACTGCCATATGCTATTATTCCAAAGCCTAACAGCAAACTTCATCCTTTATAAGCAGAACACCAGCCAAACTGCTTAGTTACCAAATGTGTTTGCATTTGTGTTTACAAACTGAGCACACCCCTTCCTTCTTTTAATTAAAAGAAAATAAATAAATAAAAATCCTTGCAATGTATTAAACTAACCCTACGCTTGCTGGCCAAAACTTGGGGAATGTCCTTTCTAGTCAATCACCATAATTAGTGACTGCACTTCTCCAGGGATGGCTCCTCAACACCCCTCAGCCGCACCCTGTGTCAGTGGAGAAATCTTCACCCCACTCAGGAAAGATTCAGCTCCTCTGGGTGAGAACACAATGTATTCTCCACTGAAAAATCATTTAGTCTTTGGCTACCGCGTGTTTGTGGTCACTGTGAAAGCCTCCATGTTTCTGGTCTAAGTCAAGGTGATCAGTCTTCCTCGTCTAACAGGGTTATTGTGAAATGACTCTGTTTATATCTGTGAGGAAGTCAGATATTCAGCAAAGGCTGAAATCATAGAATCAGAGAATGGCTCAGGTTGGAAAGAACCTCAGAGATCATCTAGTTCCACACCCCTGCCATGGGCAGGGACACTTCCCACCAGACCAGGTTGCCCAAAGCCCCATCCAGCCTGGCCTTGAACACCTCCAGGGATGAGGCATCTACAGCTTCTGAGGGCAACCTGTGCCAGTTCCTCACCACCTTCTGAAAGAAGAATTTCCTCCTACTGTCTACTATAAATCTATCCTCTTTTAGTTTAAGACCATTCTCCCTTGTCCTATTGCTATCTACCTGAGTAAAGGGTCCTTCTCCATCTTTTTTATAAGATCTCTTTAAGTATTGAAAGGCCTCAATGACATCTCCTCAGAGCCTTCTTTTCTCCAGGCTGAACACCCCCAGCTCTCTCAGCCTTTCTTCACAAGAGAGGTGCTCCAGCCTCTGATCTTCACTGTGGTCCTCCTCTGGACCTGCTCTAACAGCCCCACATCCTTCTTGTGCTGGGGGCCCCAGCCCTGGATGCAGCACTCCAGGTGGGGCCTCACAAGGGCAGAGCAGAGGGGTACAATCACCACCTTTGCCTGCTGGCCACTCCTCTGTCCATGCAGCCCAGGACACAGTTGGCCTTCTGGGCTTCAAGAGCACACCATTGGCACATGTTGAGCCTTTTTTCCACCTGAACCCCAAGTCCTCTGCAGGGCTGCTCTCAGTGAGTTCTTCTCCCAGTCTGTAAAGCTTATCAATAAACCAAGGACGCAGCTCTGAAGAGGATGCTGAGAACTGCCTGGAAAGAAACTTGAAATGTGGGATAGATAGGCCCAGCAGAGAGGAGATACCAATGGGATCCAAAGGTTCATGAGGAAGTCAGTATTTTGTAGCCTGATCTCTCTGAGAGCTGAAGGAAATTTAAAAAAAAAAAAAAATATATATATATATATATATATATATAATTGTGTTACAACAGGAGAGGCCAACCAAGAATTACAGACTGACTGACTAGCCAGTATTGTAACATCATAGTTTCCAAAGAGGCTATGTTAGAAAACAAAAGTACACGTCAGTGGCAGTCCTCATCATCTGTGATTGTCTGAACTGAAGCAGAGCCTTTGAAGAATAACCATAAACACTCTTGCAGGGTTCAGGCCTGCTCAGCATATGACACATATGAGCATATGGGCAGAAAAAGGGCTCTTTCTGCTCCTTTCTTTCACAGGCTTCTCTGTCCTTGCAGGAGAGATGACCTGATATGGCTTTGGTGGAAAATATGTAAGCAGATGCAGTATCAATTGTTCATTTATCCAAGCACCAAATTTTCCCTGTTGTATTATCATCTTCCCCAGCATAAATTACAATCCGGTTACTAAATTCCTTACAGGTCTGTAGGGAAGGCTCCTGTGTTGAACAATCAGTGGCAAAATTCCCATCCACTTCAACAGGGCCAGAATTTCACTGTATCTCTCTCTCCTTTCATGGGCTTCTTCTGCCTGGAAGGGGAAATCTGTGCTTAGGCTTAGTCTTATGGGCTGGTATCAATGTACATGTATTTATATCAAACATCTGCTTGTATATCAAACATCTGCTTGGCTCTGCAGTGTCTTTCAGGTGCACTTCTACACCTTTAAGTCTTTGAGAGTCACAGCAGCAGAAGCTGAAGGGGCATCCTGCAGCTCAGTGAAAACACTCCTGTGGCCTTTGGATCCTGCAGTTCTCTTATTCTGAGCCCATTGCTTTATTTTTGTATTACTCAGCCTGTATTTCAAAGCACGCTGTCCCCTGTGTGACCTAAAGTAAATTAAAAGGTACCATATGTTAGAGGACTTAAAAGAAAAAGTGTGCATACACTACCTGAAGTAAATATGCTGAAATCAAGATCATTTTGAGCTTTTTCCTTACAGAACTCCCGTCCTTGTGGTAACACAGTTGCCTGGCAGACATTTCTGCTTTTCCCTTGCCATGTGCAGAATAAATCAGAGACTGAAACACAGTGATGGGAGATACACACAAAAGCAACCACCAGGAAAGCTGCTGCAGCCCCCCAGAGACAAGGAGGGGTCCTCTGTGTCCCCAGATGTCCTGTGACTTCAGTGAGGCACTCAGCCACCCTGAATGCCATCTGCTGGTGGAGGTCCCATCCAGGTGTTCCCACTGCACACTCCTGGTGCCAGCCCAGCTCTTGGCAAACCTCCTGGGGATGAGGAAGCTGCCAGCTCTGATAACATCCTGGGGACATGCCAAAGAGGACTCTGCCTCCACTCATGCTGGACACCAAAGGTGGCTGCCAGACCTGGCATGGTCGTGCAGTCCAGAACGACTTTATTTCTAATAAGCTTTCCCTAGGAGAAGAAAAAAATACCCCACTAAGAAAGAAGCTGTGCAGAAACTAAACAGACACATGCAACACTTTGCAAAGACAGTCTGACTTCAGGATTAGATCATTTTAATAAGCAAAAATAACAGTGTTTGCCAAAATACTTGCACTGTTATGCTTCTCTCTAGCAAAGGACTGTGAACTGAAACCTGCATGCTTACAGCACCCTTATTGCCTTCTATAAAATCAAATTTATCTTGTTACCTTATTTATCCATGGCCAGCAGATCAGTTCAAATAAGCTATACTTAACTGGTATTTATTGTACTTTCTTATCAATGTTACTCTAAGAAACAAGTCCAGCATGAACAGGAACCAAAAAGGGGCTGAAGCTTTGCTTTTGCAAAATTAAGTCAAATGCAAATTACTATAGGTATTTGTTTAAAGAGATTTTGTAAGAGGTAGAACAGCTATCTGCAGCCTGTGTTTCAAATAAGGAAAAAATCTTACACACAAGGACTGCGTATCTATTTAACTGAATGAAAATCTAGCACAAAAGGTAGTATTCCCCCTCCCAAAAAAAAGGCATTATGAGCAAGCAGAGTATGGAAGGAATGGGAGAGAAGAACTGGTCAATAAAGAAGCTTCTGATTAAGATTTCAGGATATATGGGTATAGAAATTAAAAAGGCAAGGATTTAGAAAAAAAAGAAGAAAGATTTTCTATCGCATATAGAAAAAGCAGAAGGACTGAAATGTGAGCCTGATGGGCAGTGTAGAGAAGGTTGAAATGAAGAGTAATCTAGACAAGGACCAAAATCTGAGCTTTAAATAAAGATGGTTATCTTGAACATAGGAACAAAGTTGCAATGGCTAATAAGAGTGTTAGATGGAAAGAGCTGTTGCCCTAAACCACAGTGTAAGGAAATTTGAAAGAAGATAATGTATGAAATATAGATGGAACATACATTTCTTCTTCCAGAATTCTGGAAAAACTAGCATTTGGACCTGGAAAGTGATGAACTCAAATAAAGGTACTGTGTGTTCTGGTTTAACCTGGCCAGCAGCTAAGCACATACATCCCTTCGCTCACTCCTCCCAGCCATTAGGATGGGGGAGAGAATTTTAAAAAATAATAATTAAAAAAAAAAAAAAAAGAATAAAAAACTCATGGGTAGAGATAAAAACAGTTCAATAGAACAGAAAAAGAATTGATAAAATACTAATAATAGAATACACAAAGCAAATGATGCACGATGAAATTACTCAACACCCACTGACTGATGCCCAGCCAGACCTCAAGCAGTGGCACCCCCCCGGCCAACTTCCCACTTATTTATTGTTCAGCACAATGCCTTGTGGTGAGGGACATCCCTCTGACCAGCCTGGACTGTCCTGGCTGTGTTCCCGCAGCTCCTGGTGCACCCCCAGCCTCCTCGCTGGCTGGGCAGTGCCAGGAGCAGAAGAGTCCTGGGCTCTGTGTGAGCACAGCTCTGCAACAGCTGAAACATCCGTGTGTTGTCAGCATTATTCTCATCCAAAATCCAAAACACAGCACCATACCAGCCACTAGGAAGAAAATTAACTCTGTCTTAGATGAAACGAGGACATGTGACAAGAGGAAAAGACAATAAAACCTAAAATACGTATAAAAGGCTTGATATGATTTTGAGATAAGAGATTTTTGCAAGAGGAAAACATGGTAGACCTATTCCTTTGGCCTTGAGTAGAGCATTTTCTACTGTAATACTTAGGGAAATCATTACAATTGACATCACACTGGCTAAAAGCAGAGAACAGGCTGCACAAAAAGGGCATGTTTGTGCTGAAGGTAGGTTATTAGTGGTGCTCATCCAGTGGAAAGTATTGGATCTAATGGTAACACTTCTAGGAATGACCTGTATGACTTACAACAGTTTTTCATATGTTAATAAAATTTGCTACTGACACAGCACAGAAAGGAACTGCCAGGAGAGGAGGAATGCAATATAATTTGGGGAAACCTGGATGACCTGGAAATCTGAAGCAGTAGAAATGGAACAAACTAGAAGTACAGGGACATATATTTGGGGCTTAAAAAGAAGGCTAAGAGTTATAGCACAGGAGGTCATTTGTGTGAAACAGCTGAGAATAAAGACTTGAATATATTATTTATCAAGCCACAAATGTGGTACATCTATAAGAAAGGTAGGTATGATATAATAAGATGAATCAAATTTTTCACATACAAGAAGTAATAAACAAAGGAGATTACATAAAATTCTTATGGCACCTCATTTGCAATGCTGTGCACAATTCTGGTCACCTTTAAAAAAATAATAAATAAATAAATAAATAAATAAATAAATAAAAATGAAAATGAAAATAAAAAGGAGAGGAGAGGAGAGGAGAGGAGAGGAGAGGAGAGGAGAGGAGAGGAGAGGAGAGGAGAGGAGAGGAGAGGAGAGGAGAGGAGAGGAGAGGAGAGGAGAGGAGAGGAGAGGAGAGGAGAGGAGAGAAATATCCTGCCTGTACTGTTTGAACTTAAGCACAGAGTTGCTTGGGTTGAACAATTAACATGCAGCAAAAAATGTTACCTCTGAACTGCAGCTCTTATTTCACTGTGAAGGTCACTGGCTTCCAACCCCACCCAAGACAGCTGTGTTGGAGTTTTGCAAACCAAGCCCAAAACTTGTGACTTTGTTTTTGGCTGGAGCAAAGATCAGAAGACTGCCTGAAAAGAATGCTTGGAAGGAACAGGGAGGGTGGGAGAAGAGCAATGTACATGCCTGGCTGGTTGGAGGGGAGGTAAAAGGGCATCTAAGGGATGGCATAAGAAAGATACAGAAATGTCTAGTCATACCTGAAAATCAATGGCGAAAATGTGAGGCGAGCCAACGTGCATCAAAAAGTCAAGCTGTAACTATGCCTGACACAAATAGTGTAGGCAGCCCTGAATACCATATCTCTTCAAAGGATTTTCTTGGAGAGAAATGAAGTTGAAAACTCGTCTGGGATTTATTTTATATTTTATTTCATTTCATTTCATTTCATTTCATTAGGAATAGCTCTACATTTCAGCTGATCATTTGCAAATGGAAGGAAAAGTTTAGATGTGTTTAGGAATCCTCCAATTCACTTCACAAATAACCCTGCAACTCACCTTCACTGTGCCTCTGCTCTGGGTGAGTCACCAGCACACATGAAAGACAAGGAAGGAAGGGCTGGGGTTAATGAAGAACAGCCTGCTTGGAGACTTAATTTTAATGTTCACGATTAAAGAAAACAGAAGATAAAGTATTCCTTCCAAACCTAAAACATTCTGCTTGTTCAGAACAAGCCAAAATCAAAACAGGAATAATCTATTCCCCACAGTGTTGCAGAGGAAGAAGAATGTAAAATAAACACCATGTATATGAGAAGATCTAGATTTTATGTAACACCACAACACCAGCACAAACTGTACACAATGATAATGGAAGCAGCTCCTGGATATGTTAGTCTCTAAGTGGGTCTCAATTCACACTAGCCATGGTAACTGCCCTCTGCATTTTGTTGGCATCTTCATCATAGAGATGTGTTTCTTCTAGTTTGTCTAGGTCTTATTCAGTAATGGAAGTACAGCAAATGGAAAGAGGAGAACATGCAGAGGAGGCATGTACTTGTCCTCATCAGAGTTTACCAGCCATCCGGTCCCAGGTGATTCCAGCAGCATGAAGAAATGCCAGTTCAGAACAGGCTTCCTCTGGGAACGCTCACCAATATAAGGATATGAAGTGATGTTTGTACAAATATAGCCATATCAATAAAACTGGCACACCCACGAGTAATACACACCAAAAAAAAAAAAAAAAAAAAAAAAAGCTGCACTCTACAGATCCTCCAAAGCTGGCCAAAGCTGTCACATCAATGCAGCCATTTTAGATTCTCTCAGCACATGGGCAAGTGAAGGCCTGGCCATCGGCTGTCAGGTGTGTCACACCTTCTCCTCAGAAGTAATGAAGGAGATCGGTGACCAGTCACAGAGACCATGACATACCTTGCAAGTGCCCTTAGCAGGGTGACCGCCTCCTCTGTGGCTGCCCTGGGGTGAGAGCAAGCAGCAGTCTGTGTGGAAACTGCCTTTTGCTCAGGTAGCTGGGGCTCATTTGGCTGAGACAACAGAGCCTGAAGAACAGAAAAAAAAAAGAGTCATAAATCACTCAGGTAAAGTATATACATTTTGAAAGGCTAACACTAGGTGGAGGGGAATCCCATCCTTACCAGCTTCATCAGACTTTGGCCCCCAAATACAGACAAGAGGTAGTGGAGCCAATTCTTGGTCTCGAAGACTTCCCCACTGGGGCTGAGCAATCCCAGCAGGTCCTTCCATAGAGACACAGCAAAGGAGCCGTGTTGCTGGGACAGCAGGACCTTGTTCCTAGAATGGAGTACTGCGCTGCCAGGTGGGTGCTCTGCTGGTGCAGTCTGCAATGGGGCTGTGCCTGCCTAAAATTATTGCTACAGGGCATGCTCCTTCGTCAAAATCCCACAATGTGGCTATGTTGGCAAAGGTCCTCAGTGTCAAAGAAGCCTGAGCTTCACATTTAGCCTTGTCACATTCTCCGTACCAGTCAGAACAGGATTTTAGGCAGAGGGAATTGGATCAAAGCCCTGGGGCATTTCTTTCAAAATAAATGTACAGAAGTATCTGCAAGTAATACCTGGTGTGTATGCAGAGAGACAGAGAGAGAAAAAGCAATCAATCAAACAAAACAATCTGTTTACCTATTTCAATTAGCCCTCTGCTCAAGTGATCAGATATTCATTTGCAGCCAGGTCAATAAAGGGCAGTCTCTGTTGGACACCTCTGAATCTACCACCACAATCGTGCTGTGATCACATCTAGCCAAGTGCAATACCTTTCATGCATATCTGCAGTCAGAAAACATTGCTGCTACAGTCACCTGAAAGGGAGGCTCCTGCTGGAGAAAGAAAGGAATTTGGCTGCCAAAGGAGTCACACACAAAGCAGTGTTCCCAGAAAACATATTTCCCAGCCCACATGCTGCATCATTTGAAAACCTGAATTTTATATAATCTTTGGAAATGGATAATTACATGCCCTTTCCTAAAATGTAAGCTAACTTCAGGACCCCTCAGAAAATTAACTTTCTATAGTGCAACTTGCTTCTTCTTTTCCTACCCCCCTGAAGCATACAGCTTTGCATCCAGTATCTATTTAATTTGCTGGTCTTCACAGAGGTCTTTATTGTCTGCTGGAAAGACCTGCAGCTCATTAAAATTATACTGTATCACAGTTGCTTATAAATTCCTTGTGCATTCCCTTGGCATTCAGTCAAATAAGTGAATGTGTGTATAACAACCTTTTCCTTCTTAACAATAAATCTTGTAAACAATAGAAAAACAAATTAAATTTTTACAAGTACCAGATAAATTAGGCTAAAAATTTGTACCTCCTGAAGGAAATGTTGTAAGTTGTTTACCCTGAAATACATTTGATAGCATTGACTCTTCAATTTTTGCCCTGAGCTAACGCTATGGAAAGAAGCTGCAGCAGTGTAACCTGTTTCAAGGCCCTTCTGCAATGTGCATCAGTGTAGTTTAAGCATAACCCACTTTACAGATGGACACATCAATAAACAGCTCTGCCTGTTCTGCTTTGGGTCTGCCTAAAGGAAGGATACCAGATTACACAGCAGCTTCTGTTCTGTGGACAAAATTAATACGTGGGATGAAGCCACTGAACCTTTAGACATCCATCAGCTGCTATTTTCCTTTGCTCTTGCCTATGACCAAACCTCCACATCGAGGTGGGTGACACTGTTTGGACAGGGCCATTCTCCACACATTATGCCCTATTTCTCAGCAAGTCTGAGCTCACTGAGGCCTGGAGCCAGCCCAGGCCAGCCTTTCTCTACAGAGAAGGCTGTAACACAGGTGGGGTGGGAGGTGTTTTGTCCTGGTCTTACCCTCTCACACTGACTTCAACCAACTTCATCTCTAATGAACTCAGACCATTTCCTGGGATGCTGGCTGGATGGGAATGCCCCCATGGGGCTAGGAGCACAGCCACCCCTGTGGGGAGTTCTGTGCAAGTAGCACCACCACAGGGACAGAGACAGGAACCGAGGGAGGATTTGTGTATGACAGTTAATTCTCAGCAAAAAGATGTCAATAATATGACATAACTCATCTCTAGGAGAAAGAGCTGACCAACTGCCATCAGAGCTATGGTACAGCTCACCACCTGACATCCCTATAGGGCACCAGGGACTCTGTGAAGCTGATACAGCAATGCTAATTTGTAGCTCCTGAGAGACCAGCACCCTTGTTTCATCTCCAGAGCAGCTCAGATGCAGAGAGAACAAAAATTTTACAAGACAAAATCTGCATGTGCTTTTCAAGACTGGTGTTGATATTTGAGGCTATTTATCTCACACTGCTACAATGATATCCAACTTAAGCCTTCTTGTATAGTGCTATTGGTATTATAATTGTTCTGCAAGAGGACAAAGTTCATCACTTTTGCCTCAAAAATATAAAAGCAGACATAAATATGTAGCAAAGGAAGGATCCACCCTGAAGTCTGTTTCCCCAATATGTGCTAAAAATATTTGGGTAGCTCTTGATGTAGTCCCATGGAGTAAAGTCATTATGCGCTATTGACTTTGATGCAATAAATTTAGTATTATCTGCTGTCACATTTTATGATAGTCTCATACCCCAATTGACATAAACTGCTATAAAACCTCATATCTGAACTCAGATCAAAAGAGATTATGCACTAGCTCAGACAGATGCTTTTTATTCAGTTCTTTCAGAAATGCCTGGAATTTCTACTGCAAGTCTTCCTGGGACTTTCTGCAGTTAGCTGGTCATCCACTGAGCTGCCTGCAGATTTCCAGAGGTTGCTGCAGACCTTATGAAAGCTGGAAGAAAACTCATTTTCCATAGCTCAGGCTGCATTTTTTCCTAGGGAGTCCTGCATTCCAAGGGTTTAATTGTCTGAATTTGATATATGTGAAATCTCAGCTTCTAAATGTGTTTCCCATGAGAGATTTTATTTTTTTGCTACCATAATTTTTTTAAAGCAAGCATTACAGTAGGAAAAAAACACTAGGAGAGGAGAAGTATCAGAATGGACTATAGAAGGGTGAGGTAAAGGTGTCATAATTTCCCAAAAGCTGAGATACTCAAGAAGTCTACACAAATAAGTCATTCATTTAAAAGAGAGGGTTCGTGGGAGTGAAGTGCCAATTTTTTGTTGGAACCTGAAAACTCTAGAGACCATCAGCTACCCTTGACTTCAAGGCTTCATAAGGCGTAACACTCCTACTTACACCAGAAAAATTCTCTGTGTCAGAGGAACAGACATGGTGTTTCTGATGGTACTGACAATTTTGACAATTTCTTCAACAACCACAGGAGGAGTTTTCCATGACCAAAACCAGTGAGTGCCCCCTGTTGTAAGTCCAGCACTTGGAGTTATTTAGATCAAAAACAACTCTTGGACCTTCCCTGTCTTACATACCAGCGGGCCTGGTACTGAACAGTGGGACTTTGAAGTGACTTTTTGCTTGACTTGTGCTCCTGAATCTCTGGTCATTTTTTAAAACTTAGTACCCAGGTACCTGTGGTTAATGGAAGAGTTAGTGAGGTTTACCAGCAAAAAACTGCTAAATGAACATAACAGTGTAAGTCAGTGTCTTGTTTCCTGCACAATGTGGGCCACTAAGCTGGTGCTCCCCTTGGGGACACTAGGTCTTATCCTGCCTTGCTTGCATTGCGGTGGAGATTCTGCCTATGAAGCTTGGTGGAAGGATTTCTGTGTGGTCCAAGAGAAGCAGAAGGGTCTTCTACTTCCACCTCAGTTACCTCAGGCCCCTCAGCTGGACAAAGGCAAACATGCAATCCCGTTCAGACATGTCCTGCATTCCAGACCAGTGCCACCCAACACATCTATAAGTACTCTTCCTTATCTCACTGATCACACCAGCAAGGCAGGAAGGCAACGCCCAGCTGCAGGAAGGTTCACCTGAACTTGTCAAGTGCTGTGCAACAGCTATCTCAGGTAAGCTTTGACATCCAATCCCTTCCCAAACACAGTGCTACCTTACAGTTGGAGGAGGGGGCATCCCCAGCATCTCCTCTGTGATCTTCCCCTGCCAGCACAGAGGGAAGAGTCACACACGAGGGGAATAGGGTGGCCCAGGGCTTTGGCTTGGTCATGATCCAGCCTCTCCTTGCATGCAGGCAAGGGCACTGAAATGTGCAGAAGCTCAGCCCTGCCTAAAACACACTTCTTTTGCAGGCAGCAACAAGCAAGAGATTAGGCCAGATACATGATGTCATTTTTTTCATCATCTGTAAATCTCCAGCTTTCCATACTCCCAGCCAACTCTATGATAAGCTGGATCAAACTTTGCTAGAGAAAGAATGGGAGCCCTCTGTTATTTTGTATGAAGTAACCTGCAGGTCACCATAAAGGATATTAAACATTGTTTATCTAAACCTATAAAACTCGTAAGACTTAACATGGGGCTTGGAATATACCTTCCCTGCAGCTCCATTACATTTGCTCTAAGAAAAATAACTTTGCCCTGAAGGGACAGCACTTGCAAGTTGTGAGAAACCTGTGCCATGGAACATCTCTTTTCCTTCATATAAATAAGGTCACTAAAGAACTGAGCTTTAGCTCTGCTAAATTCAGCAGACAAGCAAGTATCCACTGTGCCCATTTAAGTATAATAGGAATGAAAGTGCCGGCCTTGAATTTTAGGGCTGGTTTCACGAAAATACAGCATTACAGAGCAAATCAGGACAGAATGATGCAGAAGACATGTAGGAGAAGAAAGATAAGATGTGTCTAAAAGTAAGTAACTTGTATTTAAGTACCTAAATTCAACAGGACAGAAAAATCCAAGTCTGGCCAAAGTCAAAGACCATTTGACCATTGCTTTGAAAAGTACACTCAAAACCACATTCTTCTCTCTTGCAATGCATTCACTCATTTTGACTAGAGAATTATATTAAATCTACTACTTCTAATGTAACTGCAAAAATGGTGAGTTTAGAGGCCTGAAAGTTCCTGTCATGAACCACCCACCCTGTCAAAAGCACTGTCCCAGGGAGAGACAAGCACTTATCCGAGGCACAGCCCGGACCTACAGGCTCTAGCATTCCATAAATACCTTTCTGCAGGAAAAAAAAATCAATGGGTGCTTTCAGACTTGGAATTGATAGCAGAGCCATGCCCAAATCCATCTCTACTGTCTGCGGATCCCTGCCAAGCGCCAAAGAGGAGTCTCTGGAGGGTCTGAAGCAAACCAGCCAAGGAGCCCTGCTTAATCTCCTGCCCAATGTACTCATCACAGAAAACTTCTCCAGGAAATGCCAGGGCTCCCAAGCCTTCCAGTGTGCGCACAGCTCCTTGTAGCTTGCTGAGGTACTTCTTGGCTTGCTCTCAGGTTCTCTGATACAATATATTACAAGATTCCAGCCTCCATATGATTTGGAAATGGCCCAGTATTCATAGATCCTGGCTTATGGTAATATTAAAGGGAAGAACAGGACGGCCCTCTATCGTTCCCTCCTACAGGATATGATATCTCCTGTGGGTCTTTGTCAGCTTAGGAAGAGATAACAGTGCCTGCAAGGCAGAGCTGTTAACACTGCTCACTGTCCTCGCTGTCACAAGTGTTCATTAAGCAGCCTCAAAAGCTGCTTTGTAAGCCCAAACTTCAGCTAAATTGACAAATCCTTCCTGGTACACTCAGGCCATGCTAAAGAAATGCCTGTCCAGAGGCTAATTCATTTCTAGCTGTGGTGTGCAAGGCAGCACACAAGCCGTGTGACAACCTCTCCATGCTGTGGTGCAGCCAGGACCACAGGCACTGGGGCAGGGACACGCAGCATCTTTGTCTCCCCCAGGGAAAATGCAGTGGAAGGGGAGCCCGAGGTGAGGAGTACAGCCAGAAGTACAGCTGTGTTTTAATCAGGAAGGACTGGCCTGGTCCCGCACCCTCTGGAAGGTTCAGGATTTTCAACATGGAAAAGCACAGAGGAGCCAAGTGCCTCATAATCCTACACTGGAAAGCAATGGTGATAGTAGGATTTTGAGAGGGTACCAGTGAGGTGTGAGAAACGAGTCTGTAGTCAGTAACTACAGCTAGAGATCCGTGCTTGTTGGAGCTCATAGAGGTATTAAATGAAGTGAAGCATTAATTTTTTCTCCAGCCTTGTGTGTGCTCAAGGTCAGACCTTCACTTGGAGTCTGCATGCACATGGTGCACACTGTTACTCTCTTCTGTGACTGACAGTGTGGACTTCATGCAACAGCCATTTCTCTGATCTGGCAGAGAACTGTAACAGTCTTGGAGAGGTTAATGTATAAATCAACCTTCCATGTAAACATCTCAAAAGGTCCTGTGATCACCATATATTAAAATATGGACAGTATGCTCAGCCAAGAATGAAATCCCAAGAAGCCTTACAGACTTTGTGTGAGCCTAAGAGATAATGAATTCTCAGGGAAGGAAGCATGGCTTTTTGTTGTGTATGATGTTGAGTGTGCATTTATACTTAGATAAAACCAAAAAATGCAACTGGCATTTAACTTAAGAGGACAGGAACTCCCACTGGGTCACAGTTTTGACCCTGGCGGGACTCAGGCTGTAACATTTATGGGGATGGTTTGAGGAAAACATTTACTTATATCAACATGGGGAGAAGCCATTTTTCAAATACCTTTTGAGACAGGGACGCTTCAAGACCAGCAACAAGAGAGTCTGAAAGAAAAATCACCTAGCACAATGTGGGACTTGTAACTGGAGCCACCCCCCACTTTGGGGACCCACTGCCCGTGCCCTACCTCCCTGCCTTGGTACCTTGTGGTGGTGAATGTTGGACATCTACCACGTGTCTGGAGTTTGCTAGGAGCCACTGGGGAGTCCAGGAGGTAGTGGTGGGCATGAGGCCAATGTAGTGTCAGTGAATGTCAAGTGTGGGGCAGGAGGAACAAATGTCCCGTGGCCCTTTCTGGACATAAGCCCAGTCCCTGCTGTTGGCCCTGTGGGACTGAACTCACCCCGTCACTTCCATGCCTGCACTCTCCAGCAAAATAAATTCCATTTTGCTCTCCTTATTCACAATGCATGCTAACTGAGCCGTGGATAAAGATACCATACTGTGGTGGTTTTACCGTGCTGGGCAGCTAAACCCCACAACCGCTCTCTCACTCCCCCTCCTTTAGATGAGGAGGGGGAGAAGTAAAGCAAAGAACAACTCACGGGTTGAGATAAGGATAATTTAATTAAAGGGAAATAATTATAATAATTAAATAAAGACTACCATGAACTAAACAATTTAACTAAGGGGAAGTAAAAGGGAAAAGGGGAAAAAGGGAGGAAAACAAACAAACAAAATAAATGAAAGCTATATGGAAGTGCAGAGGAAAGAAATTACTTTCTACTTCCCACAAATGAGCGATGATTGACCACGTCCTTGAAGCAAGGCCTCAACGCACGCAGCCGGTGTTCGAGAGGAGGACCGACGTCTTCTCAACGAGAGCCCACCCCTCCCCTCTTCTTCCTGTTTCCACCTTTTATTGCTCAGTGTGACACCACATGGTATGGAATATCCCTTTGATTGGTTTAGGTCAGCTGCCCTAGTGATGTTTCTCTCCTCACTTTTTGCCCACCCCCTAGGAGGGTTAGAGAAAGGCCCAATGCTGTGCCACTGCTGCTCAGCAGTAGACACAACACTGGTGTGATAACACTGCTGTTCCAGCTACAAGTACAGAGTACGGCACTGTATGGGCTGCTGCCGGGAAAGTTAACATTCCAGCCAGACCCAGTACACATACAAAGTACCTGAGCCTGAAGATGTACTTGTGTTTAAGAAGTTGTTGAATAACTCCTCATCCTTACAAAACTATTTCTTCTAAGGTGCTGCCAAAGTTATGGCTTATGTGCTTACCAACAAGATAAATTACACTTGCATGAAAGAAAGGTGACTTTGCAGCAGGACTGGCTGCCAGAGCTAAATCCTCTAAGCATTGTCTACCTCATTCTGTAGCTTCATCCTGGCCTGTTATCCTCACCAGGCTCAGTGGATAACCTGTTTTCCATCTCCTGCAAAACTGGCAAAGTGACAGGAGCACTGGAGACACGAGAAGAAAGAACAGATTTATCATTTTTCTTTTGCTGGCTCGAACACATCTATGCTGAACTGGACTCTTATACACGTGAGAGACTGTGCCTTGAACAAAGAGATCTGTACATTGGTATAGACTAGCAACAAGATGTGAAGTGCATTAGCAAAACTACATTTCCTTCGTCTCCTCAGTTCTGCTTAGGAAAGGGGTCTTCCCTCCCATCCATTATTTTTAAAATAAGCATGAAAATCTACAGTACACATCCAGGTTTTGCAGGAAAGGAATTTGGGGTTTTGGGTTGTTTGTTTGTTTTCTGGAAAGCTGCTGAACATTTTTTTCAGTATAGTGAAGGTAAAGATCATTCTCCAGTTCCCCATGTGATCGTGGCAGTTCTGTCTCCTGAATACTAAAAGTAGGCTTACCTTTGGAAGGCAACATAGCATAGACAACTGAATCTTCAACATCAAATGGGTATCAACCTTCCTTCTCTGGTAGCCAGGACGGAGCAGGAGCTGCCTGTATCACGTGATAAGACACACTCCAGCTCTCTGCTACAGGGAAAACACTGAAGACCAAATCCAAGCATCCTGTGATCAACTGGAGTCTTCCTGCCTTGTGTTTCCTGCCAGCAACCAGTCCTTGGCAAGTTCCTGCTCATCCCCTCAGGGTGCCCTCCAAGCCTCCTCAGAGACACCTGAGACTTTCTGCTTGGGTGGAATTTACCTTATGTGGATCTCAGCTTGCATTATGTAGCTCAACATATTCATTTAGTCATCTGCATCCCAGAGTGCCCAGTTCTAAGAAAAAAAAAAGTGGAACCTGTAGAGGTTTTGGCCGCCAGTATGTGTAAAGTGTTTTTAAAGGAGGCTGTTCTGTGGAGGAAGAGCCACAACACTGTGCCACCGTGAACATACATGTACAGTGAAGCTGTTTAGATCTCAGGGAGTATGATACAAAGGTGTTGTGGATGTGGAATAAGAGAAAGCCTCTCCTTGTGCTGAGGAGCCACCACCAGGTCATGCTGGAGTAAACGCAGCACCTATGTAAGGGCTGCATGTGAGCATGGGTCAGTGCAGAGCAAGATGCTGATGTTGCTTAGCTGTCCACATGTTTTGTTACTGCAGCCTCTTCCCCTGTATCTCACCCCTTATCCAACGTGGTGTAAGTGGATTTCCAAAACGATGTTCTTAGTAAGCAGTTCAAAATCTGGGCCGCAGGATCTGTAACTGCTTTTGCTGTTATTGTTGGTGATTCTTGATTAGTACATCTGATATTCCCGCAGATGTGAGGACTGGAGCTCTGTTGTTTCTTACGTTGTTTATACGAGTGTCAAACTTACTGGCTTGTGGCTTTTCTCAGAAATATAGATTACTAGTATTTATTTATATCAAAGAAGTGCCTAGAAATTCTAGGCACAGACCAATGCTCAGCTTGGTAAGGTGTTATACAAACATAGAATGATTCTCCATCCCCTTTCAAGTCCATGATCAAAGCAAAAGAGAAGAACAGACACATATGGAGCATAACAAAACAACATCTCTGTATCACAAAATTTTGCCATGAGAGTTGCTGGGTTTGATTCACTAGAGGTTGCGAAGACAATTTTGAACAAAGCAACAGCAGAGTTAAACCAAAGAATCATTGCGTTGGGTCAGAACAGGCTGCTAAACTTGTCCTTGGTCCCCACCTCACCATCATGAACAACCTCCTCACTTTTCCAGGTCCAGGGTGAATGCCCACTTGGATGCCTTTGCTGGACATCTGCATGGCAATTTCTGCCGATGCAAGAGTGACAGCACATTCTCATCTTTCTTTCCTGGCTAGAACTCCATGCTCAGAAAAAGGGTGCCATGTCTCAGACACCAACACCAGGGAAAGCTCAGATCCACACACGGATCCCAACCCCAGCACTTGGGAATTGCTCCTGGCCTGCACCAGAGACAGAGTTTGACCTAGCATATTTTATATAAACAGCATGCCACACTGGGATGACTGTGGCATGCAAAACTCTCAGAGGAATGTAGTCGTGTTACTTATTAATGTAGATGCTCTGAAAAATGTAGCCTGCCTTCCTTCCTCCCTTCCTTCCTTCCTTCCTTCCTTCCTTCCTTTCTTCCTTCCTTCCTTCCTTCCTTCCTAAACTGGGATGAATAAGATACCTTGCACCCACTTTTCAGCTCGTTCATTTTAATCAAGACAGCTAAATGTACTAGAAGGAACACAATACCTGTAACATATCTTCACTTGAAAAAAAAAAAAAAGGAAACAACCCAACCCTCATCCCTCATCCATGAGTACAGAGATGTAAATGTGCATTTCTGTCCATGTGTACACATTAGCTGTTCTTTCAGAGTAAAAATCTAACTTCTATTCTGTCTTAGTTTTCCATTATTATTGCTTCCCCTCCCAAAGGGTCTCAAATGTTAATAGAGCTTCTTCAAAATGATGACATTGTTCCCTCTTCCTAAATATCAGGAAAAAATGATACTCACAGTAATGATTTATTTGAAAAATCTTTCCACTCACCTACAGCTATGAGTAATATTTAAACATACTGTAAGATCATCAATCTGGACATCTGAGGCCAAATTCTTCTTTCTGCAGTATTTCTGGAGGCAGCTGGAGCTGATGGGTTTTAACGAAGACATTTATACACAGTGAACACTGCCAGAGAAGAGTGTAGCAGCATTCCAGGTGCAAAATGTCTCTCACCTGGGCACTCTCTTAGAAGATGAACCTGGATGGCTCTGGGGACAGACATGGTCATGAATCTGGATCTCTCACACCCCAAAGACTGGGAAAAAGTGGGTGTTCATTGCCTTCCTCTCCAGTGTTTTGTTTTCTGCTGCTTGTTTCCCTCACTTTTCTTCTAAGTGCCTGAAATGAAAATTTTAATCTAGAGTCATAAAGAATGTTTCCTGAGCAGACTTAGTTTGGTTCTTCTTCACTGAAAGAGAAGTTAAACCTCTTTCTTTTTACCTTTTTAATTCAATACAAAGCCAACCAGCTTTTTCCTCTCACCTAGCTGTTTAAATAAGACTTGACACAGCCATGTAAAGAACCAAGTGAAGCACAGCCAGCCAGCAGCAGCTGAGGCACCACCGCTGGTGCCCACTAGACAAGAGTGGACTCAGTCTGTTCTGGTGCCCATACCTATGTCAAGTGCTGTTCCAAATGCTCCTTGTCTTGAACTAGATGGGATTGTCATCTTTACTTCAAGGACAAAGGTTTGTATTGTGTCAACCATTTTAAGGGCACCTGGGATGAGACAATGAGGAGGAAACAGATCTGAAGGAACAGCTTGCAAGACGGTCTCTTTCCAGATGTGCCACGGATCAAGACAGAACTGATCTGCTGCCTAAAATGAGGAGGATCTTGCTAGTAGTTGTTAAGTTTCCTACATCTCAATAGACATCCTGCATCTAAGGTTTATACACCTCAGAGCTTGGCATTAAACCTCATCAACAGACTGCTTTTCCTCATACAGTTGAAAGATAGCAATGTCTAACTAAGAGGATGTTTGCCTGATGCAGTGGTGAAGGAAGAGTCTACATCTCACAGGAACACATAGCACTGTTATTCAGGTGTATGTGTCCCAAACTCCTCATGATCTCCTGTGCCGTATCCATTTGGGACCAGTTTTCATTAAACAAGATAAATAGCCAAGCTGTGCAAAAATCAACCAACAAAACAAAAGCCCCACAAAGACCCAATAAACAACAGCAACCGACCAACTAACCAATCAAATAAATAAATAACCCTGGATGTTACGAGCTGAACATGACAGTGCTATAGCACCCAAACAAAATGAAAAGAAAAAAGGCAGGCCAATTTCGAATTTAAGCCACTGAAACTGGAATTCCCATTACCTCTTCTGGACTGCTTTCAAGCATATCTGGGCTAGGTGGAGGTATTTCTCAGCTGGTTAGATTACAGGTACTGGGAGGTTTAGAGATGTCAAGATGAATGATCTGTCTCTACTGTTCTGGTCTTCAGGGACTGTTTGGAGGCTGGTGGGCCTTGGCTATTGGCTGCTATAGGTTCCCCAAAACACAATTGAAACTCAGAAAAAAAACATGGTCATAAAACAGAAGTGCAGAATATGGGGGTGAGGCTGCTGAGAGCAGGTTCTCCTGCTGGCCTGGCCTGGCTGCCTGGCAGATTTTGGGTGATGTTCAGGGCATCAGTTGAGATCTACCAAGTTTTGCGCTAAGGTTACTACAAAGACCTCCTGGGCAACTGTGTCATCTTTGCAATCATCAGAAATAGTGAGGAAAAGCTCCTACCTCTTGGTTTGTGTGTCTGGCATTTGGAAGTAGGCTGGGGTAGTGGGTTCATTTCTTGCTTCTTCACTTGTTTCAGACTGCTTGCTCAGGAAAACTGCTTTTCTGATGGCCAGCAACCCTCCAGACTGCCTATCTGATGGTTGTAAATGCTCTTTTCTTCCTTCTGAACCTAGTCTTGTCTCTTTTGCAGGTCCCCCTAAACAAACCTTTGCCACCATGCTCTGAGGATGTGAGTATTGGATACTAGCACAAGGAAATACCATTCCCCAAACTAACTAGCTTCGTTCAGGCAGTGGTGCCTAGAGCTGTTTCACATTTAACATTAATGGCCATTGTTCTGCAGTTCAAGCCATAATGTCTCTTCCAGCTTTACCTCCCACTAACCCAGAAGACTGCTTTCAATTTCTGGAGGGAATTTCTAGGTGGTAATTCAATTAATACACTAGTGGGTCAAATTTTGGTACAAGGTGAAGCCTTATGTTAAATCTTGTAAAGCAATAAGAGCTTGCTGGTGGTGCTATAAGATGTCTGAAAAACATACTGTGTCACAAGGCTGCTAGGAACATCGTTTTTCAAGTGATGCTGTCAAGATGGACTAAATAGTTTCACTTGCAGTAGGAAGCATGTCCTTAGCTGTAACACCACCTGACAGTGTCCTAAAATGACATTTTCAAACATTTTCTCTGTGGTGGTTCTGCTTTTGCTTTGATTCTCTCAAGGGGAGTGGATGAGGTGTGTGTCTGCAGGACCCATCCATGAGTGATGGACCCTGTAGCCTGTGCACAAATGGAGGCAGCTCACAAATGGCAATAGCAATTCCCGTGGCTGTAACCAGACTCCTCTCCCTAGGCCTGAGCACCTGGTTAGACAAGAAATCACCCCTCAGTAAAGCGTGACCCAGGGTTGAAGTGCCTGTGGATGTGGTAGAGGACATGCAATCACTAACAGAGCAAGACAACCAGTGGCTCTGATACATGTGGACAGCGGGGCAAATGCTTTGGCTGAGGCAATCACCACTGATGACACAAACCTCTGTCATTAGGAAGTTAATTCTGTCCCAACAGCCCAGAAAATTAGCTGGTTTCCTTCAAGGGTCAGCAATGTGTCCCCCCGTGCACTCACCACACAAGCACTGTCCTGCCTGGGGACCCAGCCATCAGCCTTGCCATCTGGTGGCTGGTGGAAAGCCACAGCAAATGACCAGCACCTGCCCACAGCCCTCAAGAACATCACAGATGTGTGACTGCCATGGAGGTGAGCCACTGGAAACCTTTGTCATAGACCCAAAACTGTGGCCGTGTGCTTTTAGAGCGTGGTCTTTTGGGGCAGATACCTTTCATTATGCAGGAATTGTATGCATATATAAAAACATAAACAGAACCATATACACGTGTATACAGAAAACATCTCTATATGGCAAACCCATCAGTGAGCAGTCCTTATTCTTAAAGCACTTGCTGCCTCCCGTGGGATGCTGTTTAAGGATGAGCATGCAAAGACCTTGGCTGGGATCACATTATCTGTAAAGATGTTGAACATTATTTTTCCAGCCTGTAGGTTGAGGTGACTGGCTGGGTTTCCCTCCTTCAGTGGAAGAATACTGAACTATCCAGAGGTCCCACATGCAGTATAAATATGCCAATTCCATTAACTTCCTTAGTCATTACCATAGCTTCAGCCTGAAAACACATTTGTCTCGAGGTGAATTTTTCCCTAATGAAATAAACAGAAATATCTGTAAGAGGTGTCGTGCCTCTACCTCCTCCTGTGGAAGGGCTGCTTGGAGAGCCCAGCAAGGGCAGGAGTTTGATGTGTCCTCAAAGGAGCCCAAGTGACAAGCACAAAACCCAGCCAAGAGCTGATAGCTGTTTTGGTTTACTTTCAGCGAGCACAAACCTGCCAGAGGTAAAAATGGAGAAACATTTTGGAAGCCATCACTTTGAGTTCATGTTTTCCCTTCCCCATGGTCTCAGCTCCTCCGTGTCACACTAACAGAGCTTTTGCCTCTTCTTGCAGGCTACCATACGCTCAGTGGGTATTAGATGGCAGCCAACTCTTTGAATTATACAACAGGCAGAGACTTCCAGCCGTGGTCCCGAATGCCCCAATTGCTGTGCACTGACCTCAGTTTTTCTGATTAAGTTATCCATTCCCTGCAGCTAACCAACCAGCAGAATGCTTTCTCTCCTTTTGTGCTTTCTCTGAGAGCCAGGGAAAAGGTTGTTGTTGGTAACAGTGAAACATAACAAACTCACATGCTGTCTTAGGTAATTGGTGAAGGTACAGACCAGTTCATCAGCAATGGTTTTAACCTGTTCCATACTTTATATTCCAAATCTTCAGACATCACTCTGGTAAAAGGTGGGAACAAAATTCCCTCTATAAAACATTTATCAACATGGTATCTGCAGATGCTGGATGGAGACATGAAAACACCCTAGTGGTCACTGCAGCATAAATCTCTAAGCAGCTAAGAAGGTAGAGGAAAAATAAGTTGAAAAAACTTGGGAACCAATGAACTCCCTGTGAGATTTTACCAGAAAGGGCCTTATAAAGCACTAGTAGGCATGGCCATAAATACAGACGAATATAGAGAACATACTTTGGATTCAGCAGATGTACAATAAAGGCACGTGTTGAATACAGTAAAATTGCAGGGTGGGCAGTGGTTGAAAAGCCTACACTTTGAAGAGCCACATGGGCACTTTTTTCTGAGGGGAGGCAGGTGGAACAGGCTCATAACAGGGCCTCAGAGTTTCTGTGTCAGGATTTCTTGGTGTTCATGCTGATGCTTTTGAATTCCCACTTAAGCCACTGAGGTTAGTTGTAAGTCAAAAAATATGTCTCATCCCAGCATTTTGGCACTAAGCTATAAACAAGTTTGTTGTGCAACTGATATACATTTGTTTACAAATGTTTTATTTACAATTCTTTTTACAATTTATTTTTTTTTAACCCTCAAACCAAGGTTGAAGTGTGACCACTTTTAAAGATCTGTTATAATACATTTTCCTAGAAACACATTAAACACATTCATAAGTCCAGTGATTGCCTGAACTTTTAGCCAGGCTTCTGACAACCCTATTAAAAAAAAAAAAAAAAAAAAAAAGAGAAAAAGAAAAAAGAAAAAAGAAAAAAAAAAGTTACTGGCCAAATGTTAATGGCAAATCACATTCTGTTAATAGAGAATGTTTCAGACAAAGCAGGACCTGCTCACTGCATTGCAATAAGAAAGCCCTGAAAGTTGCTTGTTGAAGTGTTCATATCCCCACACCACTACTGTGTCTCTGGAGAGGACATCATCTGTTCAGAAGTGCCACGTTTTCAGCATTAGAGCTAAGAAACTTCTTAGGCTTTTTTAAGGCTCTTATGTTTTTAAGTAACAGACATAATTTTTTTTGGCAAGCATTCTCTCCAAAATGTGCAGATAGTTCCTATACAGTAAAAACGAACCATAAAATTGCACTGTACCAAGAGGAAAACTAATAAAACAGATTTTGCTGAGAAGAGCCAAGCTAAACGTGTCTAACAGTCTATGGGAACCTGCTCCATCTCCTGCTGCCCAAACCACAGGGCGGTGCTGGGCTCAGCAAAACCCAAATGCTTACACGGACAGCCTGGTGATCCCAGGGGCTTCATCCCTTCGGAAACTCTTGGTAGCCAGCACCACTGTCTTTTCTGTGACGAGGCCAGGGGCTGTCCCCACTGCACAGCTTTTTCTGCAGAACATCACATCTACACATCTACAGGCCAATATCCTTTGTTTCTAAAATCGCTAATGTACATTCTCTGGCCAGTTTCTTCCCTTTCCTATTGTCTTTCTGTGCCTTCATGTCCCTTCAAACAAAAAATACATCCTCAAGCTTAGCCTCTTCCCAACCCCTCCAGCGAGTCTGCACCTTCCCTCCTGGCTTCCTCCGCAGAGCCCATGTCTGCTCTCCCAGTGGCTGGATGATCTCAGTCATCTGCCCCGGTCTCAGATGCTCCACTGAAACACTTCATTGTGTATGTCCCAGCCCTTGTCTGGCCTCTGGCAAGCTTACATTTTCCTGCTCTTTCTACAGGGTGGCAAATGTCAAAGCTGCCAAGGTGCATCTGCTGCCACGAGCCAAGTCAACTGCAAGTTCCTCTTCTCTTTCTCCTGCAGCCAGAGCCAGGTCCGCTTGCAGACAGGCTTGAGTTTATCTTAAGGGATCAAAGCAGAGCTTAGTGTAGTATTTAACACGTAAGATGAAGAGTGTGAGGTCTGACCTCCCCTTTCCAGATGTTTCCACGGTTGTAAAGAGGACGGAAGGCCTAGAGCTTGCTGCACAGCTGCAGCTCTGCTGAGGCCTGACCCACCTGCTGCTGCACTTCATCTTGCAGCCATTGCCAAGTTAATCCAAACCATGTGGCTGCTGCCATCTCCTAACAGACACACATTTTCTGCATAGTTTCTTGTCATTGCCAGTGCTTTGTTCCGGTGTTTTTGCGAAAACATCTGCCCCAAGGATTCCCCCTTTTATAACCTCTTTAAAATATGTCACCATCTGCTCCTTCTTAAAACCTCTTCCTCGATCCCATCACCACTGCCTGCCCCCCCAGTGACCTCCCCTTTCTTAGCAAGGAGCTTGAGGAGGGACGTTTGTTCCTTTGCTCCTCATAACACAGCATTGTGTATCATGTTTTGATCCAGTGGTTTATTCAGTCTGTAGCAGAGAAACGCCTCTGCTTTAACAGAGAAATGCCTCTTCCCTGAGATGCTGAAGGTACTTTGCTTCTTGGCATTTGTAGGGTGTCTGAAAGCAGAACCCCACCCCACCTCTCCCTGCACCAGCCCATCTCCAGGCTTATGGTCTCTAGGTTCTTGAATCCTAACAAGCCATTTTCTCCTCTGCCCCAAAGCCTGCCTGCACCAAACACCCATAAATATCCCCTATTGAACCTTCACTGGTCGCTTCTCCCTTTTGTCACCTTTCTTTATCTCCTTTTCCGCAGGGCATATGCCACACTATTTTGCTGATCCTTTTGAATGACACCTCTCCATGTGCTGTCTCCACTTATTTTGCCTCTTTTCAACATCCTTTGGCTCAATCAGTCCAAGCCAAAAGTGCCTCTTTTCACCAAGAGCAGGATCTACAAGAAGCTTTTCTTTCCCTACTGCCTTTTCCAGTTAGACTCCCAATGCACCTCTACTCTCTAAAACTTTCATGAGATTCTTGTATGGAGATTTCTTTTTCCTTCTGTATAACGCATTTTCAGACAAAATTTGTCTTTTGTCAGATCCATTTGACTGGAAGGCAGAACTGAAACTGTTGTAAGTGGAGGTCAGCTGTCTGTGGTACATGGCACAGTGGTCATGTTTAAAGCCAGTGTGTGGATGATGTAGTGTATGCCTCCAGAGTTACTTTGCAATGGATTTTACTTCTTTGCTTTCTTCTGCACTTCTGTGCAGGTCCTTTAACTATTAAAGGTAAGTCCAGGAGATAGTTTGTTTCTAGCACTTCACACTCTCAGGGCACTTTGCAGGTGGTGACCCAGCATCCCTGAGCTCCTGCCATGTCAACCAGAGCCTCTGCATATACCACTGCTATGTTAATATTCTGGCTGCAGGCTGCTAATATATAGAAACCCAACCTCTTTTCCAAAAGTCTGTGCAGAAGCTGGACTTGCCATGGCAGAGCATATCTCCCAGGCCCTCCTCTAGCTCCCTGCACACAGCCCTTCCACGTGGCTCCCCCCAGCCCCAGAGCCATGGCTGTCGTCCCCCCAGCCCCTGGCTTCGAGCAGCTTTTTGGCTTTGAATGAGAAGCAGGGTGCCTTGCCTCCTTTCATCAACCTCAGAAGGAGGCTGTGGGCTGGGCAGAGCTGGTGTGGGGTAGAGGAGATGCTGTTTGAATGCAGCATCAGAGAGAACTACCTGTGGGGCAATAAGGGCTGAAACTGGAATCTGTGTGATAAAAAGAAGAAATTTGATTATTTTTTTCTTCATTTTTCCCCCTCCCATTTGTCTTTAATTTATTAAAACAGTTGTGAATCTTCCTGGAGATTCACCAGGAATAACTCCAGAGGGACTAATACTCATCATTTTTCTGGATCCAATTAAATATAGCACCACTGCCCTCATCACTAACATATGTTAAACAGAGCTAAATATATCATCTTATTGTAAATTGCATACAATTTGGCTTTTGTTTTTCTTTTGTGGGCACTGGTATCTGTTTTCTGCTCTGAATTTGTCATTAGTAAAATAGAACTCACCCAGAGAGAGCTGTTAAGTGCTTGTATAAAATAATCCGACAGAAAACGTTACCAAAGGATGTCAGCAGGTGGGTCCCATGGATATTACAGGGAGTTATAACCATTTCTAAAATGGGGAAAATTTTGCAATTGTTGCCACTGTTCACTGTACAATCTGGCTTCTAAAAATGCTGGCAAACAGAAATTTAGCACTGCCAACTTTTGCAATTGTATCATGAGTTGCTGATACTAACGTTTTTAATGTAGTCCCCACTCCTGAAAGCATCTGGATTAGATGAAAAATCTCAACTTTCATTTCATATAAAAGCCTTGTGATTCTAACCCACATGGTTTTAAAAGCCTGGCAAGGCATGGGTGCCATTTCATCCAGTTTTACTGCCTGTAACTTAGACATCTAGCTTAAGCAGGTCACCTGGCCCAGCAGTGGGGAGAATGACAAATCCAGGTGGCTGTGTGGCCCCACCAACACCCCAGCATTACCCTTATGACCACTGGGTGATCCTGGGTGCTGACCTAAACCACAGAAAGCATCAGCAGAAAGCGGAGGGCTAAGAAGAAGTATGGAGCTATGAAGATGGTGATGCTGATCCCAGTGGTGCCGGACAACTGCACATGGTGATTTGGAGATTTCACTTAATGTTTGCACTGCATTAAGAGTGGGGCTGGAATAGGTGACCTGCAAAAGTCCCCTCCAACTTGGGTGTTGGACAGCACCCTCACCAGCAGTGGATTCTCAGTGGATGGTTCTGTCCACTCTACCCAGAGAAGACTTATGGCATGCTCCTAGAGTGACGATGGGAGTCAGGAGACAGCCTCCCTTTTGAGAGGCATCAGTTGTGCTCCATCTGCTGGCACATGCTCCATCTTGGCTTTTAAAGCTCTGTATTTGTTTGCATGTTCTTACACCTGCTGTGAAATTAGTCATAATTCTTCAAAAGCTCCCTTCAAAAAATAGTGGTGGCTTTTTAATTTCCAAGATTCTGAAGTCCAACAACATCCTCTAGCTTGTCTCTCTTTTCTTCGTTGCACTGTGAGCATCTTCACTATTTTTGCCTCTCCTCTCTCATAAGCAGAATCCAATCATATCCTCAATTTATAACAGAGTGATTTTTATTGCAAACAAAAGACTTAATGGGTCACAACACCTTTCTTCCTGTGTTTCAGCTTCCTTCCCTTCTGCTTTGTTTTATTCTTTCTCTTTTGGGGAGCTGGAGTTTGGGTTTTTTTCCTTCTGTGTTTTTCCCCATAGAAACTGCTACCTCACAGCTCCAGTGCACAAGGCAAGAGGAAAAAGGCAGGCCAGCAAGAAGCAATGACTCACAGTGTCGTGTGCATTTAATTGTCCTTAATTTATCACTTGTGCATTTAATTGTCCTTAATTTATGAGCTGTAGGCAGACAGTGGCAGCAGCTAGCTGAAGTCTACTTACAAAAACAGACTAAGTTTTTTTGCCTCCAGTGCCTGGGCACTTCCCATCCTGAGTAACAGCATGACAGCACGGCCCAGCATCACTGCTGGCATGGCAACTGCCCCATGAGTGGTGAGCACTGGGTCCTGCCCTTCCTCGTTTTTTGCTGCCTGAAGGCAGCTGAGGACATGTACTGGAGCCCCGGTGAAATCAGAAAAGCTGATGACAGTGATTGCTTGCTCTGAAGGTGTGCGCTCACTCTCACGCTGTGCAACACCATCTATGTGTCCATTCATCTTCCCCAAAGTGGTGAGAAACCTCAAAGGAAAAAGAACAAAGCAAAAAGAAACAGGATCTTGGAAGAGAAGAGCTGCTGCTGTGAATAAAGGAGGCCAGATGGGAAAATCACCACACAGAAACACACTGTGAATCACTACAACAGGAGCTTTGGCTCTTTGGGTATATTTGGACCTTAGGAGGCAGACATAGCTGCAGACACAGTGTATCAGAGGCCTGGTATACATTATATCTACAATACTAAATATTTCATCTCAGGTCATTTGGAGCATCTTGTTATAAAAAATCTCTGCAAGAAGACTGAATAGCTCTCAGGGTCTCACTGCTCTATTGTTATTCATGTCACCAGGAACCCAGCATTAGCATCTTTGCACCCCATATATGCTTGGCACAAGATGCTGCAGGTGTGAAAGTCTACTTGGGTTTGAGGGACAATTCTACAAGATCATGAACCAGAAACACATCAAGAGCTAATAAAAACAAAGGCACTCCTGGCCCAGACACAGTTGCAGGAGGAGGGGAAAGCATCCCTTCACATGTGCCCCAGTCTTGCAAGATTCCCCAGCTTCCAGTATCAGCTGGGCTGGGTGAACCTCTCTTCTGCCCCACTCAGTGGCTCTTATATTCCTGTAGGTGAATTTTGTAGCAAGCTCAGCCAGTGTGGCTATTTGTTGGTATCGTCTCACCAATCACTGCCTTTTCTGTTTTCCATTTATGTGTCTTTTCAAAATACAGCAGCACTCAGCCAAAGCAAAACACACCAACCAAGCTAACGGGGAGTTCAGGCTGCACAAAGCCATCCCCCCATCTGAAAGGAGAGAGAAAAGAGGAGCAACAACCACAAAGGCTGCCTCCAGCCCACCAGCACTTCCCGGTACCCTGCCCCTTTGTTCAGCATCCGCAGCCATCGGCGTTAAACACAGCCAGGGTCCAGGGAATAAACACGACCCAGTTCACTGCAGCAGACATAGAGGAGTCGGAAATGAAAGAGTGAGTGGTACAGCCTCTAGGGGAAGAAAAAAATAAAAGAAAAAGACAAAAAAAAAAAGGTGCAGCCAACTGGAGTTTTTGCACCCAAAAAAAAAAAAAAAAAAAAAAAAAAAAAAAACAAAACAAAAAAAAAAAAAAACAGTATTGAAATACTTTATTTTAGCTTTGCTTAAATCAATTTTTCTTTTCAATAGATTAAAAAAAATCAGTGCTCAACCCACAGCAGCCTACACCTGCAATCTCCAGTTACACCAGCTAAAATACAGGGTGTTAACTAATCCCTGGCATTTTGCATGCAAAACAGGCCTTCCTTGCAGCTCCTTGGAGATGTTTTACTCATCACCATGAAGCTGCTGCTGCTGTGGACAGAAATTACAATTATTTTTTGAGAAAAATATACAGAGGTGGTGTATTGCTAGACCCTATGTGCCACCAGGGTGACAGCAAGCACCTCTCTTGTCTTTGGGGGCCAAATACCGTAGCATTGACACTCAGCACCAATGCCTCAGATCCACACTTCAGAGAAGGGGAAGAGTCAGCTCATCCCTGGAAAGTCTGCTGGAGTAAGTAGAAGCCTTCGAGGCACCCGGGCCCAGTGTGGGATGACCACTTTGTTCCACTGCACTGAGAAGAGCAAGCTTCAGCTTGGATTTTGGACTGTTTTGGGATACAAGTATAAATAGGAACTGTACCCAGCACATACTTTGCACCTTGCAGTGACAGAATGTGCTCGAAATTGTTCTTTCCATTTGTCTGTCCCTGCTTCCAACATAATGATTCAACCTTGCACACAACTCAGAGCGTTTACCTTGCAGGGTTTATTTTACATCCCCATGCTTGCAGAGATGAGAAAGCCTTTTGGCCACAAGGCTGTAGTCAGGATTTAAAACAAAATCATATGGAAAACATATTGCAAAGAACTTACTGGGGATTTCGAACCTTCAAAACACATTATTAGAGCAGCTGGCTTCTATTAAAGGAGAGTGCAGAAGTTGGTAAAGACCGATGGTATCCCAAATGGAGCTCCAGACTGAAGACAACCCTGTCCATTGTTTGATATTCAGCAGCCTCCCGACCCTACAAGCACTACATACCCTGAGGACAAGGCCACCCCCTGCCTTCCACCCTTGTCCTCAAGAAAGGAGAGCACTAAAAGCCTTCTGGGCAGATCCCAAAGAGCAAACCAGAGTGCTACTGTCACCCTCCACACGTGCCCTTGTCTCCTGAGGGTGGGACAGCTTCGCCCACCCTGGACCCCCAGTGCTGTGGGACAGCCAGAGCTCTCCCAGGGCCATGAGTCCTGCTCTTCTCCTGCCCCACAGGCAGGGTTTTTGGGACCAGTGTGGCCCTCTCCATCAGCCCCCGCCAGCACCAATGTTTTCTCTCTGGGCTGCTCCTGGCTTCCTCCTCTGCAGTTGCGCTCTCCACAACTGAAGGGGCTTTTCAGGGAAAAGTGAAATTAGTAAAAGCTAAGATAATTGAATGCGTTTTGTTTTACCAGAGAGGCTGTTTGTGGTTTGCAAATAGACATGAGACGTTATAAAATATTTTATAACAGTACCCTATAGAGATGACTTGTCTGTAAAACATGAAATGCAACTGGCAGGAAACCACCACATTGACTCAATAAAACGTAACATAAACTGACAACAAAAAACAATCTTGTTAAGCAGCAGAAAACTTTATAACCTCAGTTATTTGAAAAATACAGAGGTAGCCCAGCTATTAAACTGGAAGGGTTCATTAGGATAATTTGCACTATTTGCTTCACTGTTATTAAACGTGCTGCCATGAATCCATCGGGTTGGAATTTCTTTGACTCTGTTATTCTCCTGACTCTTCCTGCTCAAAAAATAGTAAGAGGCCAATGACCACTTTAAAAATCACACAATGTTTTGCAACACTCATTTAGAAATATTTCTAGGGCAGCCAATCAAGGCTTCAGAGCTTATGGAGCATGCATCTCCTCAATGCATAATAGTACATACATTCTTGGCATGCTCCGTGGATAAAATCGATCAAATCAGTGTAACTGAAGTTATTGCCTGGGTCTAACCTAGGCGTTGGAAACAGGTCAACATCTGTCTCATTAATCTTCTCTGTCTTTTAACGGGGATGTTGCAAGAACATCTGTGCACGGAAAAGCACGGCTCCTAGTATTGTGGAAGTAACACTTAGGAGGCTTAAGTAGAAGATGATATTTACTTGTTCACACCTATATTTTTATACTGAGGTGTGCCTCAATAATGAGCCAGGACTCCAGCCCTGCTGGCACTACACAGATGTGGGACAAATGCAGAGCCTGGAAACTACCCCCTTGGCAGGCTTCACTGAGCACCTCCTTCAGGGGTATGAAAAAGAAAGGAAAAACAGCTGAACATGTTCTTCATCATTTCTTAACCATTGTGTCCCTCTGAGCAATAGCTCTGGAGAGGCAATCCTAAAGCACCTCTGTAGTGGGTTTACGTGGCAAGGTTTTGGTAGCAGGGAGCCATAGGGGTGGTTTCTGTGAGAAAGATCTAGAAGCTGCCCCATGTTTGGGAAGGGCCCCATTGTTTTCCAGAGCTGAGCCAACAAGCGATGTTGTTTTGCGCCTCTGTGAGAGCATATTTAAGACGGAAAAAAAAGCTGCACCACACAGCAGCCAGGAGAGTCAAGGGAGTGAGAGAAAAGCCTTGCAGGTGCCAAGGTCAGTGTAGAAGGAGGGGGAGAGGTGCTCCAGGCGCCGGAGCAGAAGTCCCCTGCGGCCTGTGGTGAGGACCATGGTGAAGCAGGATGTCCCCCTGCAGCCCATGGAGTACCACGGTGGAGCAGGGTTCCACGCTGCAGCCCATGGAGGAGACCACGGTGGAGCAGGTAGCCCTGCACTGACGGAGGCTGCCACCTGTGGAAGACCCCTGCCGGAGCAGATTTGGGGCTGGACCTGTAACCGTGGAGAGGAGCCCACGCAGGAGCAGGTGACCTGGCAGGAGCTGCTGCCCGTGGGGGAGCCAGGTTGGAGCAGTTTTCTCCTGAGGGATGGACCCCGTGGTACGGACCCATATCTGGAGCAGTTCTGGAAGAGCTGCTGCCTGTGGGAAGCCCACGCCGGATCAGTTCATCAAGGACTGCATCCCGTGGGTGGGACCCCACAGCACAGGGGACGAGCGTGACCGAGAAGGAGCGGCAGAGAAGAAGTGCTGTAGACTGACCATAAACCCCATTCCCCCGTTCCCCTGCGCCGCTCGGGGGGAGGAGGTGGAAGAGGGTGGATAGGGGGAGAAGGTGCTTTTGGTTTCTTTCCTTTGTTTCTCACTTCTCTAGCTTGTTAGTAATGAGCAATAAATCTTACTATCTTCCTATGCTGAGTCTGTTTTGCCCGTTACAATAATTATTGCGTGATTTTCTAGTCCTTATCTCAATCCTTGAGCCCTTTTCACATATTTTCTCCCCATTTCTCTTTGAGGAGGGGGAGTGAGAGAGTGGCTGTGGTGGAGCTCGGCTGCCCACTCGAGCGGAACCACGACAACCTCTCAACACAAACTCCAAGAAGTTCATTCCCACCTGAGTCCTGGCTTAACCCTTTGTACCACGGGTCCAGAGAAGCAATGTGGTCTCTGCAGTTCTGCACATCTCAAGCAGAAGATGGGCAGAGCATTTGCTCCCCCAGGAGTCAGTAACTTCCCACTCCCTTCCTAAAGACAAGCGCAGCACACATCTGGGTGTCATGGGTGCTTCCAGCCACCTCTTTGCCAGGTGGACACAACACCTGAAAGGCACCTCCTGTGCTGCAACATGCACAGCTTCTGCAAACAATTTTCCCAGCACCCAGCTAACCACAGAAAGAGAGTAAGTTGTGTTTCTTTGATGGTGGTATGTGCTTAAGAGTGTCTAATACTGTGGATCATGGCAAGTAACTGAGGTTTCTGAGTGGTAAAATAATATAGGCAAATTAATTAATAGAACAAAGTAATTACACAGAGTAAATGTATAGGAGTAACTGATTCAGCCACCCCCTTAAATTCTGAAATGGTTTGTCACTGTTCTGCAAAGACTTGGAATGCCAGCATGAGAAGATTTAATGTGTTTTTTCCCTTAGTTTAAACTAAAGAAAAATTGGCTGCACTTTCCCAAAGTTAACAGCAAACAGGTCATATTTATCGTCTTGCCACTTAAGCTCGAAAACTAGCAATTTAGCTATTCATAAATGGCTTGGCCCTCCTGAAACCGCAGATCGCGGGTTATATGCAAGCTTATCTCCTGGAAGTGATTGATATTAGAACAACATGGCACTGCAGCCCTGGCATTCTGGAAAGCTTGTGAGATCCTCACCCCAAATTCAGCTTAAATGCTGCTGGTAGTTTCATCTGTGCATGTGTTATTACTGTGATTTATGGACATAGGTCCCAGATAAGTTACCCACCAAGGCAAAAATAATCAACAGATTCTCTGCTAGCCTTCTGAGTTGTTTTTTCCCTTCCCTGGATCAAAATTTCTTTAGAAAAATATGATTATTTTCTCTCCACAGCTATAAATTCCTCAGCCAGCTCCTCTGTTACCATGCAGTCTGCTGGGCACATTCCAGAATTATTTCTGAAATTTCCTCAGACTTCCATATAAGTCCAAAAATTCCCTAGTCCTGCTCCATGGCAGTGTGACAGCCGGCCCCTATTTCTTGGTAAAGAGCTTTGAAACACCCAGCTCCACTGATGCCGAGCAGTCTGTTATGCTGATCGGTAAATTAAGGACACACAACCCGCACATGGCTTTGGGCAAGTGCTGCCACAATCATCACACCATCTGTCCAGTAGCCGCAGCACTTTGTAGCAGACCAGCCTTCCCTAGGAATAATGGGAACAGGAAATATCAAGCCATCCCCACAAGGTCTAGAGTTAATCATCTCCAGAGAAAGCAGTGTTGTGGGGCAGCTGCAAAAAAAGACCTTATCTGTGCAAAAAATACATGAAGGGTATCAAACCAAATAACACTCCCCCACTGGAGGCAAAGAAGTCGAGTCCCAGGCTCCAAGTCAAGCATGACTTGAGGTGCCTTGCAAGAACAGATGTGGTGTCCTCCACGTGGTGGTGCTCCTGCTGGTACCTGGTGTCATGGACATGGGGTGCGAGCAGGAGGTGCAAGGCCAGTGTCTGCTCACGGCCGCTGTGTCTGCGCTCCCTGCGTGACGAGAGGAGGGGAATTAGCCAACAATAACAATATTTGTTTTGTTGCCATCTCAGTAGACATCCTAATAATGCTAATAGGAAAAAGAAACCTCACCAGAGAAGGGAAAGGTCAGAAGGCTAATAAAATAAATGCAGCTATTGTGCGCTCACTTGGCAATTCGGATGGGAGTGTGATTTTATTTCCTTTTCAGTTTGGATTCATCAGTCGACTTTCTTGCTACTACAAAAAAAAAAAAAAAAAAAAAAAAAAAAAGGAATTTCAGCTCTTCACACAATGCTTGTTAGTGAAAACCATGTCTTTGCAGGATTTAGGTTTACACTTGCTGGCTTTCCATTTTGATTCATTTCTTTGATTTTTGCATTTTTTTCCTGTTTATCAAAGAAAAGATGTGTAGTCCCTGAGAAAATGTTGGCCAAAAAGATAATTTAACAATGAGTATTGTCCTTAAAGGACATAGTTGGCCAGGGTTATCCTGATTTAATGATTACCAAGTCAACAGAAGCTGGGGGAGAAAGTAGCCTGGAAGGCTACAAAATGGATGGCACAGCCACATGTAAGAGGGCAGATTTACTCCCAGGGACCAGTGAGAAAAGTCACCTGCTGCAAGGACACCCTCCCAGGTCTGCAGAAGGTCTCTCAGGATGGAGTCCACCTTGCATGAGAGCAGGCCACTTCTCCTCCATAGACTTATATTCAGTCATCAGCTGGAACAGCAGTGCCTCTGACTTCCCTAGAGGTCCAAAGAAAAGACTTGGCTTACAGACTGTACAGCACACGACAAGAGCCCCGTCCTGCCCCCTTGCAGAGCAGACTCCATGCTCTGCAGTGAAAGGAGGGCCATATTTTCATGGGATACACCTCTCCTCCAAGCAGCAATGCACTTAGCTCACCATAGAGAAGAAAAAACATGCCACCCATCCCTCTGCTGCTATGGAGACTTTTCCTTGGTATTATGTTTGTAGTTTCAAAGGGTGCACTTTTCACTTCAGGCTTCTCATTGCAGCCTTTTCTGAAGTTATGCCATGATCACAAAGAACTACTTTTGTGCTCTCCCTATTCTTAGCATCCTTTCTCCAGAAAACAACAGCCTGAGATTCTCTGGAGAGCTAACAGGACGCTGTGGTAGGTAAACAGGAGAGTATGAAGCAACACTAGTGGATGCTTTCACCCTCCGCACACAATACCGGGGAAGGCAGGACAAGGAGAGCCCAAAGTACCGGGCTGATGACCACAAAGACATATCCGAAAACTGGAGTGGGTTCATAGATCAGCATCAAGAAAAATCTCATCCTTGGTTGGTGTTCATGTCCATGCAATGTGTAAGAGACCATACAGGACATGCCTTTGGCAGCTCAGTTAAATAAACTAAAGCATGGGAACATGAAACTGGCATGTGAAACACCTGAATTATTTTTTTTCCCAGAAAAATTCACTGCTCACCAAATATACACCATCTTCTTGGCAACCTGAATCCCCTGGAAAAAAATATATATTACATCAGTGTGATTTAAATGGGGATTAGTTTTTGCTGTTTTGAGAACAGAGCTTGTGTCTACTCTTTGAGGAGCTCGTGTATCATATGGGATTAGTTGATCTTGCAAAATCCAGTTGTTCCATCCACCTCGGCACAGAGGCTCCGACGAGCCACAGGCATCCTACTGCTCTGTGGGATTACGCAAATTAATAAGAGGGAGGCAAGGACTGGATCAAAGCCCTCAGCTTCAGAAGGGAGAGAGAAAAATTCTCATCAGGGAAAAAGACAAAAAGTGTAAAGCCAATGAAGTGGGAATTGAGAAAGGAAATGAAAATATATGAAATTTACTGGTTTTAAACACAAAGAGATATAGAGATCATCCATTTCATATTAATTCCTTCATAAACTTGGCCATGGCATGATTGATTACATCCAAACACACAGTTAGTTTTTCTACAGCTGTAATTACAGATATCTTCAGAATAATAGTATTTACTTGCATGCAATATAGCAGTATTTTGCCAGCATCACCCATTCACCTCTTGGGAATATATTCATGCACAACTTTCTAGGCACTGGCTCTGAATTTTTGTTCATATGTGCAAAAATATCTCAGACGTAGCCAATGTATTAGCTAGGCAATCTCAAAAGAGTAAGATGCACAACATCTCATTAACAGAGAACACAGTGCTATTCAAACTTCTTCTGCAGCAACATCCCTCGGAGCAAGAACTGTCTCAGATTTTTCTGTGAGCTCTCATTACTACAGTGATATTTATAGCTGCGCCTTAGGGAACACAAGCAGACAGACTTGTCTGTCCTACACAAAGCCAATGGTCTCTGGGCCCTACTTATACAGAGTCTTATTTTGATATAAATTTCATCTTAGGCCAAAGGTTCTGGCAGTGACCTTCTAGACACCAGCAGTAATTGTTTAGGCTTTTTTTTTTTTTTTTTCCAGAAACTTTCTTAACGATAATCTGTTAAATTCTAGTGCAAGAAGAGCACATAGCCCATCTGCTCATAGCTGTTCTAATCCAGCATTACCCATCAGACATTCACGGACTGGAGTCATGTTGGTTGGGGCCCCCAAGGTCTCTTTCAAATCCCAATGCAAAAATACAAAACATTTCTCAAGATGTTTATGCTTTCTCCAACTATATATAGATCAGACATATTTTTCAAAAGTACTCATTCAGAATTTAGATCCCTACAAACTGACATCCCAAGTTCACTTGTTTTCTGAATGTTTTATCAAAAACTCCTCTTGCTTCAGGAAATTTTCTTGGCCAGCTTATTTTTGAACTGTAAGCAGGCAAAGCTAGAAATGTGTTGCTTGGATTAGTTCGAAACCAAAGTTTATTGATTGTTCATTATAAACGGGATCCACACAAAGCTTGAAACTCAAAACCAAGTTCAGAGAACAAAGGTGACATGACAAATTTGAAGAAAAATATCACATGGCCCTCAGCAAAACAAAAAATTTTGCAAAGAAAAGACAACATATGAAGCAATGGTTTCATTTAGCAGAATATACATTTTAGGGCAATCTTCTCATTGTTTCCTACATCACACTGTTTTTTCACCTGTACCATGTGATTATTTGCCAGCTGTATCAGGCAACACTTCCGTTCTGTACCAGGTAGGGATACTTCCAATGACAGACCTTGTCCTGCTGACAAGAACACTTTTACAGTCAACTTTGTCTCTATTTTTGGCCACCTTGAATGATGGATGAAGCATGGTATTGTGAAGTTGCAGAGTGGCTGAGGTTGCAAGGGTCTCTGGAGGTCATCTGGTGCTCAAGCAGGGACACCTGGAGCAGGCTGCCCAGAACCATGTCCAGATGGCTTCTGAAGATCTCCAAGGATTATACAACCTTTCTAGGCAACCCTAAGGTTGACAGCACTTGCTTTTTCCATGTATTTGAGTTGACAGAGCACCATGAACAATAATAATGAGTTCCTGGGGAAAAAGATGAAAAAAAAAAAATTGTTCAAAACTTGATTTTTGAACTTGCACAGCATCATCCACACAGTTCTAGAGAGTGCAAGAAGTACCCAGGGATTACCACTGTCTGTTCCCTTCTCTGTTCTGCCACATGGCCAAGAAATCGACATAAAAAGGATGATTTTGTTCTTATGGAAATAAATACTATCTTCTGCTGCAAGTGCTCCTCCCTATGTAGATAATTTCTTAATAGCCATTGGCTTAGTAGAGTCATCCAGCTGCTTTGCTCCACCTGATTCATGGTGATGAATCACCATGCGATGAACTCAACCCTTCAACCCTGAAAGCTGCCATGGAAGGGCAGCTCTGCTGTATCTGCAAGGCTTCACCAAAATGGTTGCAGCTATCCTGCACCCTTCCTATGGGAAGGCATTGGTGTGACTTTTTATTTCCTGTATCTTTCTTGGAGATTAATGCCAGTAGTAAGGCTGAGGCATTCTGGATAATTCTTGACTGTAAGCTGAAAAGTTGACTGATATGATGTCAAGCGGATGGTTGGTGGTGGAGGTGGATGGGTTGTTTTGGGTGGATGATGGCGATACTAACTTCTGTGGGCAGCTTTGAATCTACCGCCAAAAATTATTACTAATAGATGACCAAACAGTTGTCTTTCTACAAGCACTTATTTTCTTTTGTAGTTTCCCAGTAATATCCTTTTTATCTGATTTCTTGGATTGTTGTTGTTGTATTTTTCCAGTAAATTTCTACAAGTTTTTCATCGCTGTCAAGAATAACATACTAATTAGTACAAAAGGCCAAAAAAAAAACGATCTCTCCTCTCTCCGCCTCTTCCACTGCATTTGTTTTCCTGGTCCAGGTGAAGGACAAACCTCAGTCATTTCCCCAAGAGAAAATGAGGTTATGTTGCTTTAAAAAAAAAAAAAAAAAATGAACAATCAAACAAAAACTTATTTCAATTTTTGGCCTATAGTCCTTGTTTTTCCCTGCAAAATTAACACCAAATATGGATGCTGTGACCTCCCAATAGTTCTTTCCTTTTTGATCTGAAGTGTTACAGGGAATTTCTTCTTCTTTTTCTCTTATTTTTCACATTGCTGATTCCTACTCAGTGCTATATATAACTTTGCGCTCAAGTTAGCATAAACCTAATGTCACTGCCAACTGCCACCAATATAGGTCCTTCTGACATGAGATGAATTAATTCATTGTAAATTATTTGGGAGGGAGGGAAGAAAAAAAATCCACTCTGAAGCCTAAATATCTGTAGATGAAGTCTAAACTTGATCATGATGAAAATCAATAAACCAGAGTTCTTGTTTAGCTGCTGCTAAACATTCTCTGACTGAATCAACAAACGAACTTGATTCCTGCTCCTCTTTCAAGCCAATAGAAAATAGTTTCATGGAGCTGGAAAATGCTCTGGGCAAGACTTGGGGAAGCAAATAACTTATTTACTGAATACAGGGTGTTGACTGATTCAAAACGTCTTGCCAATTCATCCAGTGTCACCAAGTGATTGGAGCTAGAAAGGAGATACGGAGTTACAACAGTGAAATGAAACCATGGTGTGTGTGGGCAGGTGGCTCCCCTCAAGCAGTCAGGATACTGCCTGCCATGTTTTTTGGAAATCCAGAGCCTCCTTTTTCGGTTAGTAGCTCAGGCATGGGCTGGAGAGGGTCACATCTGTGTGACTGCCTCTGTTAATGCACATTGCAATAATTTTGTCCATGGAAACTAAGAATTCATCACCTTCAAAATGTTCTTGGAATGGCCAGGCAGGAGTCTCTGGTGCGAGATGGACGTTCAGGCCCACTTCAGCAGAGGAAGAATTCAGTGCTGCTCTCCTGCATTTTTTGAGGACCATCCTAACTGCCTACCCAGAGAGCAGAGACAAAGCTGCAGCACCCACGTCCTCCCTTCTTGCATGAATGGTGCTGTCATCTCACCCTTCTTCATTCATCCCAGAATAACTCATGGGGGAAAGGCACAAAGTCTCATTTCGCTGAGGAAGGAGGAAAACAAAACACTTTTTTTTTTTTTTTTCTGAAATCAGTTTAGTGGCTAACAGAAAATTATTTATAACCAGAGCACCAGCTGAAAATGCCTCAAGTCGAGGGTGGAGATCTTGCTTGTCCTGCCCTGTAATATACCCACTGGCCTTTGTTTTTTGTGACATTGACAGTGCAGGCCCAGCAATACACAACACACATGGGTAATTCTCAGAGCAGTTCCAGCCCAAGCAACAGCTTCCTAACGCCAAGGCTTGAGCAATGAAGCAATACAAGAACTGTACACACACACTGCCATTTGGATTAATCTGGCAGCACTTACATGTAAACAAGGCCCAGTGGTGGACACCTTCTGTCCTTCCAACACATCAGCTCACGCTCTGCCACAAGGGGTGAGATCCACGCCAGCGCTCAGTCACAGCAGGGAACTAAAGCATGGAAAGCACATGAGCAGGGATTACACAGCCTCCTGAGGCTGGCAGCCAGATGTTGGGTTCCCTGACTGAGTGTAATCAGCTGATATTTCTGCCATTTTTCCCCCAAACACCCAGAAGAGGTTAACAGAACGGCACACACAGAGATAAGCTCATGATCACATTTGCATATTTAGGCACAAACACGTCAGCCCCTTCAAATCTGTAATCCCTGAGGATCCATAATTGGATGGGATGGCTGGGATTTTTGGATGTCGGGTCCAGATCAGAGCCTGGAAGAAGTTCCAGGCGAGCAGCAGCCAGACAAGCACTTCTCTGCATCGTTGCCTCCACGCTGGGACCTGCCCTGGGATCCAGCCCACGGCATCTCCCTGCAGCTGGCTCCAAGGACTTGGGGTCAGATTCCTTGCTGGCCAAGGAGAGCTTTGCTCTCAAAACCTACAGTGAGCCCTGCGTGGTTTGGAATAACACATACAGCAGGGAGATCACTGTACTGTTGTGACGCGCCAGCTGCTGATGCAAAGGGCTCAGGCAAAGGAAAGCGGGCTATGATGGGATGCTCCCACATCCCAACACGAGCTAGCTCCTGGTATACCTCACCACAGCCATGGAAGCACACTTCTTTCTAACAAGGCTGACATCAGAGCTCACTGGAGAAAAACCCAGCCCCAAGACGAGTAGATGCAGATGTTACTTTCGTGGACCAGATTTGGGACTGAAGCCTCATCACCAGCCCACGCCTCTATCTGTCCCACAGAGCCTATGCCAGACAACCACATTCGGAACAAATATATTAAATTCCAATTAATAATCTGTACTTTGCCCCATGAAAAGCATGGCTTTGCCAGCCACATACTCTGTACATCCACAGTCTCATAACAGCTGGAGAGAACGCAGTTGGACCAGCAGTGAGTACCAGCAGATGGACAACAACAATCGCTTAACTGCTGCAACTTACACTGAAGATAAAATCCAGGAAGAACTCCAATTCCCAGCTAGCTAATACAGAAAAGCAGCAGTTCTGGCTTTGAACTGCTTTTAACTGACCTGGATCCCATGAAGACAAGGGAAAAATTCCTGCTGGAGCTTTTTACACTCAGACAGGCTAATTCCAGTTTACGGTTCCTATCTCATTTAGTTATGCAAACAGACACCAAGCCCACACTTAGCTCTCCAGAATAATACTCCTCCATCCCCCCAAACAATCCAGGTGAGAGTTTCAGTTTTGTGATCCTTATTCTTTTGTCAAAACAGTAAATAGGCATGAACTCACAAGCATTTCTTCCTTGAAAACACCGATATGGCTTACTGCAGTCAAACCCAAGGTCTTTTGGAATAGTCTGAAATCCTGAAGTAGAGGCAGGGGAACCCAGATGGAAGAAGAGTATGCTGTTTCTGATGTACCTCAAGTTCCTCTCAGCAGTTTGGGAAATGAACTAAAACACTCACAGGACCCAAGTAGCACGCATTGATTAACCAGAGGGGCAGGCTAGCTATCTGTGTGCATCTCCTATGGGAGGATGAAGCCCAGTGATGCACCCTTTGAAAGGCTGCATTTCCCCTCCTCCCTACAGCTCTTACTCGACAGAATTCTGCATGAGGGCTGAGCGTGGCTGGAAATACCCCAGTGAAGCATTTAGTCAAACACAGATGCACATAGATACGGTGGGAGATGGAGAGCTTTCCTAGTCGCTGCCTTGGTGAGCCCCAGACACTTTGTTCTGCTTGGATGACCCTTGGAGAAGGCTGAGGCTTGAAGCCCACCCCAGCTGCTGTGGCAGGCAGGAACGGCAGCCTTCCTCTGCAGCTGCGGGGCCTGGGGAGCTCCTGCGTTCCTGGAAATACTGACAACTTTCTGGTTCTGGCCAGTACTGACCACAGCCAAAACTCAAAATTCCTGCAGACTGGAAGCCCTTACTTTTCCCTGCCTCAGGTCAGAATTTCTAGAGGCGTAGCAGAGGTTGCAGTGTTACCCGTTCCCACCAAGGCCAAGTGCTGGGATGGGACAAATTAACCTTTCTCAGAACTGCGGGATTACCTTCAGAACCACGACACTGAAATTAACAGCTGGTTCTTCTCCGTACCTTCTGGTTTCCAGACCTCCAAGACATGTCTGCGTTCCACAGTCCCAATGACAAGCTCTGTGGTAATAATGTGAAAACTTTTAACTTTCTCTAAAAACAAACAAACCAATCAAACATACAAACAGAAAACTGGAATTCCTGTGCAATACTGTCTTCCACGACTGCCAGTGTTGCAAACTTACTGATAATAGTAACTGGCCAGGCTGGATGGGGCTTTGAGCAACCTGGTCTAGCGGGAGATGTCCCTGCCCATGGCAGTGAGGTTGAAATTAGATGGTCTTTAAGGTCCCTTCCAACCCAAACCATTCTGTGCTTCTAGGATCCTATGAATCTTATGATTTCTGTTAAATCCTGTGAATTCTGTGTACTCAGTTACCATGCTACTTGCTTCTAGCTCAGACTCTTTATAGCTACATCCTGTTTCCAGTAGCCTTAAGGGACAAGCCTTTAACACACATGTGCTATGGAGCAGCAGGTGGGAATGAGCACAGCTACGAGGCACAGAAGCACCACAGAGCTCACCCTAAAGGAGGCAGTGCTCAACAAGGGCTCAGCTGAGGTCAGGAGAAGCCAGGAAGGTAGAGACTTGGCTCCTCCCCACAAATTAATTAATTAATTAACATTAAAAAAAAAAAAAAAGAACTGTAGTTCAACTGAAACAGACCTGGGCTTTTCAAAATGTCCGCTTTTCCTAATCCACGCAGAGGAAGTCAGTTCCTGGAAGCCTCCAACCTGTCTGCAATTGCCAAGTGCAATAACCAGTAATTTTTGCTGGTTTCCCTGGAGTTTTAGAGAAATTAAAGCCTTCAGATCCAACTTGAGGAAGCTGTCATTTCTTCTGGAAGTTTATGTGCAAGAGGAGTCCACCACTAAGGGTCTGCCAGTCATTTCACATGGCCCCTGTGACAAGGCTTCCCAAGTGCTGTGCTGCAGGGAGCTCTGCCTGGCAGGGACTTGCTACCAATCCAGAGGGATGCTTGAAAATGCTGCAGCAGGACAGGTCTGTCCGAGCCCTGCTCCAATGCTACTGCAAGGCTACGTGGGGACACCAGCAGCTCTGGCGGGTCCCAAGACACCTAGGCAGCAGGTGTGCTCACTTGCCCCTGTGCTAATTTGTTCATCCATCTCTTCAGGTAAGTTGATCCAGTGAAAATCTGGAGTTTCTTCAGGCCAGCAATTGCCCTACAAGGCAGCACAACTCTAACCTCAGTGCCTCAGGTAGTCTGTGGGGTACTCTTTGCAGCCTTGTCTTAATTACAGCAACGTAAAAGACTTTGTCACCTGCTGCTAAATGTCTGGGTTTCAGACTACTCAGGGTGCCGTGGACAATGCATGTCCCTACACAGACATAGCTAGAGACTGATGAGGCTGCCAGAACATCTTTATTTTAACTAGGAGTACCTTCCTCTAGCCTCTGGATGCCTTACTTACAGCAAGACACATATCTGCCTATATTTATCAAAACAAGTTGTCTTCTCTACAGCATTGTCTCCTCCCACATACTGCTGACAGGTAGCTTCAGTGACAGAGGTTACCCCAATTATTTAGAAAGTGGAAGCAGCAGCCCAAATAGTTACCTTCCTGCGCAGCCTGAGCACACGAACTGCTTCTTCACCTGCCTCTTGGAAATTCAGCTCCGAAATCCTACTGACAATAAAGCAGATACATACCCCCCTCTAGTGGGAAAAGTACAGCTCTGGTTCTCCGGGACAGGAGTGGCTCCAGCCCTGCAAACACACACACCTACCATGGATGCCCAAAGCAGCTTGTTTTTTCAAATCAAAGGGGCAATAGAAGCTATGATGAAATCTAAAGGCATTACTTTTCAACATTAAGCAGAAAGCATTTCAAGGAAAAGGCAGCCTAAGCCTATAAACTTACCAGTTTTTTGTCTGCTGAGCATTAGGCATGAATAGAACCAGAAGTCTTCTGCTTTGTGCTAGCGTAATGATTAACTTCTGAGAGGTCACGGCAGTAGGAATGTAAAATGTTAGCAGGAAGGCATGGCCGCGTTTTAAACCTGTTTTGCTATAGTAGAGAAAAAAATCTTGAATGCAAAACAAAAAGACAACTGAGTCTTCTGTACGTAGTTTTTACTATGTCTATTGCAGGAGCCTACCAGCTCGCAGGCTGAGTCACAGGTGGCATTTTCTGAAGTGGATTGGCATTTACCTTTCTTTTTTTTGAAAAAATACTTGCTCTAGATGAAGGTGAAATAAACGTGAGGTGGAAAGTAGAAGCTGGGGGAGAAAAAAATAAAACACCTTTTATCTATTTTCATGCTGTACTGCTCAGCAAAGGCATGTGCAGATCCCTCCTGTCCCAAGGGCAGGATGAAGGCGCCACCCGCCGGGATCTCCAGGACTGCCAACAGCATCAGCGCGCACTGCCCGCCTCGGGGAGAGGCAGCAAAGGGACTGCAAGAGCCTGGTTCGGCTGGCCTTAACCTGCCCCAGCCTTTTCTAGTTCAGGGATAAGCATGTGCTTTGCAACCAGCATTAGGTGCCTTCTTACAAGAAAAAAAATATAAAAGAAAAAATATATATATTAATTTTTTATATATTTTTTCTTCTAAAAAAATATAAAGTGTTCACTTGCATGTCCCAGCAGTGTACTGCCCTTTGAGATCCCATTGCACCCATTGCTGAAAAGTTCAGTCACTGAAATCCATTCCTAGTCTGCAAACCAAGCTTCCAGCGCAGCAGCTTTGCCACCTATAAGCACTTTCTATCACATCACCCTGACGCACTTTGTCCTTCTACTCATAGTACGTGAGCATTTCCAAGAGGGTTTGGGCTAGGTGCTGCAATATTTTTCCTGCTTTACGTTTCCAAGTTCTTCTTTTAACATACTGTGACCTAAACACAATTTCACTGTGTATACACACACAGCACCTTCATAAGGAGCACAGTTAAACAAGGACCAACAACAGCGAGGCTCAGAGGGACTGTGGGCATAGTTTTGCAATTCCTCTGTCTGGCCCAGGTAAAGACTCCTAATTTCAGTGCTAATTGAACTATAGATAAAGTCTGTAAATAATGTATGTCATGCTCACTGGTGAGAGATCCTGCACAGTTCGTGCTAGAGCCAACTTTACACACAGACACTATTTTCATGGTTAGGGCCAGAAAGCTCCAGGTAGAACAAACTGCAGGTAGGTTACATTTTGGGTAACGTGTCTTGGACTTGTCCGCTCAGACATGGCATTTGAGGTCAGCTGTAATCGTTTACCTGCTTCTTAGCCCACGTGGGGAGAGACAGACCTGCCCACCTCCGAAGCAATTTCTGCAATGCAAACTGCTGGGTCTGAACACCGACAGATCAGTACGAGGTTTATGCACTTCTACTGCCCTGACGGTCCCCAGCCTTGCCAGCAGACTCAGAAATTACAAGCATGCACTTCAGGTCTAGTGGCATAAACACCAAGACTTCTTCCAGATTTCACAGAAGCTTGGAGTTAAGATAGCTTAACCAAGCCCTTTCTTCTTTCAAAAGACACACACACCCCAAATGAACAAAAAAAAGTACTTTGTAACTGTCTAGTGAAATATGCATTGAATCATTTTCATTGCTTCAGTGTTTTTAACGTTTGCCTTAACATTTTGTAAACTTTCATCTTCCATTTGGACTTTCTACTTTCAGACTTGAAGGCATCAGGACAAGCTCACCAGCTGACTGAAAGCTAGCAAAGCTTCTTAACTTGTTGCACAGCAGAAACCGAGCCTTGCGCTGGGCTTCAAAGCTTGAGCAAGAGCTGGGCCTGCTTGAGATCTCCATGGTTTGCCTCCTCATGGTCTGAAGTTAATGTAGACTTCCTCCTCGGCTTAAGCATTCCCTCCCAGACCGCATCCATCTCTGTTTTTAAGAGCAAGCAGTACTGAGATGATGCCCAAGACAGGCGCTACAGCACTCAACAAAGCCTTGCCTCAGCATTCACTTGTCTTTAGAGAGTATCTCTTTGCTATATGGTGTTTCAGCACATCGTGTAGTCTCATATAAGGAAAGAAGAAAATAATCCGCTGTTTCTTCCATCTTCAGGCAGACTCCATGGCAAACACAATATGCCTCCTATATACTTTGAAGATACTTCTGGGAAGTGAGAAAGAAAGGATTCTCTTCTTATCTAAGTCCCTGTTCCTCCTCTAGAAATCTAAATGCCCCTGCTTCTCTCTCTACCCCACTCAATCCACCTTATCAATAAGCTTGACCCGACAAATTCTGTGAAGTTGGGCCTCAATAAACTGAACCCAACAACTGAAATCAAAGTATTAGCCTTTACTAATCCAGATGCCAACCCAACAGCAGAATAAAAAAAAATACAACCACAAATAGAACAGCATGAGCATAAATTTTAGGTACCAATGCATTCAGCAATGAACTTGCCTAATTAAGCCTCATATCTGTAGCTAGCTACTGATTTACACCTACACAGGACTTACAAGGTACTGTAAATACCATTCCTTTCTCCCCCTAATAATTGTCAGCAATATCAGTCAATTCCATAACTAATTAAGTCCTTAAAAAGGATTTGCTTCAGTGGTCTGGCATCAGGAATATTATGGGCTACATGATGCATTTTATCAAGATTTTAAGCATTCTGAAATGCTTAGAAGGAAACAAAGAAGCTGCACCATTAAGGTAGCAAGATGGATCTCAAAATGAACTTCTCAGCCCAGTAAATAATTACAGCAAAGATTTTGCTTTGCTTAATTAGAAGTGTCCCCTGGGAAGTACAATTCCTTCTGCCAGAAAGTCCTACTGGAGGAAAAATGCATTTGATGCTAGTCTTTACTCCTGAAGACCAAGGTTTCATAGGAAAAGCTGAGCGTACCTCATGATAGACTTCCACACCGGCTATCCAGACTTTCGGATTTGGGAGAGCAAGAGCATGAACCCTTTGGTAGTCTTTTTTTTTTTTTCCTTTTAACTGAAGTCAAAGCTGCCAGACTGATTATCAGTAGAGGTATGTTTCTTCATCACTCCTCACACATTATCAGAAGTAAACCATGATAGCAAGATATCAAGAGCTATGTCAGTGTATGTTTTAAACAAGATATAAGGCAATCCAGAGTTAAGCAGCAGCAGCTCAAGCTGCATATCTGAGATGAGAATTAGGTCTACAGAAGATCCCCAAGTATGAAAATTAAAAAAATATATTTTAAATGTAAAAATAAGCCATCCTGTGCAACACACAGTATCTGACTAGTCACAGTTTTGGTTAAAGACTGTTCCTATGGTAGTGGCAATTTATCTCCCTCCATCACCTAATAAAAAGCATTTCTTTTTTAAAAACACTTCTCCCCTTAATCCCACTTGATACTTCAAAATAGCAGCCTAGCAGCATGGCAATGCAAGCCTCTTCCTTGTTTCTCTGAGAATCCATCCTGAACTTAAAGGAGCTCTCTGGGAACCCTCAAAGAAAACTTAGGCACAAGGTACTTCATACATCCAGCAGCATCCTGTCTGAAGGATGTGCAACAGAACTAGCAGAGCAGCCAAAACCCACTAACCCTTCCTCGTGCCTCTCAGGACCTCTCGGGCATGCTCCCATATACCAGGCAGCACTTCATTCCTGTCTCAAGCCTGAAGTTCAACCTGTTACTACTGCTTCAGGAACACAGCTGTGGGCAGTTTAGACTTGACAGAGGCACATAATCAGGCCCTAAAGCTAAAGGATGAATATATAGAATATACTTAACCAGTATGAAATGAGTACCACATACCGTCATTCCTGTAAGAACTGCAATTGAGTCTGTCCCTGTACTGCCATCTTCTGCCCAAGGTAACACTTCAAAAGCTAATACATTGCTACAACACATGAAGATCTCAGACAAGAAATCCAGGAAAGGCAGGGATAACTGAAGACCATCAAGTCAGGCAGGCACAGCGATGCCTGTTTTGTTTCACCTGTCTTCCTGATCTCTCAGAAAGTTGCAGAGCCTTTAATACAATAAATTACAGAAGGTGCTTCTCTTCCCCAGCCCTTTTCAAAGCAAGTAACTGGACCAGCTGCTACCAAAAATGAGTCTGTTACACACAATTACAGAAGATTCTTTTATTTGTTCATAGTAACATAAAGTGTGTGCTTCCACTTAGGTATTTAAGTGCAACAAAGAAATCCATTACTTCATTAAGCTTCAGCAAGGCGAGCTATGTTTTTATATGCAATGGAAAAGATTATTTCAAGTGTCTCCCTTTGTTGCACAACAATTTAAAGCTTCAAAAATCTAAGGAATACCTTCCACAGGATTAGACAAGCAGACACTTTGCTTGATTATGAAATGTTTTTGTCGGATGAGCTAAGTGTTTTCTGCAGTAGAGCTATTCATTTGTAAGCCACAGATACTACTACCAGAGTGATACCGAAGTAGAAGTGGTGCCATTTCAGTAGTCTGTGCAAGAATTCCACTCTACTTTTTGCATGATGCATATCTTGAAGATACATTCTCCCAGTTGATCACATTCCAGATGGCTTTCAAATAATCAGGTCGAACATTTTTATACTGAAGGTAATAGGCATGTTCCCATACGTCGATTCCTAGCAAAGGAATAAGACCTGTAGAAAAGAAGGATAAAAACTTTAAGTCTATGAAAAAATGCTTCACATGTAAAGTTTTATTTTGCTATTACCCAAGTTCTTCAACTGTAGAAAGACAGAATTGAAACCAGCTGAGGTCTTTTTTTTTTTTTTTAATAAGTTTACAGGTTTTTTTTACATGTATAAGAACACAAGTATCTTCCTGAAATACACCACCACAAAAGAATCTCTTGCCATACCAATATTTGTTTCCACTGTTTTAATCACAAGTTACTGTTTCATTACTTTCCTTGCTTTTGTACTAAAACATTTTTCTAGTTGAGGTTTTTAGTGGGGAGTTTTCACTGAGGGAAGGGGCAATATTTACCCACTTTACCACTGTTTGTTTCAATACTTTTTTTTTTTTTTTTTTACCACTGATAAGCAGTGCACAGACCATTTTAAGTGTTATTTTATTATAATAATTATTATTACTATAATAATAACTTATTTAATTGACATTCATCACTATCTACCAATAGTAAGGAAGCACACTATAAGCCTTCCATCTTAAACCTAGTAGCCTGTTTCAAGACAAGAGGTGTTACATGCATCTTTCCCTCTCCTGTTGCTTGGCCTATACCTAGGGTTCTGTAAATAGTTCCTGTCAGAGAAAACAATCTAAACGTTACAGAATTATTTTTCCCAATACTCTTACAGGCAAGCGACTCCAGTTACTCAGAAACAGTCCAAAGGAGCCTGAACTGAAATTACTGTGTGAGACAGCACTTCCACAGTATGTGCCATCTATTTCCCTTTTTTTGATTAGACAGACTGTAAGCCCTATTGCTCTCCACAGAATTTCTAAGTCCTGGTTTACAAATGCTGTTTTATAAACTGCAACTGTTTTTCACTTCTGCTAGAAGTGAACTGATTTATCCAGCTATTTTTCTTCATGTCTAAGAAGTCCCTCTCCCATCTCACACACATGCCTCTGAAATCTACAAAAAGTGGAGGGGAAGGAAAAAAACCTGACCTGTTGTTCCTTGCAAAGGGTCTTGATTCGCACAAGCTGCTATCTGTAGGCGTCCTTGCTCTTTGTTATAGCCAAGCCACCCCCAGCCTGATCCTTGAACACCAACTGATACAGCTGTTAGCTTCTCCTTGAAGTTTGCGAAGGAACCAAAGTCACGTTTGATGGCTTCCATCAGTTCTCCTTTAAAAAAAAAAAAAAAAAAAAAAAAAACAGAAATGTCACAGTATGTCAGGTACTTCTTAACTTCCATGTATTGCCTGAAAACAGAAGGAAAGAGGCAGAAGCAGTTCGGCTCTGAGAAAAGGAACTGTCTAGACAAAATAGATGCATTGTTAGTTAACAATTCTGTCCCAACCTGCTTAAGAGAGCAAGCAGACAGAAATAGACAAAGGCAAAGCTTTAAAGCATTCTTCCTGAGAATGCCACCCGAAAAAAAGCTCCATCAGAAACGGATAGAACTGCTGAGCTACTAGCAGAAATTTCAGCTTCAAAATCTTATGCACCTGAATCCCACCAGTCTACAGACGGGCATAAACACTTCATTCAAAAACTTTCAAGTCTACCACAACAGGTTTTGTGAGATCTTTATTATATGGCCGTTACCTTTAATTGCAGGTCACTTGGAGATTATCATTCCTCTATCCTCCCAAAGGGATTTCTTCCTTGAGGTTTTAACTGTTAAACTATCCCTACTTGAAAATGGAGCATAAATCCAGTCACTAGGCTGGGTGGTCTGTAGCACATTTCTTCTCTTTCTGTGAAAGCTGAGTACATGTACATGAACTTAATTACCACAGCTCTGGATAGCTATTTTCTCTTATGAAGATAGAAAGGACATATACAGCAATAGCCAAGTATTTTGCAATGTACACGTAATCAGTTTTAGAAATTAAATACACTGAGCACAGAACTAGCTTTTTGAATTTTTACCTTGCTTTGAAAAGGCCCTGACTTCCTCAGAACTGTGGTAGTTGTCGCATAGAAAGGCAAATTCAGAAAAAAATAAAGATATAGACTATTCCAAAGAGACAAAAGATCATCAGTTCTGCTGGTCATTTAAAACTGACTCAATAAATCATCACAACAAACCTTTAGGCTCTCCTCCTCCATTAGGCGAAAGATTTGTCCAGAAGATGGTGTGATTGATATGACCCCCACCATTGAACTTCAGTGCAGGCTGAAGCGACACCTGAGCTGTAACATCACCTAAGGATGCAGAAGATAAAAATAAGTAAGTAGACAAATAAAAACATCACCACCACAGTAAACACTAAATTGCCACTAGGCCTCCACTGATACCCAACATCTTTCAACTCTTATTAGCCTGTAGCGTATCGACAAAAAAGGTAAGGGGGGTTGTGACTGCTACTCAGATTTTAGATAGCCACTGGCAAACTGCATTAAGTATTTCTCATCTTTTACTTGTCCTATAACTACGTGTGACCTGCCAATATTGCACCTCTCAGGCAGCTCATGTTACACGTACAGTACTGAAGTATCTACTGCCATTCTACAGCTAAATAAAGCAACCAGTAGAGCCAGAATGTGTTAAGGACTTCACACTTGTAAATTGCTCAGTACCACCAGTTCTAGAAAAGAACACTATTCACCCTTTAAGTCATTGATTTGCCCACTGTGAATTTTTAAACTTCTTAAACACCTTGAACAGGGTGAACAGTTTGTGCTCCAGAAAAAGCTGCTGATTACAGTCAGCACATAAACCACAATGTTCCTCTCCCTCCAATTTTTCATTTCTTTTTTTTGGGGGGTGGAGGCTGTTTTGATTGATTGTTTTTGGAAGAGATGTGATGACCCAGGACATTTTATTCAACATGAAGAATTGTTTATCTGAAACCTGTCCTCCAAATACCGCTGTCTAATATAGGTGAACTCCCCAGTCCAGGCAGGCTTTAATTTCAAGAGAAAAACAAAGACCAGAAGTCCATCTAGAAGCATCCACAGCACATCTAAGCAGTGCACATGTAATGCTAACCCTCGTTTCCAGGCCTGCACATAACGCTCATACCACCCAAGGTCAGACAACCTTGTCCATCCCTCCTCCCCCTCCAAAACATGTCATATTCCTTAAAGCATTCACTAGTGCCTTACGTTTTAGAATCGTGTTGCACCACTTTAACATGAGTGTTTTGACTGTTATTTTGCCTTTTAAAATAACTGAAACATTGCAAAAGTTTTTGAAGCTTTTTCCACCATTCCAGTACATTCTCAAATCAGGCACCAGCGCAGGCAGCTGTTTCCCCCCCTCACTTTCAGGAACAAGTGGTATAAGTCCTCCTATAGGAATAAATGAGTCATCCTAGGACAGACATGAAGACAAGTCACAAAGCAGCAGCACACCTGTCACTAAGGTTTGAATTTAGGATTCCAAGTTCCATACCCTTAAGAAACCACAATGACCTTGGTAAGTCTCATACAAATAAAGTATCTGGATGAAGCTGCTCAGTTCCACGATGTCTCACAAATGTCCCCAAGATACAGAATTCAATCCTTTGTTACAATGGATTACAGTAATGCTCAACCACACACCTTCGGCTTAATTTTTGCTGGAAATGATCATTGTTATTGTAAAGACTTTCCTTAAGATGCAAAAACTAAACATTTTCCTACAAACTTTTCTTAAGAATGATTTGTTCCTGCAGGAATTCACTTTCAAGTGCAATATAGATTTTTTTTCTTATTCAGAAAAATATCTGCAAGTTAAAAAAAAAAAAAAAAAAAAGTGTAACTAACACGTGGCATCTGCATCTCCAGTTATAACCATACCCAGAGCAACAAAACCAGACAGGGGCAGGAATGGAATAAAGCATCCAACGCAGCCAGTGCAAACACTATTTCTGCATTCAGGTATCAAATGAAGGATGCGACATCTCTCATATCCCGTCAAACAGCATCTTCAAGCATTTTCCTTGAATTCTGCATGCCTTTAAGTTAATCCAGAAACATATCCACAATATCACAAGCCAGGAATCCAAAAATAACCCAGGACATTTTAAACACCGTTATTGTTTATGATACCATGCCTTAGCAGAAGCATGACCACTGTGAAGCTGAGACAGCATTTGATTGCTGCCCCTAAAACAGAGTGTTTGGTTGCTGTCAAAACCGTCCTGCTGAACTTGGCACTGGAAAAGATGATGGACAAAAGTAACTTGCCTGTATGTTACTGCAACTTATCTTGAAACCTACTTGTATACAGTGCCCCCTCCAGCCTATTGCACTCCTCAACCCAGAAGTTGTTGAGGACAACTCAGTAAACCACAGGACAATTCAGTAAACCAAGACAGACAGCTCAGAGGTGGTGCTCAAGAGACTTGTCAGCTCAGTTTCTCAGTCTGCTGCTAAGAGTCACTCCTTTCCTTCATACAGAAGCCAAGTAAAGCACCATAGGTCAACTGTCAGAAAAGAATGGAAAATTCTGGTAGGCATAAGTTTTCAATGAAAATAAGTTTCAAGGTTATATCCTTCAATTGGCAAAATCCTGCATGTTTTGATGGACCAGTAATCAGAACCAGATTATGCTGAAAGCTTTCTGGAATAAAGTTATTACTTCCCGTGCTGGATCCTGTCACAGAGGTACATACTCATTTTCAAAGAACTGACAACACAAGCAAATGGAATCCACTCAAGAAAGCTTTTGAGTTGTCTAAACAGCTACAGATAGGTTAACAACATGTTAAAGATGATCTAAAAAGATTAGTTCATCTCCTGTTGCTGAACAGAAGCCATTGCCAAGGTTCTGTTATCCAGAAGAGATAGCAAATAGATGTGACAGAGATAGATGTGATATAGTGAATAAATTTACGTCTAACCGAACAGTGAAATGCTGTGCAGAAAGTTTTGGCCAGGCTCAATTTTTAAGTATGGGGAAAGAAGGACAGTACTGACAGAATTAGGTGGCAGTTCAGACTCTGCCCTTTCCTAAAGCCTGGTCTTCCCAGTCTTTCTAACGAGGGTCAAAATCCCACACACTGCATACTGTGCTATCACTGAAGTAAAAAAGCCAACCCAAAACACACACACAAAAACAGTGTAAGCAAATATTTGTCTGGCTTTGATGTGCATGACAACCATAATACATTGCAAAATACAGGCAGCAAAATCATTACGGAAAGATTAAATTCTACCTCTAGAAACACTATCACCAAGACCAAGTGATGAAAGCCTATCAACTGATAGTATTTTTTTTTTTTTTTTAAATACCTTAGAGGATCCAGGACACTGCAGATGTTTCTGCCAACCAGAAATTCTGCCTTCACTAGTGGCTGAAGCCTTAGTCATTACACAGCACGAGCAACATCAGCAATAGATATACTGATTTCTTATAGTTTTGTTTCCCTCCTTAGTTGTACTAATTAATCTCTGCTAGACAATCTTCCTGGATCCACCACTGGCAGGACAAAGCAGCAATCTTGATTGCATGATTCTTAATCAAATCTCATTAGAATTTAAGTGGCACAAGTTATTTTTAGTCTTACATAGCCACTTGAAAATCTCTAAACTTTCACAAGTAATTAACATCCTATATTCAAGCACACTGGTACTTCTCAGGGGTACAGGGCTCAAGATTACTCAGACATGGACAATTTTCACAGTTTCATCTAAGCCCAAACAAAATTACACTACAGAGCCACTCAGCAACAAGGCATAAGTGAGTCTATAAATTCATCACCTTTTAGACATAAACTGAAGCTCTTTAGAAAGATCGTTACTACAGAAAAAATATATTCCGCCTCCTTAAAAGGATATATACATCTATTTCACACATTCTCATTAGTCCAACTTAAAGACTGAAATGAGTCTTTTAAAAAGCATTTCATGTGTTTTCACTGTAGTTTGGCTAAAACAACTGTGAAGTTTTCACAAAAGCCAGTATATCTTGAGATTCAATTTGAAATATTAACACAAAAAAAATCCCTTATGTCATGCTACGTATTTCAGTTCCTCACACTGGCACGAGCTACATGACCCCTTAATTTGACCCAGTGGCATACTGACAACAAATTTCAGCTCTCCTCACTGGGTATCACATAGACATTCGCCTTACATCCACTTGTACGGGACTAAGATTACTTCGCAACAATCAGCAAAGCACCTGATGTGTGAACCATCGAAGTGCACACGTTCTATATATTTTACATAATTTTATTGCTAAACTTTCATTACAAAGTATTTATTCAGTAAAATGACTGCAACTTCCTATTGGCGCTTTGGTTCCAGTTACTAGTGTAAACATGGACTAAATCCACCACAGTCAACACAGTTTCCCCATATTTTACAGTACTACAGAGGGCGGAACTTGGGCTTTTCGCTAACCCTAGCAACACTGAAGCCTACCACAAACCTGCTCTTAGTAACATTTTACTTCATTACAAAATAAAAGGAAAAAATGCAAGGTTGAAATACACAATCCAAAAACATTTAAAGAAACTATTTCCTGTAGAAGAAAGTTGTCTTTTTTTTTCTTCGTATCATCTACTTAAGCTAGCTTCCATCTCATCTGCTGGCTGTGGATACACAAACCTTTTGCCAGCGCCTCCTTGTACTTCTCCTCCGCCACATTCAGGTTGTTGACATATGCGGCGTGGTGCTTGCTGTGGTGCAGCTGCATGATCTCGGCGTTGATGTGGGGCTCCAGAGCGCCATAGTCGTAGGGCAGGTCCGGGAGGGTGTGCTTCTGCCTGGACACCAGGCACCCCAGGGGGGCTACCAGCTTGGCCCCGCTTCTGGAAGAGAAAAGGCAGAAGGAAGCAGCGTTACTCGGTGTTTTAACGCTTCAGCAGGCTGAAGTGACCGTTATGATCTGCTGCTGTAACACGCAAGGTGCTGTCTTCGATACAGAAGCTGAGCTCCCGTTCTGCAGATTAAAGCACCCCGCGCTGTAACGAGACACGAGGAAGCGCTGCCCCCGCGGCAGGACCCGCGCAGGGCCGGGAGGAAGGGCGGCCGCGGGGCCCCTCCGCCTTGACCTTGGCGTGCAGAAGGGACAAAACCCCGCGGCCAGGCAGGGGCAGCGCCGTGCCGAGCCGGCAGCCCCGAGCCGGGCGACGCAGCCCCCGGCAGGGCGGGACCACCGCCAGCAGCCCCCCGAAATGGCGGGGGGAGAGCGGAGCGCAGGGGACGAGCCCTCCGCCGCCTCCTCCCCGCCCTCCCGCGGCTCGGCCACGGCAGCCGGGGGCTGCCCGGCCGCCCCCAGCGCCGCAGCCCAGCGGCCGGCACGGCGCTGCCTCCCCCCCGGCTCTCACCGGCCCGGCCAGGCGAGGCGGCACAACATGGCGGCGGGCGGGCAGCAGCGCGACTGGCACCGCCTCACGGCCGGGGGAGGCGCCCGGGGAGGCGGCGGAGGGGCTGGGCCTGAGGGCTCGGCGGCACCTGGTCCTAGGCAAACCCGCCCTGTGGTTTTTGCAGTTAAAAATTGGTAGCCATAACCTTAGGACTTTTATTTGTGAAGTCAGCGGTTAACAAAGACTAACAGGACATTAAAAACAATACTTCTCAATTGCACTGGTGATCAGTTGAAAACCCTTGACTGATCGAGATAAATTGTTCGCATATTACCTTTTATGCACAGCGTGCTTCAAACTGATTCTTGAGGGGGGAAAAACATTTACGTAATATGTCAATGTGAACACAGTAAAATAAGTAGATCAGTCACTAGAAGTTTCAAAGGTTAATTTTAAGCAGGAATAGGAAAGCAAGATCACCTTTCCAAACACTGGTGAGACCACTCGGCGCAGTGCTCCACTAGGAAGCAGAAATTCTAGAAATGGGTGAAAAAAGGTTCCATAAAATAAGTCTGGAGAGCTGACCTCCTCCTCTTTAAAAAAGAGCCTGAACATTGACTGTGTGTAAACCTTACTTGTGGAGAAGAGCTGTGATGCACGCAGTGCTGTCTGGGAGAAACCAACAGGCCTTGAAGAACCATCTGGGATACAGCTCAGCAGCGGAACAGGCCCACTGAATACATGGGACCAGACTACACTGCAGTTCCTTCTGACCTCAGGAGTCTACATGCATTTTCCCCATTTATAATCACATTTTGTCCACCTTGCAAACTGCATAAATCTCTGACAATTTGACACATACAGACTCAGGTATTCTTAGTGCCGCATAATTCAGCAAAGGTGGGCTAAATAAGTACCTGTTAAACAGACGTGCCCTCTGTGCTTTTAAAGGAAACCCATAGAAGTGAGACAAAGGATTTCCTCAAAGTATTTATTTAAAGTATTTTTCTTCATTTGTCACTTGATCCCAGCTATGTCTATGCATACAGTGGAGGACATTACCACCTTAAAATCCCAGGCCTCAGTACTGAAAGCAGAGGCAGAGCAGCAGCCTGTACCAGCTTGTAGCAGCTTGCAAGCAGCCACACACTCCCATGAAATACTAGTTGCCATTAGGATCCTAACCTCTGGGAACAAGGAGGGCACTTAAAAACACCTTTTCAACTATTTCATCTACTTACTTTTTTGATCCATTCCATTTTTTTCTCACTTTTCTGAGTTTCTTGTTTCCCAACACCTGTTTCTCCCAGCGTCAGTTCAGCGGCCCTTAACACACATCAGAGTGCTTCATTTGTGTACCTTAACTCCATCAGATAAAATAATCAGTACTGAATAGTTAGTGAAAAAAAGTTCAAAGAAACATGAAAAATTAGTTCTCCTGTAAGGCCAGTGAGAAAAGCTCTTCATTATGAAGCATTCTACAAGATAAAGACAAATACTAGATTAAATGTAAACTATATGGGAAAATATCTTTGCTACCACAAAGCTCTCAGTCTTTTGAGTTTTGTCTTTTTAAAAAAGCTCATGTATCCAGAGATCTTAAAGAACCCAAATTTACTGGCATAAAAAAAAATCAGTGGGGTTAAGTGTGAACAACCTTGATTAAAGTAACTTACCTCATCTTGGAATTTGCCAGTAAATCCACAGAGATCCATATTGTGAATCCAAATATTGTGACGCAAAGTACAGTAGTTGCCCCTCCACACCCTTTTAAAGGACCTCAGAAAACCATGCAAGTTTCCTCTTTTTAACCTGTCAGCCAGCTGTACTCTGGATATCTGAGCAGAAAAAATAACTACTTTATCAACAGATAAAAGATGAATTGTTTGAAGTCTACAGATTTGTAAACAAAACTTTCCTGAATATTGAAGTAAATCCATGAACTATCATCTCCAGGATGATTAAATGCCTTAATAGAGGCTGTATGAATTTACTGACAGCCGAGAACATGAACATTACTGTGGTTTAGCATTTGTGTGCATTATTATACTGTATTTCACTACTGCTTTGCAGCAAGTACTGCAAGAAAGCAAGCCAATTATAAGATGCATTTTGATATTAACTGAAGTAATTGCTGGGTTGCTTTCATTTAGAAAATAATTCAAACACCCCAGCCTACTTATTTAGCAGATACTCTCTAAGTAGAGAATGACAAAGGAAATAGCTTATCTTACCTTACAATTATTTTCCTAAAAGTTAAGTAAACTTTTAGTCTGTACCCGTTTTGTATTTTTAAGCTATTTAGCTAAACTTCATTTTTAACTATTTAAAAATCACTCACCCTTGAGAAAATTCAAATCATGAGGTTTTAAGACATGCTCTTTAGGCAGCATTAAGTGGCAAGTTGTCTTTGCCTGAAAGACATACTTTTAATAAAGACCTTAACAGCAAAACTAATAGCAGTTAGTGCAACTCCAAACATTTTGCATCTTTCTAATCTGTTACACTTCTTGAGTTGCTTTCACACTTCAGATTTGAACCACCACCACTGATTTCATCATAAGGCTTTTTACCATTCGTATTATCAGATAGTCATTGTTATTGTCCATTACCATCATTTTAAACTTAAAAAAAGTTTTAAAAGAATTATACTCCACCACAAGTAACTGGAATATATACACACGCACTACAGATACTCAAGTGATAAAGCACTAAAACTAAATATGAATCATCAGCAACTAAAAATTTAGGAATTTTTTCTGTAAACCAGAAATTACTTTGGGCACCAGATGTTAGTAGGTTTTTTTTTGGGATAGATGTTGTCACTTCTCTTCTACATGCCCAACTGCCCAATAAGTACTATTTTTCAGGCAATAAGAGCTAACGTAATGTTCCCCAAAACCACCACATATTGCAAATGGACTTTATGCTTCCAGTGAGACTAAGTTATTTCAGCATCTTTAACTGAGCCCTATGAATTTAAAGTAGCAGCAGTACCTAGACTAATTTGTTTCCAACACATGTGACAGCGACTAACAGTATTTTAATTATAACCATTTATCTTGGACCACAGTATTGCTGATGCTAGTTCTCATATAGCATGAGAACCCTTCTACAACCTAGGAATTTATTTAGTTTAAACTACAGCGATAGCATTTCCAAGCATCTCCTATAACTTTGAAGATAAACTATTTTCAGTCAAGTTTTGCTGTTCCACAGTGAATTACAAAGCTATAAGCTATTTACTATTATTCTAGTGATTATATGTGAAAGAATTGCATTAGTTGTTTGGTAATGGCAAGATTCTCAGGTAGGAAAATGTTGAAACTGAGTTAAGTCTGCCTAAAAGTATGCTGCTGAATACTTCTATTTTCCCTTTAACAATGCTAAAAGTCAGGACTTTTCCCTTGCCTCTTATTGTTACCATCACAAAACTAGCAGACAAAAAAATCACCTGAAGGTCAGGTTTCAAGCAATTCATAATTCACTGCTACTGAACAATAAAAGTATATATTTAAATTTCTGAACTTAAGTCAGCTCACTGAACTTTCCCTCACATAAGCTATTTAAAAAAAGAAGTTGTCTTTTTAAAAAATGCTGAATTACTACCTTCTTAAAGTGTCATAATTTGTGTATTTACCTGTAGGATACCTCTTAGTCTTTTTTTTTTTTTTTTTTTTAAGAGCCAGGTTCCAACTCCAAGATTCGCTTTTATTAACTTTTTTTTTTTTTTTTTTTAAATCTGTAAATAAGAAAACCTGTAGAATAAGCACTAAAAGGCTGGCCTGAAACACGATAGCACACAAACCTATAACCACAGGTACTTGGTATAAACTGTATCAAGTGGGATTGGCACAGGAACAGAGTCAATGAGAAGCAAGTACTGTAAACACACTCCATACAAGTAAGTCAGGTAAGCCAATGCAGAACCATGAGGAAATTACATTATTAAAAGTTTTTATTTAGGTTTGGTCAGTACAGGTAAGATAATATTGGAGTCACAGAGCAATATGCATAAACAGGATACAACAGTTCTTAAAAACTGAGTAACTATGCACACAATCCATAAACATTCGGTCACCTAAGGAGAAAATGCACAGATGTATGGTGGGAAAAACTGTAATTAACACTGAAACTACTACGGGACTCCTTCAGTAAGTCCATCTTTTAGTGATAAAACTACTGTACTGGGCAAACTTGGCAGTCATAAACCCACAGCTATTATGACAAATCTCGAAGGTGGTGTGAGTATAACAGTATGAGTAAGAATGCCCTTACACAGCACAGGTTCTAGATATACACAGATTTGTACAGACATCATTTATGTTATACTTTATGGAAATAATTTCCATTTCAACTTCACATTAACTCATATAAAAATAACTTGAGCTACACAAACGTCTTTTTAGCAACATTCAACGTAATTAACTGTTAAAATTTCCAAAGTGGCAGAGGTATTGAAGCAAAAAGAAACCCACAAAAAGGCAAAAATTGTGACAAGTATGCACTAATTTAAACGGCTTCTGGACAGTATCCTCTCCCAATTTAAATGACACTGTATAAAAATGTTGCAGAAAAATGTTACAAAACTGAACCCTGCACATTTACACTGGAGTCCAAACCATTCTGGACATGACGAGAACCCACAGTTCTGTTACCTTTCATGCTCACTGTTTTCTCCTCTTGAGGATCATGATTGGAGTCTGTGTCATTTGAGTGGTGAGTGAGAGAGTTTTCACTGCCAGTGGGAGAGTCTACACTTTCATACCCAGTACTGAGTTGGTTTATGTAGCTACCACCTCCTCTACCAGTTCTATCTTCAGAGTGGTTGGACAGCTTATTACCATTCCCTGGAGAAGCCGGGAAGTCATCTTCTGTGCTGCTACCCTCCCTATAAAATCCAGGCCCAGACGTCCGCTGATGGGAGGAGCTACCATTGCTTGGTCCGTTAGCCAGGCGGCTGCAGTCTTTACCCACAGCCTCTCCCTGCTCTGTAGGCTCAGAAGATGGAGTCCTGCTGGTACCTGGGTTGGAGGCCTGGGACTGCTGCTGCTGGTACTGCGCCAACTGCTGGCGAGTCTCCTTCAACTGCTGCTGAAGAACTAGAATGGTACTCTGCATACCCTCTACCTCCTCATCAAGCTGGATGATGAAGTCATTCAACTCTATATAAAGAAAACACATTTGTTGCAAATACTTAATAACCGTTATGCAGCTTGAATCATCAAGACAATCACAACGCAGTAACAACACGTTATGCTGAAGTTTTTCAACTTTTTCAGCCATCAGATATGCACCATTTTTGATACTCTGCCTCTGAAGGAGGAAATGCGGAACTGGCACCTGCATACTTTTCATACTACAACTTAGAATGTATGAGAAGAAAATTTCTGGACAAGAAAGAGGGTGTCTGGAAAGCAGCTCAATTCCAACAATTAATGCTTTGCAGTTGAATTCTAACATACCTACTTACCTGAAGTGTAAAATCTTAGCAGAAATACTGTAAAAGTGACCACAAACTAAATCACTATCTAATAGATCTGAATGATTACAAAAGCCTATACAACAGAAGATTGTAGTCACATTTCAAGGAAATTTCAACTCTTACCACTTCTAATCCTATTTAATGGGACACAAATAGGGTAGATTTCTGTTGACACTTCTATCAACAAAAACACTGAAACACCCTGTGGAATTGTTACGTACAAAGAAAAATCTTTCACAATTGGGAGTGCATGTTGGAGCAGAACAAATTTGTCCTGAAAAAGGAACACTGAGTCTTGCATTCAACTGCATCACTGACACAATAGAGCAAATAACATGCAAATTGATTAACGTAAAAAATTAGAAACCTGAAGTGCTCTCACTGCTATGGGCAAAAAAATAGCTAGGAAAAGTTGTACTGTAATATTGCCATAGCCTTCATTCATACAGAGAAGAAGCACTAGAGGCTAAGAACATATTTCAATTCTGAAGCTTACCTTACTAAGCTACACTCAAGAGCAAAAATCCTTAAAGAATGCCTGTATTTGTTCCAGTTATGAATTTGATCATCTTAGTGCATTAAAATAACTATTATCTAAAGAGTAGTTGAAAGGCAAAAGGTTAACTACTCCAACATAATTACAGAATCATCTACCTTAAGAATTTTCCTTATTATCTATCACTTCATCCTGTTATTTTCTCACAAAAATATGATCTACAGAAAAATATTTATCCTTAAACATACAGAATGTTACTCAGACAAATGCCAAATCAAGTCAATGCTATTTGAGGCATCAGTCTTGAAACAAACATCTCCAGGTTAACATTGTAACATCTAAATAGCTTGTTTCAAGATTTAGTGTAACAATCAGATAATGTGTTGTGTAACCTTCAATCAAAAGAACACCTCAAAGAACACTGATTCTATGCTGTACTCTCAACTGAAGTTTTAATTTGCATTTTCCCCTCCATTTAAGTTACGCAAGAGGTCAGAGTTTATGGATAATTTAAATTTAAGTTCATAATGCTGTAGAATTTGGACAGTGAACACGATGGGACATTTTAGTTCATCCGGTTACCTCATCAAAAAATGCATTTCTATTATTCTCACATATTGTTAAAGTGTTTGTTAAAGTGTTTTTTTCCTTCTTCACATAATTCCAAAAATGTGTCAGAGTTAAAAAGAAGCATTGTTTTCATTGCATGCTTACCTTAACATTCCCTATTAAACAGGGAGACCTAAAGAACAAAACCCAGCAGCTCCATATTCAAACCTTGAATTACTGGAGCTGCAAATCCCACCGGCACCCCAAAGTTAAGTTTATATTGTCTTTTTTTTTTTTTTTTTTTTTTAAATTAAGGCTACCAGTGAATACTTACAATGCTCGTATTTTACTTGATACTGCCCTTTAATTCTGGCAAAAATTTTACAGTACCCATATCATTAGAACATTAAGCTAGCAGAAGTGCAAGGCAACTTCCATTTTCTTAAAAAAATCCCTTACCATCCTGACTGCTTTTAAGTTCCTCACTATATTTCTTCTGTAAAGCCAACTCTGCCTCAAGCTGTGCAATACGTCCTTGGGACAGCTGCCTTCCAAGCTCTTGATTCTCCTGGATAAGCATTCGACACTTCGCCATTAACTTTTTGCCTGTTTGGCTGCAAAGGAAAGAGCCATCTATCACAAAATGAATACAAAACCTTCAGTAATCTTCCTCAATCACAATTACAGACAAGAAGGAGATGCAATTTCTGCATGTCACAATTCAAGGAACATTATGCCTCAACATAATTGTCATAGCAGAAAGTCTCCCTATAGTTACCACATGCTGTTCCAATGTCAGTTGATCTTCTGTCGCTGTCCCATAAAGTGGAAGGCAAGTTTTATTACTGCAAATACGAATAAGCATATGTTCTTTTTTTGATACCAACATCTGGATTATCAGTTGCAAAATCTTGCATGTGCTATTTCTTAATGGAGTTAAATATTTGATTAAAGATGTGCCTTGTAATTGAAAAGATTAAGTACTGCATAAAGACTTGTAAATCTAATTATGAACAAAAACCTTCTTCCTTTATCATGCTAGCAGAACTTACTAATAGAAGAAGGTTGTTTGGGGGGAAATATAAACCTTACGTTCATTTTTTATAGTGACATCCGTTTCTTCTTTGTGAGGCTAAGACATTCATTTGAATGTTGTCCAGGTGCTCTTGTTTAAAGAATGAGATGCATAGTTTTCAACTCCATTTATGTATTTGACAGAAGCGCACAGAGTTCCTTTCAAGATTCCTATAGCCAGCTTTCGCTAAGCACATCTTGCATCATGGAGACAAAGTAAATTGGCAGGAAATTAAGGAATACATGATACTCTATTCAGGATGACAGATTCAGATCATGGGTAATGTTTTAGAATATCCAGTTCCTGAAACAAATGGGCTGAAAAAAGTGTTTTGAACTGGCAAGATTTCTTCTGCTAAATAGGTAACATCACATCTTTAATCTTCATGAATAAATTTGCATTTTGAAGCATTATAGGAAGTAATATGCAAATTAATATATAGGCAATATGGCTGACTCTATAATATGGTTAAGAATTCAAGTCCTTCATGTCTGTCTGCCAAAGTCAGAATAGCAACCACAAACAGTTCTTTTATAAGGCTGAGCAACATAATGAAGCTGTCTTTCTACAGAAGCGTAGGCTCTGTCAAAAAAAAAAAAAAAAACAAAATAAAAAAAAAAAAAAAAAACAAGAACTTAAACAGGTTTGTTGTGAATTCAATGGCAGGACTTGCTTTTTTTTTTTTTTTTTTTTTTTTTAAGACCAAGGTAGTCATTTAATTTTTAAGTGACAAAAAATAGACAGAAATTGAGGATTAAGAACGTAGAGTAGGAAATTTCTGCTATTGTGATTCACAGCCACGGTTCTCTCCTGCAACCAATACACCCAAGCAACGTAAAGAACTTAAAATCGTAATTTCCCTTATTGACTACCTTTTAAGCATTCAAGCCTTAAACAATTTTTAAGCTCTGCCAAGACTGCCTCAGTAAGCATTTTCCAATTGGCTCTCCCAAATCTTTCAGATGGGCTGCTCCAGAAGGAATTTGGCTGTGTAAAGTCCTGGAAGCCTGTAACTCTGCTAAAGGCAGCAACCTGTTTTCTTTCTTGATGTGATGTCCAATGCCAGGTCCTTGAAGTTTAAATTGTGTTGACCTAATGCAATCCAAGTAACACACTTAAGATGCAAGTTTTCTGACAGATGTTCATTCTGAGTAAAACAGGACCGCTTTGGAGACTGACCAATGTGACATAATCCAAAAGCTTTTAGGCAGACATGCAATGATTTCCAGGCATTTGCAGACTCCTGTGACTATATTCATCGCTACAAGTTAAGTAAGTTCAAAGTGCTGAAGACACGTAACATTTCTCTCCTTCACAAAACAATGTCAACTGCAGAATTATGAAGTACCACGTACTTGGAAATGGGACAATTTTAAAATCCCATTAATTCTTTCATGTTAGCTCCTGCCAAAATGTAAAGTATTTATTACCTGTATATAAATTTGCATAGTTACCTATAATGCTGTTTCTTTCCATCTCTTTTCCAGATGTTCTAAACTAGTATTGCACCAAATAAATTCCCCTTGCAATTCACATAAAATACAACACATGCAAGAATATCAAATCCAGTAGCTATTAAAGTAATTCCTATTAACTTTAAAACTAAATTTTGCATAGTTTTCACAAATCCATTTGAACATACATGCAGCAAAACCTGTAAGAATTAAATGGTTAGGTTTCAGAAGACAACTAGGCTTTTTGCAAATGGCATTTCTACTAATTCTTAATCCAAACATACATTGTATGTATAAAAATGGTTAAAATGGCTTAGTACAGCCATTCCTTTGATTATATACCCTTTTATTTCTTCCTCCACGCATTTGGCAATTATATTGCACACCCTTACCTATGGGTAAGGTCCAGAACTAACAGTGGTTAAGGGTGCAGTCAACATGTTACCTCAAGAACATCAGTGAGGGATTTGAATAGGAGCATCAGCTCTTTCAAGAACTAGGTCAGGTGACATGAAACAAGACTAGTTGCATACAAGGATGGACAATTAAAACAAAGTCTGGGGCTAAGGAGGGCAAAGAATGAAAATACTATGAACACTTCACATGAATCATCATATCTTTACCTTTCCAGAAAAAATAAAAATCAGAACCAGTTATGAAAATAGCCTCAATTCTTTACCAGGAAATAAAACTTAATTTTCTCTACTCCAGCTACTGCATGTATGAGTTCTCCACATTCACACCAGTGTGACTTCAAATTATATGATGCATATGGAAGTATATTGTAGCTACAGAAGTGACAAAGTCCTTTTAATACTTTTGCTTGAAGGAAATTGGTAGTAAGTTGCGTCTCAGTTGTAAACACACAATTAAAGCCTGAGAACTTGAGGAAACCAACCAGCCTCTATCTAGAGATATTTAAATAATTTTTGAACTCCAAGTAAAACAAGCAATCTGCATGGCATGCCTCTATCCGCATATTATAGTGAGCTTTACAAATGGCTTGGCAACACAATTAACAATTCATTAATGCAAGTCTTACCTCTGTTTTAATGCTAGATCATTAAAACCTTAGATACTGCTATAGCAAAATCATTCCAGATGTATCACTTTTTAAAAGAAAGTTTTTCTGAAGGCTTTTCTTTTGCTGTTAAATCGTTACTCATGCAAAAAAATAAATCTGCATAAGTACACTACTCTTCAATCCCATGTTAATCATCTAAAGCACAAACAGTTGAGATACTTCTAAGTTAAAAATATGTAGTGCCATTTTAGTAGAAATCGTTCAAACAGAATACATCACCTTCTGTGACAGCTGGATCTTTTTCATTTAAAACTGAATTTTCTAGAATTAGACGGAGTCATAAAATATTGCCCAACTGATTAGAAAAACCAAAACCTTAGTTTACTAGAACTCAATTCGCTAAGGTAAAAAAAATACACAAATGCTATACCAAATCTGCATTTCACTTTACACACCTCAGACATGCACTCCCAGCTGTCCCCAATTGCTACTCTTACAAGTAACTTGGGACAAAAGAACAGAGGCATCAATAGAGTAGCAAAGGTTCCTTCACTGATTCCACCAAGGAAAATGCATGCATTTAAGTTTTTGTGGCTTGTTAAAATAGTGTCTTTTTTTCTTCAGAGAACGAGACAATGCAGAAATAACAATCTGTTCGATTCTCGTTCATCCCAGGAGTTTCACAATACAACAGTATAACCAGTAGTGTTCCTTGAACTATATGTTACAACTATTTCAAGGCACATTTTATATAGAAGTGCAATACAAAAAAAACAGGTGTACAAAGGAATAAAAACACCCCACCAACACTGAAAACAGTTGCCATTGTGTGCCTTCTGTATTGAGCACTTGAGATCAGTTCTTAATATAGAAGATCAAAAAATTCTCATTTCTGCATGAAAACATGCAGTGAAATACTTATCACAACTAGTTTTTCTTATACACGCTAGTTGTGATCAAATATATACTGCTTCCAACAACTTTAAACCTGCAATTAGATAGAACGTACATTCTTGTACAGTCCTAATTTTGAGGCGTCCACAGCATTACCAACCATCCAGAGAACAGTTTATTGTTTAGCAACATTGACTTAAGGCTCCGTCAAGTGCTACGAAGCCCAGATGCTTAACAGTCAAATGTATACACTACCACTGACGTGATATCAAATAGCGCTCATGGCTATTCAGAACTGTTTAGCAAGTAAATTCTTTAATGCAAAATTCACCTCATTGAGTTTTGACCCAGCAGTTCAGTGAACAAGCAGGAAGTCCACAGTCTTATTGGCAAAACTGACTTACAGTGTCTATAAGTCACTAGGCTCAAGGTTAAGAGCGAAGCATATTCCATTTCTACATTTTACGGGAATTTTACATGTTCAATTCATGATTTATAATCTCTAGGTTCTCTCTCCTCCAAACTGTCTGTAGACACAGTGTGCCACAGACTTAAGACTTCTGTTTTTCCCTCTATTTTCTTCAAATAGAACAATTTTGCAAATGTCTACATGTTCTAGAAAAGATTTTTTTTCGGAGATGGCCATTTCTTCAGAATAGTCCGACGCCGTCAGGCCTCTGAAGCAAAGGGGGAGAAAAAAGCTGAAACACAAGGTTCATCTGGTAAGTTTTACATTAAGCATTACAAGCTGGACAGTATAAGAATGTGGCTTTTGCCTCAAAACGTCTGAGTCTTGGTGTGGAAACGAGTACTTGGCTGTCCCACCATAGCATTCTCGTAGTGGGACTGTCAGGGAAGTCTTGACTGGGGAGTATTTGTTTTGTTTACCTATCAGGCGTAAATTTCCAGGCACTCAGTTCATTTTGGGCTTGTTCCAGTTTGTCTTTAGTCTGTTCCAGTTCACCTTTCATTTTTAGGAAAAACAAGTTGATGGCTGGGTCCACCATTGTTGATCGCAGTTGGGCAACACTAGGCTGCTGGACTTGCTTGAGGTACTGAATCTGATTCTGCACAAAATAAGAAAAAAATATTTATTTGTACATCATTCAATACAATTTTATAGTCATTCAGATACAATTACAAGTAGTTATTCTGAAGGTGACATGAAGAACGTTGTAAGAACATGTCCTAACTTGAAAAGGGGAGGATAAAAATCACTTTTGCCCATCTGAGCTCTATCAATATGCATGTCGTCCAACCTCCCTGCCAAGGCTACTTTCAAGGCAATTTATTATTTTTTTTAAACGTTCTGATTTGTTTTGTACATGTAAGTTTACCTTCACCCAAAAAATGACTGGAACATTGTAATTCGCCCTCCCTTTCAAAACTGCCTGCAGTCTTTTGAGGGAAAAACATACAAAGAGTTGCCTGCTTAAAACAGACGACTAATTCCCATATAACTTTTATGTTTCAGTATTAATTTTCATTAAAGTTACTGTTGATAGCATTTTTAAGCATCTATAAAAAAAGTTTTTACCTCATTTACAGAAAAAAAAGGAATTGCTTATAATGCAAGTTTGCATCTTTTTTTTTTTCCTTAAAAACATTAATACATCAATTAACCACATTTTAGTTGATTTGATTCACTTGCAATAAGCAAAATCTTGCAAATAGTCATAGAAGTTTCAGGAGTAACTACGAGATTGTCTTTTAAAATCAGCATTCATTAGTAAAATTTTCAATATACTTGATTAATTTTTTTGAAAGCACCTCAAATTTTTGTCTCATCACAACAGGTAATCTTAAAACTGACTACTACACAGCAGTGCACAGACTACTAGACCATGTTTCGAACCCAGCTAATAAGTAAAAATCACAACAGCCTTCACTGACAGTGTTCATTCTGAAATTCAATTTATTATGCTCCTTTTATTACACATTTGTCACCAAGATGTAAACAAAGTTACACAAGATGAAAAAAGAAACATTAATTCAAGGTCAAAGGTTTTGCCTTCTGCTGCCAACAAATCTTGTGACCAGACTGACAGCAACAAATTCAATGAATAGTACAAGCCATCACCAGCAAAACTAAGGGAAAGTCTCCCCCAGCACTTTGCTTTACTTCAAACAAGCAGCACAGTCAAAAGCAGTCAGTTTAACCATTTCACTGTATACATAGCTACTGTTTATCGAATCTTTCACTCAGCAATAGTGAAAAGAAAATATAAGTATAAGCATCTTTATTTATTTAAAAAATGTGCAGTAGCAATCTCAGCCACTTAGTGATTTAGGAAGAACTCACGTTAATGTATTTAACAAATAGCAACAATTCTTGAATTTTATTTCAAATATGTGATCTTCAAAGTTATTGAAACGTCTAATATATTTCAAATTTACTTCACATTCATTTAGTATTACCGAAATATATTTGGAACAATCATCGCATTTTTTCAATGTAACTTTAAACATAGTAGTCTGTGTCCAGAAAGAAACAGAAAGGGAGCAAAGCACTATGTAAAAAATGCTTTCAAGAAACACAGCACTCAAGAACCCACCCACACAAGTATTACTTAAAAAACAGAAGCCCAAAGTAAGATTATCCATTTCTTGGATAGCATTTTATCCCTACAGGACTTTAATCTCAACAAATGTACAGTGATACTCATTGAGTAAGAAGTTATTTATTTAATTTACTGTTATACCCACTGAAGTTTCTGATGTTTGCACTAAAAGAAGTATTTCAACAGCCTGCTGTTCTTTGTGAGGGCTAGCACTAGCAGAGAGTGAAACCCCTTGTTTAACAGGTATCTGCGCTCATACAGACAGGCCCAGCAGCTCAACCTCAGGCTAGAGCTACATATACAGGAATAGTCATGGCCACTGCCAGACTCCAAGACACTCTTGCTCTAACACTCGAAACACCTATCGGCTGTTCATGTTTCCAAACATAAAAGCAGACACTTCCTTATACTTTTCAAAAGCCTGTAACCTTTGTATTATCTTTGTTTGCTCTAAACCCAAGGCAAGAAAGTAATGAAGTATTCTAGATAGGACAGCACGCTGTGCAGGTTTTTGTTTGGGTGGATTTTTTGTTGTTAAGACAGGCAAGTGCTTTCAACACCTCTGCTTCTCACGGTCTTGAGAACAGCTGACGCCTTTCAGCCAAGGTTGTCCAAAGATATTGACACAGAACAGACCGTCTGATATCAAGAACTCAAACAGAAAACAGATGCTTAAGAAGTGCAAGCAATCTAAATAAGCACAGATTTAAATCCTTCTTATAAGAAAGGATTAGAAAGGAGTAGGAGTAGAAAGGAAGGAACTCAATAATGAAGAAAAACAACAAGAGTTGTAACCTAAACCACAAGAAGTTATGGAGAGTAATTACTATCTCAGTACCACAGTCCAAATGCATCCACGGGAAGCTTCCGTTCATTATTGGTCCCAGTTCCATGGAAAAACTCTGAGGATCAAGTATTTCCAAATACCTGTCCACTACAGTAGCTAAGCAGTAGCTTCAGAGGGGGGTCAAAGCCTGTCCTTGAATTAGCAACCACCACCCCTGCTAGAAGTAAAGCTCCATGTAGAGACAGCAGTCAACACCTTGCCTGTGCATCCTTAAGGACAGCAGCCTCTCTTGGGTGGGATTTGGGGGAGAGGATCAGATGGGGAGTTGTTCTTGCTATGGGGAAGGTAGAATAAGGCTGTTGCTGACAATGGGGCACTTGAGTTATTAAAACTCAAACTGCAAATGAGCCCTTGAGCTAGCCACGAGCTATGCAAAGGAAGTTTGCAATACCAGACTCTGTAAGCTCCTAGCTCAAAAGAAACCCAGGTACTCTGCAGCTAGATTGAGCAGAGCCCAATAGAGGATGCAAGTATGTACTCAACTACCATCTTGTTCCTACAAAAGAATGGAACAGAATCAGAACTACCCTGACATACATACCTTCAGATCTTTAAGAACAAGAAGACTGGTAACTTTTATGAGTTAAGTGGATTTTGCTGTGTTTTGTCTTTTAAAAAGAAGGGCACAAATAAGAACAGCAACCAAGACAGTCCATTACACCCTATTTAAAACAGGACTAGTATATTTTAACTAGTGAATTGTTTTACACACTGGTAATCAGCAAAAGCACCCGCATCTGTCAACTACTGTTATTTGAATGTGGTATTGCATTTTTGCATTTTCATCCATTTAAAATTCACAAGGCTCGTTTTATACTTACAAGCTTGTCACATTCGTGTCCCACTAATGCATTAAGAATAATGCAAAATGTATTTTAAAGTATTATATGTATTTTTATTATATGCGTTTTTAAGCAACTTGACACCATAGAAGCTGCCTTTTTAATTAAGATGTGATAGGAAACAAGGCTTACGTAAATAACTCAGTGTCACTGGTATATCTAACACATAAACGCTGATCTTAAAACATGGTTAACTATGCTAAAATTATCTTATGGACATGTTATTTGACATACCAGATTTATCATATGGTGACTAGTTTTTGTTCATTTATGAAATCATTTAACAACTTTTAGTTTAGCTTTGAAGTTCACACAACAGGATTTATTTTTCTGCTGTTTCTTTCATTGGAACAATACTATCTAACAATACAAGCCAAGAATTCCTCCAAAATGTCTTTGAACTGGTGATGTTCACCCCTGGGCTGCATTAAGAGTGCTGATAGCAGGTGGAGGGAGGTGATCCTTCCTCTCTACTCAGCACTGGTGAGACACACCTGGAGTACTGGGTCCAGTTCTGGGCTCCCCAGTACAAGAGAGACATGGACATATTAGGGTGAGGCCAATGAAGAAGGGTCATGAAAGCAATTAAGGGCTTAGAGCATCTGGCAAAGCAGCAGAGGCTGACAGAGCTGGGACCGTTCAACCTGGAGAAGGAAAGGCTGAGGGGGATCTTACCAACATGCATAAATACCTGATGGGGGGGGTAAAGAAGGCGGAGCCAGGCTCTTCTCAGTGGTGCCCACTGAAAGGACAGAAGGCAATGGGCACAAATTGAAATACAAGAAATTCCATTTAAACATAAGAAAACGCTTTATACTGTGAGGGTGGTTGAACAACGGCACAGGTTGCCCAGAGAGACTGTAGTCTCCATTCTAGGAGACACTGCAAACATGGCTGGGCAGCCCTCTGTAACCTACTCCAGCTGACCCTGCTCTGAGCAGGTAGCTTGGTCTAGACAATACCTGCAAGTCCCTTGCAACCTCAGTGGTTGTGATTTTTATTTTTAAACCACTGCAGAGCAAGTTTTCTTTTCATACCAGTACTTACTATGGACTAATGTCATCTTACAGTAGTCTTAGGAGCAGTGAAAATAACGCGTACAGATTTAAGCCTTACACTGCTATACCTGACAGCTCTGGACACCTACAGCAAAAAAGAAAGAAAGGCTAGAAGAGGAAAATAACAAAAAGCAACAAAACTTATTACTGCTGTTGCACAGAGCCTATAATCTTCATAAGAGAAGCTCTCAAGAACATGTTTCACAAACCATCAGTAAGAAACTTACTACAATCTTCTCTCAGAAACTGCCAGTTAAAGAAGCAGGTGGAAACGATGTTAAAAAGATGATCCAAAAACAGAAGCCCCAGATTGGCAACAGGCTGTTTCAAGGAATCAAAACTAAACAGAAAGCCTCAGAAAACCCACGGAAATAAAGGAGAGAGAAACAACAAAGACATTCAGGGCAAAGAACATCAGAAACCCTACAAAGCAGGCTGACAAAGTTCAAAAGGATTCCCTCCAAAAAAGTCAGCAACTCTTTTCCTATCATGTCAGTAGCTTTTTTCCCTACCTAACCAAAAGGATGCAGAAGCTAGCTATCCAAATACAGCATACAGACCAGTATAAAAACTCTTAAATAAAATTCAGTATACCACATCTTATCCTAAGGTTTCAGTATGTTCCTGCACTCAGTGATAGTTCGAAGTAACATTTCTGGTAAAGAAGCACAGCTCCTAAATGCTATAGAGCAAGCATTGCAATACCTTTCCAAGCACAGCTGCTGCTGAAAAATCAACCAAAATAACCAATATTAAAAAAAAACTTTAAGAAATTATCTTCACTGATTGAGTGAAAGCTTAAGTGTCCTACCATTTTTAAAGCACAGGAACTGGAATGCTGTAGATGTATGAAAAATGTAGCACATGGTTACTCTTAAGAGCAGATATTCCTGTAACAGTCTAAGCTAACCCTTACCCTCTCTAAATACTTACAGTACACTCTTGCATCTCCTGTTCTTTAGTTGCCAGCCTCATGACCAGAATATTTTCTCTTCGGGCAGATTCTTGCTGTTGCTGTTTCAACTTCTCTTCAGATTCTCTCAATCCCGTCACATCATTAGCTAATAGAATTAATAAAACAAAGTACATTTGATAGCATCCTCCCATGAACAGTTTAAGCCTAAAGACAGCTAAAAAAATATAAAAACCAAATTCAAAAACAGAAGAGCTAAGTAAGTATGACTGTAATTAGCACAGATTAAAAGATCAAGTATTAGAAAAGCTTGACAAAGCTTGATTTTGAATATGTCTTTCTAATCCTTCCTTAAGACTTAAAACTAAACTTCTGAAAAAGTTTCTATGCTTATACAAGAATTAACTTTTAAAGTGCTTATTTAACCAACCACTCTGTCCTTCACCACTACTACTTGCAGTCTGAAATTGAGGTAAGATGGAAATGTCTTGTTATCTACAACACATTCACAGTGCATAAAACAGTGCTATTAGCAGTCAATTCTCAAAGCGATCTCAGCACTCAGAGTAAACAGTAAGAACGACACTGGAAAACTTCAGAAATGGCAGTTTTGTCACAGCTAGAAGAGTTCTGATCCATGAACATTTACAGAAGTTTATATATGAAATATGAGAGAAGGCCAAATTATTCTACCGGGAACGTGCAAACAGCCTGGTACAAACAATACATTCACTCTATCAGAAATAAAATAATAGGAAGTTGGAATAATTAAGTTGTGAGGTTGTTGGTTTTTTTTGTTTGTTTTGTTTTGTTTTTTACAACTACTCAAGAATTATGTACTTCAAGTATGAACTAAGAACATCACAACTCACTTCAGGACAATTACTTCTATTTTTTGTTGCAGATAATCCAATAATACTGATTACTAATGCTGGTTATACATTTGAGTTTCTAAAATTAAGAAACTGAGAATGTTAAAAAAAAAAAATCTATCTACATTAGGACATTTTTACCCTGAGATGAAATCAACTGCTTACATTTGCTGTACTTTAGTCTCTCCAAAACTCAGATGAGAGATGGCAATAGATGAAGGATGTAACAGAGGTAACAAGGAACATCTGCCTGGACTGGCAGAAAAAACCTTCAAAAGCAGCGCTATCACTGCCACCAAGACTCTGGGTATTTTGACTGACAAGGTGAATAGAAATCAGGAGAGCTTCTAGCTGCTGATGCTACTTTTGCATGACTTAGGACTGGTGATCCAGTCACTTCCAGAATGTATTCAGACTCTTAAATAAGAGTATGCTGATGTTTTCTCGTATTCTCTCTTTTTGAAATACTGAAGTAGACCAAAGTTTTAAGACTACCTAAAACTGACATTCAAATAGCTAATTCAACTTCCCAAATGAGATAAAAAAAAAAATCAATTGGATATTAATTTTACACCTTTAACTCTACAAACACCATCTCCCCTCCCACGTGATTTACAGTCCTGTAGAAATACTGAAAGGACAAACATTCTAAGTATTTTGGTAGACAAAAGCTTTTTCTCTCTATTGCACAAATCCTGAAAATACATGTATTTGTGGGGTTGTGCTCTGGGTTGTTTTTTTTTTTTTCCTAGCAGTCCAGGTACAGATGGTCCCATAGATTCAGTAACAGAATTTAGAAGCCATGCAAGATCTGCAAAGAAAACAAATGGCTCGGAAAACTGCAAAGCTTACACCAGGAGAAACAGGCATTTTTCTGACAAATATAATGACTGTCTATTCCTAAGGAAATATTACTGTTATTTTTAATAATAATGTGACAATAGAGTATCTCTTTCTAGAACTGTCAGAAATTACAAACACTACTTGACCACTCTGCTTTATACAATCATTCAGGTAACTAGTACCATTTTGAAACTTTACAAACTTACAATTAAGATCTGTGTACTTGCCCTCCAAAGCTTGCACGTATGCTTCATACTGTTTCCACCTATTGCAGAAAGAAAAAGATTTTCCTGACGATTAGTTTATTAAATCAAGACATTTCATTCCTAAACAGAGTATATTTGTATCACAATCAGAAAACATTAAGAGATACGTAACTTGGTAAAAAGTATTACAGAAAAAAATCCACTTCGCAACTCAAAAGGATAAAAATACAGCTGGCCATTACCACCCAAAATTTACAACTTAAAAAATTCTTGTAATATGTCAAATATTAGAATCCAAGACTTAGTTATCTGAGCTAAGTACCTAAGATGCCTCTCGTTCTCAAAGCAGATAAAAACAAAATTCTAACAGAAACCATAACACAAGGACAACACATCTGTTACCAGGCGAGCAGCAATGCAAACAGAAGCATATCACAACAGTGTAACTTGCAGTCTGTTAGTTACTCCAGCTCATTTAAACCAAGACCACGCTGGTAATATTTACTGCCCAGCTATCCGTTTAATAACTCTTTTAAGGCATGCTATTTAAATGATCCATCCAGAAAAACCTCACACTTAAAAAACAGCATTGCATTTAGTACAAACCATCAAATCAGTAGCAAATAAAGTCCTGAGTAAAGATAACCATGACATGCCTTGCCAACAAAATTGTGGGTGGGGTTGTGGGTGTTTTTTTTTTTTTTTTTTTTTTTTTTTTTTTTTTTCGGGGGGGGGGGGGGGGGGGGTGGGGGGGAGAGGTGGTGATGGTGGTGTTCATTAGGGTTTTCCTGTTTTGGAGGTGGTGTTCTAGAAGAAGTACTCCTAACTGTGTATACCTCACTACAGTACAATACCAGAAGATGAAATAAATTGATCTAATAACTTAGTTATTAGAGACTACAGAAAGGGATGGTTTCTATTCCCTCCCTCTCAACTTACTCTTTCCCTCCACACCTATTCTGTGCCAGACCCATCTTAACTGCACTAACCTCCCTAACCTAAAACAATACCACCTCAAACAAAACTATAACACCTAGATTATTTTTGATGTTACAGTGAACTCAAGCAGCCCAGTAAAGGGCCTGCAAAACATCTGGTCTATAACAGCAAGTGAGATCACATCAGTGTGAAAAACAAAAGCAAGCACATGGTCTCTTCCTTCTGGCAACAAGAAAATTTTCTCTCTTCAGCTGAAGAAGAAATCAGCATGAATTAACTCTTTCAAAGCTCTGTAGGAGAGCACCAGTGTTCCCACTTAATCCTTAAATTCAGCATCTCTCTGCTCTGAAAACAAATATAGTTAGAAACAAAGGTTTCATAATTTGACCACTTGAAGTTCAACATTAACTATGTCAACCCTCAAGAAGTGCAACTGAAACAGTCTACTAAATAGCAAGTCTGAAAAGAACCTGTATTTGTCTTGAAAGAATTACATGAGAGTAAAAAAAGCTGGTCTTCAAATATAGCTGAATGATTAACTTCTGAGTTATGTCCCCCAGCCTGAAAATAATAGTTCTCTCAGAACTGTGACCTCTTGATTGGTAACAGAAGCTATACAAAGAGTAAGTGAACTGAAACGCTGAAACACAAGTTATGCAGATGGAACAGACCACCATCAGAAAGAAAACATGTGGCCTGTGGTGACCAAGTAAGTCAGAGGTAATAACTCTAATAACTCTAGGTCACCTCTCAGTGAGTCTTAGTATTTAAGCAAGGGCTGAATTCCTGGAAGAGAAAACACAGAGCTCATTAGACCATGTCATGGATTTACAAGTCATGTGCCTACCTACTTCTCTAGAAAGGTGACTCCTCAGACAAGATTACTTGGTTTTGTCAAAATGCACAAAACCTTGTGCTTGGAAATGAACTGCTACAGTTTTCACATTTAAGAAACTGTACAGAACAAACTTCTGAGCACCATACTGGCACAGAGAAGTCCTCCAACAATCAAGTCACAAATTTTAAAAATTGAAGTTTTTCTTATCACAGCAGCTTCAATTTCATACACAAGCATGGTCTCAATGATTTTGGTACAACTACAAAAGATCTCAGGAATAATTTTCTCTTCTAGCCATGTTTTTGACTCACTGCAGGCAAAACAGCTAGCAACAAAGACAAAAACCAGAAGCAGGCTTGTTTCATGCTACATTTTTTAAAAACCATTAAAACAATCTATGAAGCTAAAAGCATCAAAACAAAAAACGAATTTTAAGAACATCCACATAAATCAGATAGATCATTCCTATAAGTAACTTAAGCTTCAAAAAATAAGCAGATATATAGATAGGCCCTTAGTGAAGGGGGACCGATTCCCTTTCAACCCAACTTGTAGTTGTAATTCTTTGACTACAGAAATATCTGATGTATATTCATCTCGGTAATCACCAAGATTTTTTTAAGTCCAAATATTTACAAAATATATTGACAAGACAGTTTCTTGAGAACATTCCTGAAGGCAGCATTGCACCTCAGCCATTCCAGAAGTGATTGGCTGTATGTCCATGCTGGTTGGAAGTCAGTAAAAGCACTGTATTTCATCAGAACCGCTTGTGTAAATAGAAGTACTTCAATATTTTACATACTAACCACTAGGATAAACCATCAGGGGAACACTGAAACAGTTTTTTAGCTATAGGTCCTTGGCGACTCCTCCTCCACAAAATGACAGTGTAGCTTCTAGCTACCTACTGCATTAAAGAGAAGGAGAAGAGAGCAGATGAGCCCATCACCACAAATAAGACAACGAAATCCCCAGAAGCCTAGACTGAAAGGTTTCCTGTTTGTCCTGCTCACTTTGTCAATGGAAGTTTGTTCACTTTTGCTATGTGCTTTGTGGAAAAGAACAATGAAGTTCTGACTCAATGCACAGGAACTGACAGAAACAGCACCTTGCACATGTAAGTATTCAACCAGTGCAAATTGCACAGGGATGATGATGCATATAATACCAAAACCACAGATGACACACCAGTATCTTAGAAGGATTTGTCCTGCCAACACACTGACCAAAAGACAAATTCCAACCCTTATTTTAAGATGATATACTGGTGGTCAACACAGGTTTTTCTTTCTATGTCTGAAAGTAGTAGGGGTGCTTCTGATTAAAATATACACTATGATGTGACATCTTATTCCAACCTACAAAAGAAGTTAGCAGTTAGCACAGTAATTACCAGTTTCACATGAAGTCATAAAGAAAAGCAAACATAGTATACATCATTTAGTTATGTACTCAAATGAAAGAGAAAGAAGTGTTCTTAACACTGCTGAGTACTAACAAATGAAACATGGCCAAAGTGGCATGTAAGTACAGACAGCTACTGTCCTTAAACCAATAAGGAGACCTTTTTAAGAACAGAAGTTGCTTTGTTTACTCTAAGAGGAAGACAATAGCAACACAGCTGTCACCAGCAAATTCCCTCCTTTCTCTTCATTAATTCAGTTTAGCTGCTGTCAGACTTTACCTCCTCAGGCAGATTCTGCCACATTCTCCCTTTATTAAACCCTAGAAATCAATCTCTTCTAGGGCAGAAAGTAACCATCGCAATACGCAAACTGGTTACAGTTGGAAAACTTTTTTTTTCTTCATACAATCAGGATTCAAACCACACAGAAGCTATGCTTTGATAGAAATTTTGAGCATAGCTTTGGAGGCTTTCAAGTCTGCTACTCCCCTAAGACAATCTTGAATATGAAAACTTCTGTAAAAGGTTCCTAAGACCGAAATCACCTAACATCAAAGAAGCATTTTCCTACTATTTGAAAACCTTATTCTTTACTACCCAAAAAGCAGGTATTTGAGCAGATGAAGCCTGAGGCCAGTTAGAAACATATGAAGAATGACTATATTGATCCCACTGGAAAAAAATGTCACTCCAGTAGTAGCTAGGAGAGTTTCCCCAAAAGAGGGACTAGCTGATCAAACAAAGTGTTACACTTCTTGTATCCTCACGTTTCTACAGTTTAAGTCTAACTCATTTATGAGATGACAGTATTTAACCAACTGGAGAGACTGTAATAAATGCAAGTAATTTACAATGTACGAAGAGCCAAGAACTAAAGTTTACTCAAAAGTACAAACTATTGTAAGCAGATAAACAAATGACCTGCAGATGCCTACTTTACTTAGTTCCTTCTTAATCAATCAGGAAATTCAGGTATATAAATCCTGTAAAACTGAAGCTTTGGTCTCTCTCTTGCTTTTTTTTTTTTTTAATAAAAAAAATTTAATTTTTTTTAATAAAAAAAAAAAAAGCAGTCTTTATCACAGAATCACCTATTTCATTTTCCCTGGTGGCCCTTGACTTTCTGTAAAGTAAAAAATATAACCAGGCTCTTCTTTAAGCAAGCTCTAGGGGAAAATCTCATTTTTAACATTTTATTGTTAGCATCTGAACATGCTGAAAAGACAACTAAATGCACCAAGAAAACTGAAAACACAGTAGGAGTAAGCAGTTGACATTTTTGTGATGTTTAAAAGTAACTTGCTATCTAGCAAGGAATGTAAGCAACCTTGTCTTTTAAAGTCACAAATAAAGAAAAAAATAACTCCTACTCATGGATTAGAAAATACTGCTCAGGATTTTCTTTCTACAGAAAGTGCTTCCCCCCAAACTATAAATGAAAACATTTCAGACTATGAAAATCTTACAGAAAATGTATCACAAGAAGGCTAAACAGGTCTCCAGGACAAGAGCGTTAAAAACAATGGCAGTGAGGTGACATCTTCAAGAGTCTGCTAAAGCATTGCAAAACAAGAACTCTGTCACTATACCTTAGGATAAGCTCATCTCTAGGCAAAACCTTAAAATCTGCTTCACTAAGGCGAACCTGTGGAGCAAAAGGAGAAGCACAATTTATCAAGCTGTCATAAAAATGGGGGGTGGGGGGGGGAAGGAGTGTCACAGAAGTATTTTTAAACATACCTTCTTCGGGAGAGGTTCTTCATTCGTCATTGTGAACTCTGAAGGGAGGGAAAGAAAAGGAGTTTCATTTAGTGTAGTTACTACTGGATGTGAAATACTCAGCAAGTAAGACATTTGCATTTCCAGTCTTAGTTTCATCTGTTTGGGGTATAAGACTAGTAAAATACTGGTTCCCCACCATGCATAGTCAGCATACAATACAGTACTATGATACCTACACCACTGTAATCTAGATATAAAGTCAGACTATTTTTTTCCCTAAAAGTTAACCAAGAAGACTTTCTTTAGTGTCTAAAAAGCCTATCAATTTTTCCTATTTAATTAAGGGCGAACTACCCAACTTTGCCCTTATTTGTTTAGATCAAGGGACTGGCATTTCCTATGTGCCCGTAACTATTTACCATTGCCTTTTACAAGGCAGAGCATAACACAGAAGTGAGAAAAGCAATTTATGCTGCTATTTTAATACTTCTTTGGAATAAAGCTAATGATTTGAGAACACTACCACTAATATTTGGACTATACCAAAGTAACAAGTTCTTTTAAATACTCATTTTTAAGATTCTGATAAATAGGAAGTATTAAGCAGTTAACTTAAAACCCTTTACCTTCTCAGTAAGGGTAGTGTGTCAAATAAATGACTTGGGTACATCATCAAATTCAACTCCTCTTGTGTATATGCACTGTAACAGGATTGTATTGTGTTATGCTAACTGTTCACGCTTCCTTGACTTACTGGACATACTTCCTTACCTCTAGTGGATACATACTTTTTATCACTGATAACATTAAATATTAAGCCCAAAAAGATCATAAACACACAGCATTACAAGCACATATTTCACAGTGAAATCAAGCTTACTAGAGGCATGCACCTTTGCAATATGCCAACAAAAAATTGAAAATATTGAGGATTTGACAGACTTGTAAAATTGCTGCAATAGATATGTACCAGAAAAAGGGCATGGCCAACTCCTTGGTAGCCAACACTTAGCTTCACAAAAAAAAAAAAAAAAAAACTTTAGTAAAAAAAAAAAAAAAAACTTTTCTCAAAGACTTGCAAAAGTTAAATCAATTCATTGGTTGCCTTTTTTAGTGTACCTAAGATACTTTGTGCAAGTGCTAAGAGCCCTGCCACTGCCCATAAGACAGATACATGCCAAATGAAGCATACTCCCTTCAACCTATGCTAACCACTGTCAAACACGCAGTATTCCACCAAGTAAGAATATCGTTAAAAAAACAACACACCACACACAGTGCACAGCTGAAACAGATTCCAAGCCCTCCATAAAATAAAAGCTGACATCAAAATACGTGGGGAAGTTTCTAAAAGCATGCAGCAGAAGCATCTCGCTGATGAGTGGCAGCTTCCTGTTCCTGTACTTCAGCAGACACTGAATCGCTTCCCCAGTGTAAGAAGTCCTCTCCTCCCACAGCAGTTGCTCAGTCATTTTGCTTTAACTTCTGGCTGCAGCTCCTGTTTCACCTCCTGTACGCACAAGAGGCTACTAACACAAACCTGCTTGTGCTGAACTCAGTCATTCACACTCAGATGGAATAGCTCAAGAAGGAGAATGCTGGGGTCCCCTACATTTAGGTTGCCCACCTCACCCATTATACTTTTCTTAAGGAATAAAGATTCTAAAATTTTTTAAGTGTTTGGAAGTAGCCTTGAAGACTTCAGTTGGAATCAGGTCCTTCACAGCAACAAACATTATTTTTGTACGTTTCCCAGAACTACAGTTAACATCAATTAAATCATGCATAGCTGATGCTATTATTTGCATGTTCCTTCAAAAAGGAACAGAAGCACACAAATACCAAAAAAGGTGAGTTTGCCCAATCACTTGGCTCATGAACCCTGCCGCAGCATATAACTATAAACACTTGAGCATTGCCACAATTGTGATTGAAAAAAATTTAAGTCTGATGCTCCATCTAAGGCTGGGCTACCTTGCATCTCCATACCCAGCACATGATTGCAGCACTCAATCCTCCACAACAGCATCAGACCAGGCTACACAAACCTCTTTACAAACGCCCTCTCTTGCTTTCAGATAAGATCCTTTAACAGAAGTGATGAAGACAGAAGTTACAGGCCACGGTATTACAGAAGTTAGTCTTACTGTCACTTCTCTTCCCTTGTAGCAATAGAACTAGAAAAGAAAAATACCACCACTAAAAAGCTTACTATAAGTACATGTATTCAACAAGTTACTTAAGAAAATTTAGGCTGATCACATGTATGGATAAATAATAGTATTCTTTCCGTATGCGTGAATTTCACCTCCCTACTCCCATGCAACAGTTTGAGGACATACAGAGACTTACAAAAACCTTCGGGATTTATTACTGCTCTAGGTTGTTTCCACCATTGTGCTCGGTGTTCTCTGGCAGCATTAGGAGCATCAGGTTGGTTGTATCAGTCAGTTGTCAGTGATTTGCCTTAGTTCTTTCTGTTCTTTAGCAGATACATTTAGAAACTACAGACAATAACATGACAACTAAAGTGTTCGCTCTTTGAATTTAATGCTGTAACTTTTCAAGCGCTGTGCAGCGAGATGCTTTTCATCATTCATCTGCCCCCTGAAAGAGAGATGATCCGTCTGCTACGCAGTTCAGATTTTGCAAGAGCATGACAAAGTGCTCTTTTCTACAGTAACAGGAACCAATGAAAACACTGTTCCCACACAGCCTGCTTTTCCATGATTTATATAATGAACAGCTTAACCGTACTACCCTCATTAAGCACCTGATTTTTGAGAAATGTAAGCTGTTACACACCACTCCTACATCTGCTCCTAGCAACGAACAACATGAAACTATATTCCATGCTTGACGTTGTCATGGGTACTAACAGATCTTTTGCAGAATTTCATCGAGTCTTGGGTTTTTATTGCAATTCAAATACGGAGACTAAATAAAGAAAGCGCGTTCTAGTTTTGTAAGCTCTGGTAGCGGGTATGCCTTTCGGTGGGGTGTGTGGGAAATACAGGATATAAATAGGAAGAGGTAAGAATTTAAGTACTTAAATATTAGGTGTATGTGAAGTGTTGGTTTACTAGTTCCACCTGAACCAACTGCTCCCAAAAAAATAAAAACACACACGCACACGGCGGCCCCACCCCGCCCCGACCCCCCGGCCCGTGCTGACTGCACCCCCAGCAGCCGCGCTGCGGGCCCGGCCCCGCCTTCGCCTTCTGCGCCCCGGCCCCGCGCCAGGCGCAGCCGCAGGCCTCGGCCGGGCCCCGCCGCCCCCCAGCCCCGCTCCCGGTCCCTCGCGGGCCGCCCCCGCTCCCCTCTCCCCGGGGAAGGCCGCGGCCGGGCCCGGCGGGAGGAGGCCGCGGCGAGGCGGCGGGGCCTGGCACAAAATGGCTCTACGGCCTGCCGCTCCTCCCCCCGGCCGGGCGAGGGACGGAGCCGTAGGGCTCGGAGCCCCCCCCGGGGGGGAGCGGAGCGGAGCGGCGGGGCCGGGCACTCACCTGCGGCCCGCGGTGCGGAGGCGCCGCTCTCCCGGCACGGCAGCTGCACGGGCCGCGCCCGTCACATCGAGGGCGAAACGCCGCCGCGCCGCGCCGCCGGCTCCCGCGGGGCTCCGGAGGCCGGGGGTGGCCGCCGCCGTTGCTGCTGCTGCCGGTGGTGGTGGTGGTGGTGGTGGTGCCGGTGGCTGTGGTGGTTGTGGTGGCCGCCGCCGCCCCACGCCCCCCTCCCCGTCCTCCTGCCGGCCGCGCGGCCCCGCGCGCCGCTCCCGCCCGCTCTTTCTTCGCGGGGGCTCTGCGCTACAAAATGGCGGCCGCGGAGGAAATGAGCGCCCGCCCGCCCCGCCCCGCCCCGCGCCGCCCCGCGCGGCGGCTGCGCGCGCACCCGGCACCGCAGCGCACCGCACGGCCAAGGCCCCGCGGCCTCGGTGATCGGTGCTGGGGGGCGGTCACCGGGGAGCCCCCGCACCCCCGACCGCCTGCCCGCCGCTGCCGTTTCTTCGCCCGTTGGGGCGTTGGTTTGAAAACTGACGGTTAAACGGCCGCCCGGGCGCGGGGCAGCATGGGCCGGGCGGAAGGATACGGGCGGCGGGAGCGGCGCCCGCTGGGATGAGGGAGCCGCGGGAGGCGAGGCGAGGCGCCGCGCTGCGCACACAGCTCGCTGCTGTCCTCGGTGTGCCGCAAAAAACAGCAAACTGAGCGCTCCTGCCTCCACAGAAATAAAACTGTAGGGTTACAGGAGGATAATAAAGGCACCTTGTTCCCCTTAGTAGCACGGAGCCGCTGCTTTAAAGCGGAATTCATGATTCTGCTCTGCAGTGCCCTTACACCAAGTAAACACGTTCCCTCGCTGCCAGCGAAGTGTTACGGCTTCTGTACTCTGAAGTGAGGCTGCCAGCTGGGTCACACAGGTGTGGCTGGTTATAACTCACCGATTTTCTGTGAAAATGCTCTCAGAATCAGCCCCCTTGGCTGTGCTACTGGTAGCAAAAACAATACAATCACCACAGAAAAGATTCCAGCGTTCATATCCCCCACATTTACATCTATATAAACATTTTTTTTTTCAGTGAACAACTGAAACATCTTGAAACCCAAAGCACATGTAAAGAGATTTGTCATAGCTACTCAAAAAAAAAAAAAAAAAAAAAAAGTACGGATCATGTGAATAGTGACCACAAGAACAGAAGGCTTGAGTTAATTCTTTCAAAGCCTTATTTCTTTGTTTAAACTGAGGAAATATAAACCGTGATTGCTCTTTGGGGTTTTCTGCTTCTGCCCCCGGTTTCCTCACACAAATCCCTTGCAGGTGTTTGCTTTAAACGTTTAAGATACTGATTCACAGATAAAGCAATCACAGGATGTGGCAGCCTGGGAGAGGTCTTACAGTTCTATAATAGTCCTTAACGTGAACATTAACATAGTGAATTGACTTGTCCTCATGTACAAATTTAAACACTGCAATGCTAAAAATGCACGTAAAGCATATTGGGACTTTGTTCAGTGCTACGGGAATAAATATACTAACATCTGCACTGGCTTGCATTTACGGTATGGTAACTGGAGTAATTTTTTTTATGGTACCAAGATAACTCCTAGCAGCATTGTTTGTCCTCAGATGAAAATACCAATGAGAAAGCAAAACTCATAAAGCAGCACAATATAGATAATGTTAAGATTAAATAGGAACCAATATCAATGTGTACAGTACAGCTTTCTGTAATTAAATGCAGGAAATGTTTAAGGTGAAATTAACCATTTCATGAAGCATATTGTGTTTGCATCTCTTCCCTGTGACCTATGACACACCTGAACTGTGTTTTAAATTAATGCTGACTCTCCTACATTTGGCTTTGATGGAAAAGTTGATTAAAGTAAGAGGAAAAATGACTGCACAAGAACATCATTTGGCATTAAACTGACCCCCTTGTAATGGCACATAACGTGCTGCCTTCTTTCTGGCCCATTCTTACCTACCAGGCCTGCTCAGTGGATATTAATAAAAGTAGAATCCATTTTTGGTTTAAATCTGTTCATATTGGCTCCTCTAGTTTCATTCTGAGTTCCTTGAATGCCAGCATGTAGTTCATTCACTTAATTATTTTCCTTCTAGAAAGCTTGAGGCTTGACATTGTTTTTACCTGCTCAGGTCTGAATTTTTCACCTTTTGCTTTGACAATGGCACCAAGTGGAACAAAGCAACAATTAAGACACTTCTAAAGTTAGAAGGAAGCTGTTTGTTGCATATTCATGGCTAAGTTTTCCATCTGTTCTCTGCATGCCTTCACCTGGGCTGCCTCACCCTCTCCCATGCTTGTGTCCCTCCAGTGCTGCACCCTGCATGGACAGACTGATAGATGGATGGATGGACAGATAGATAGATGCAGGGCAACTCTGGCCCATCTGAGACCAAGGCAGAGCACTTCAGTATTCCTGCATCGCACCACTGAGTATAAAAGACTCATTAAATAAACTGCAAGAGATGGCAGTGATAGTCTGCAGGTCAACAAAGCTAAGAAATAGGAGGGGGAAAAAAGGTGGGGAAAAAAAAAAAGGAAGAAATAAAATAGTTTGGAATGCTGTTACATACATTTCTTAGCATTTTAAGCAAACTTAAAATGACAAATGAAAGGAATGCTAATCAGCTCCTCAAAGATTTGTCCTTGACCTGTAAGGACATAAGATGGAGGAAGGCAAAACGGTGGTATGCCTGCTGCAGGAGCAGAGCATGAGCTCTTAAGGGGCACTAGAAAATGTTGCAGTAAGCCTACAGATGTGGTGGAAAAATAAAACACATGGATTGCTGCACTGTGAAAAAAAAAAAAAAAAAAAAGTGGTATGGAGAGGTACTTCAGGTAATTAGCAGGTAGAGATTTAGACGCTAAAAACCCCGAATTTGAATTCCATGAACTCTCCCTCCCTTGCAAAAGCTTTCTGCATCCTAGAATGCAGCCTTAATATTTCCTTTATGCCCCCTGATAAGAGATTTCTAAGGATCTTACTGGAATTGCAATGTATTTTTCTTCTATTTCTATAGCAAGAGGTAATAAGAATTTCTTTAGAGAGCCTTCCCTTTTAATTAATGGTAATTTTTTATGATTTACATATAAGATCTCATGAAAGCATGTACATTGTTATACAGCTGATTTTAAAACTCTACTGTCCATGGAGTCAATTTGACAGCAACAGTCTCCAGGACTGCAGCACTTGTGATGCCACTGCACACCTGTGAGTTCCTAAATACAATACAAGGATTTGGGGGAGAATTTGGGGTAGGGCTGACCACACTGGTAAGTAAATTGCAGATGGTCTCCTGAAGACATCCCCTAAAAGGCAATGAATCAATGAATCTACAATTACAACCAAATGGTGACTCAAATTCAATTTGGGTTTGCGATGCTTGATAAATACTGCATGCTTGCATTTGGAGCAATTATTTGTATATATTTACTAAGGATATAAAGCCAGGTATCTACTATACCTATGTTTAAGCCATATAAAAGTTACAATGGTTTTAATATCACAAAGTTTTTTCTGTCTGAGAGGAAGGGAACGTTGTTATTATTATTATTAAGTATTGATTAGATTATGAGCTTTCCCTGACAAACACAGTTGCAAGGAAAACACAGATGGCTCTTAACACGGCTAAAACATTTTTTTTACTTATCAGGAACTTGATTTCCAAGGACCCGATTAATCCAGAGGGAATTTGAGGTTTAGGAATGTTAGATAACATAAATCTCATCTTCATTAGGAAAACAGCCTGTTCTTTGAGGTGTATTTTGTCTGCTGAACCCATCTGTAGACAACTGAGCATCAGTAGCCTAGTGAGAAAACCTGGGAAAAGAACAAATGCTCTTCCTAGACCTGAGAAAGACTCTTGAGGTGCTAAAGGTGTTCAGCAAGCCTGAATGCCCTGTATTATCCTGGCACAATGTTAAAGAATGTGGAGAGAAGAAAAAGCTTTCTCAGATCTCCCCCAAATGAAAAAGGTTCTAATTTTCTTGAAATGATGCTAATTGTCAAGCTAACCTGCTTTGGTACCTGAGTTAACTTTTTAAGGAGTAAAAAATATGACTTCATCTTTTGTCAACGAACAAAAACCTTGCTTTTTGCTTAAACCAACCAAAGAACAATTCATATTCCCTAGCAAGAATAAAAGTAATTTCAAATACATACTAAGCATGGAAAACACGCATCTGAAGGGTGAATGCCTCTGAAAAGCATTCAGGTGAGAACTATGGACCCCAGAATTACCAAGTATGATGAGATTTTTCTATCTTCTTGTCAAGATTTATGAATTTAAATTATTTATTTATTTATTTATTTATTTTGTCAAAGATCTGTTTTTTTTTTTTTTTAACTCACATACCCAACAAAAGTATTGCTATAAATATTGACCAACCAAATGTCAGATTTATGGTAGAAAGATCAAAGGTTTCATATGTTGGTAACAACACTGATATCTGGACAGGCTGAATTTAGAAAACATTTTTTAGCAGAAGAGTACATCAGTGAACACTGGACTGCTCTAAGTTTTAGCCTATTCCTAATAAAACTGAGCTACCATTACCAAATAAAAATGCACAAATCTGTGAATATTTTACACAAGGCACAAGCCTATTTCATTGTGATAATGGGAAGGTAACGCATAAACTTTCTGCAACATAATCTTACTTTTTGAATGATAGTGGGTGAAGTTCATTGTTCCAAACTGATGTCCTAATTTTTACTGACTGAATTTCCCAGAGCCGAGATTTCCAAGAAATGTGAAAATGTACCAGCATTGGGCAGTAGTTTGCTATTGGTTATTATGCTGCACATTAACTGCACTGAATTCAAAGCACAGCTGCCTACTAATGTTTAGTCATTTTCTGGTATGTTTAAATAACTTAACTTTGATCTGTACCATACAAGTTTCCTCATTATTTGTCTTGTGCAATTGCTGTTGTTTTGTTCCTTTACACATTCCTGCTATGCATTTGGATCTCCTCCTGGACACTGTCCAAGCAGAATTAAACAGTATAACAAAAGTCAGACAAAAGTACCTGGATAAAACTCGTTTGATTCTGTCATTTTGGGCTGGCCCAACATTACAGGTTGGTCTCCCACTCCTCTTGAGCTGGGAAACAGTTCAGCTGCTTATGGTTGAGAACAAAATAGCAGCAAGTCAGCTCGTTGGCCTGAGCTGTCATGAATTCACAAGGCCCTCTTCAAATTCAAACTCTTTCCGTCTGTTAGCAGATTAAAGATCAAGTGTGGAGAGATTAATGCTGATATTTGTAAAGCTTTAAATAAAAGGGAATCCTGTGTGTAAGAGCTACTTTAGAGGTATTATCATTTTTGGACTTTGCACACCTGCTGACATTTAATGTTATTCAGGGCTCTTCTTACATTATTGATTTTGTATTTGCATTGATGACTTCAAATTGTAATCGGTCAAATATTGCATTAAGAATGACGTGTTGGTATACGGGACAGCTGATAAACTGGGTTACTTGGTGCTGCCTCCGTACATCTGCGTGAGTCAGTCTCTGCTGAGTTTTGAGGTGGTGCAGAGCACTTCCAGTCGCAGAAGGTTGCCCAGGAACTGTGTGATGTTCCTCTAAAACAACCGCTTTTTATAGCTTAAAATCACGTATTTGTGGGTTTTGCTTGTACGGTAGATCTACTAATTGCTTACTGATGAGTCTTGCGGAAAGACTCCAGACGTGGTTTTGTCACCCAGGTTTACTCTGAGGTCCCTGTTGGCATTACCAGCTGCCCTGGCCACGCAGCCTTGTTAAAGACAAGCCGTGGCGCACGCCTGTTGCTGTTCAGTGCATCCTGAGGCGACTGGTGGATTAGTCCGCCGAAGGATTTGGCTGCCCACGGGATTAACCAGAGATTTCTGCTCCTGAAGACATCTGAGATGTCTTTTTTTGTTTCACTTATGCCAGTGATGTTGTTGTAATGGTGAAATCTGGGTTAACGGTCTTGCTTTCCAAAGCCGTGCTATTTTCCTGTGTAGGTTTTTACATCACAAGGGAAGATTGGAGCCTGATGCAGGTCCAGCTTGGGCGCTGCCTTGGTTTTACACTCGGTGTTTCCACACAGCGAGCTCAGGCGCGCTGGCGCTGCACACCCCGTGGCGCACACCCATCATCACACAGCACTTGCCATGCGAGGCCGCAATTCGCCCCTCGCTTCTTCCTAAAAGCCCTAAAAGTAGGGCTGCACGCTGCGGCACCGCCGGGGCTGGGAGGTCCCTCGGGGCCCTTTCTCCCCTCAGCGGCTCCCGCCCCGCCCGCGGCCCGGCCCCGCCTGCACCACGCGAGGGGCGGCGCCGGCACCACGCGAGGGGCGGACCCGAACCCGGCCCCGGCCCCACTCCCCAGGCTCCGGCTTCAGCTCCGGCTCCGGCTCCGCTCCCGGCCTCGCTCGGCTCGGCTCGGCTCGGCTCGGCTCGGCCATGAGCGCGGACCCCGTGGTGTTGGTGTCGGCCGTCAGGACCGCCGTGGGTGAGCGGCCGCCAGCGCCCAGCCCCCCGCGCGGTGTGCCCGGGGCTGCGTGCGGGCGGTGACCGCTCCCCTTCTTCCTCCCCCCCGTCCCTCTCTGTGTCTCCTCCAGGCTCCTTCAACGGCGCCCTGTCCGCGCTGCCCGCACACGAGCTGGGCGCCGCCGCCATCCGCGAGGCGCTGCGGCGGGCAGGGCTGGCCCCCGAGGAGGTGTCGGAGGTGGTCCTGGGCCAGGTGCTGGCCGCAGGTAGGGCCGCGAGCGGGGCGGGGGGGGGGGGGGGGGGGGCTCTGTAGGGGCTGCCTGCTGCTCGCTACGCGCAAATGAGGGGATTTCGTGGAAATGTGGGTGCAGGGAATTGTTTGCTTTGACACCGCCGTGTGCTTCGTCCAGGGTAATGTTTGATCAGAGCCACAGGGCAGACCCTCTGCTAAACAGTGAGGAGGAAAGTAAAGGAAGCGCTGTCATATTTAAAGCTGATTCGGGTTTATGCGAATCTGGCTCTGTGCTCTCCTTATCTCTGCCTTTACATACAAAAGAGCTGGCCTCGCTCTGGCCTGGGGAGGTGTTGATGAAGAACTTTGCCTTTGAATATAGTGCGCCCATTCTCTCTCTGCAGCAGATTGCGAGCGAGAATGAATGGAAGCTTTCATTTGCACAAATGCGCTTTTGGTTTCCAGGGGAACCAAAGGGGAAAGATGTCTATTCACAGTGCGCAGAAGACATCAAAAATAAGCCCTTCAGCTAGCAGCAGTTTAAATGAACTCATATCTTATACATGTGCAACAGGTTAGTGCCAATCTGAAATTGAATAAATGCCATTTCATCTCACCAGCAGTCAAAAGCAGAGTTGCAAATAAAAAAATTACGAGTAGCAAGTGGCCGAAGTCACTGGTCTTACCATCTGTATAAACGAGAGAGGTAACTGAGCTGCTGGGAACTTCCTTGTCTACCAACTAAAAACAGGAACAAGCCCTAAATGTTGGTGGAATTGGGGACAAGGCCTGCCTTTGCTTTCAGAGAGTGGACAAGGAAAACTGCTGTGTGTTCTTGCAGGTGCTGGGCAGAACCCTGTTCGGCAGGCGAGTGTTGGTGCAGGAATCCCTTACTCCGTGCCTGCATGGAGCTGCCAGATGATCTGTGGGTCTGGCTTGAAAGCGGTATGTCTGGGTGCGCAGTCCATAATGACGGAGGAGTCCAGCATTGTGGTTGCAGGAGGCATGGAAAGTATGAGCAAGGTAAAGCAAAAGATTGCACTCTCGCTTTCTGGCTTACAGGGAACAAACAGCAATCAAGTTATGTTGAAACCATGTGTTTCAAGGCTAGTGCTTTGGAGGCAGTTTCTGCCCTTGGAAATTAATTTACACATCCAAAAATGGTCTTTTGTTTTTTTTTTTAATGATACTGTAGCTACTTAAAAGGTGCCATTGCAAACGCACATCAAAAATTCCATTTTAATTCCCATCTAGCCCTCTAGTGATGAATTATTTGCTTGAGACAGCTGGCAATAGCGAGGGTTGCTTTTGTGCTGCAAGAGGCCCAAAGAATGAATAACTGGAAATGTTATTCTCTTGCAGACTAATTGTTCAGTAATTAGATCTTGGAAAGGAAGCAGAGCGCTTCCATTTCAGGGTTTTCAGCCCAAGGCTGTGTCATGGGTTGGTACTGAGCAAATGGTCTGATGCCAGGCAAGGGTGGGGTCTTCTGCCAGGGCTCACTGTCTGTCAGTGCCAAGGGTGATGGTGGTGTTCCCTGGTAGTGCAGTGGGAACTGTTTGGATGGACCCATGGGCTGCATCGCCCCACAGAACCATTTAATTCTACCCGTGCAGAGAAAATGTTTGCTGCTTGGTGAGCTGCTGCCTGGGAAATGCGGAGGCCAAAGAGTGTGCCAGCTGTCAGACCCTGGAGGGAGAGACAGATCAGGCAGATGGGGAAACTCATGTTTTGACTGGCCAAGGACCCTAATTTTCCCCTTACCATGATGCTCATTCTATACTGCAGTGTGAAAAAAGGAATTAGGGTGTTTGGGGCAGGAGGGGTATGTGTGTGAGCAGGGCTGCAAGAGAGAAAGGTGAGCTGGGATCTGGGATTGCTACCTGCAGCCCCAAGGTGGGGATCTGTCTCTGGCTGTGCAGCTGTCTTGGCTGTATTGTGTACCACGGATATGAAAGACTTAACTCCTTTTGAAATACTTCTTGCAGGCTCCTCATGTAATTCACATGCGAGCTGGGGTGAAAATGGGAGAGGCTTCATTGCAAGACAGTATAATCCGCGATGGCCTCACAGATGCATTTTATCAGTATCACATGGGTATAACAGGTAAGTGGTGGCAGTCCTGAAAATGACATGGTTAACTGTGAAGGGAGGAAGAACTCACTGTGAGTAAATTTCAGAAATCTGAATTGTCAAATAAGATGTTTCAGGCCATCCTTAAGTTGTAGTCATGAAAAAGAGAGTAAGCCCTAATATTGAAAGGTGTTGAAGGCATTTTCTGCTTTGTGTGTAAAAACTACTTTTTTTTTTTTTTTTTTCCCCCTCTTCCTCTAACTGAGCTAACGAAGTGTTGACCTGGAAAAATAGGTTTTTGAACTCTCTGGCTTGGGCCTCTTTGTACCTTGTCTCACTGCATCTTTTGCATCTGAGCAATTTAAATTAATTTCAGGAAAAGTAACCAAAATAATTCCATCTGTAACTGAAGCATTCAGCAGCACAGATTTATGATGGGAAGGAGTTACGTAAAGTGTAGTGTGGATGCACATGGTTCCATGTCCTCAGGTTATTGCATCCTCAGTGACACAGGCACCCAACTGCTTTTTCACTTCCTGCTTATGAAACAGTAACTTCAGAATTGTTCTCTCCTCTGAAATAGATGTTGGGAGGTCTGAGCATCACGATTCAGAAAAGCAAATAGAAAAGCTTGTTGACGTTTGTATTGAATTTGATATATCATCTGGAAGGAAATTGTATACAGAAATGTTCACCCTTAAACCAAAAATGTACTGGAGGATCATGAGCAAACAAAACAGGAAATCAGAATGAAAACTACTCAATGAGCTTAGCTGCTTGCTACAGCAAACATTAATGACTACCTTTGTACTTTCAATTTCAGCAGTTATTTTTGTTAATTTGCGTTGTGTTCTCGTTTCAGCTGAAAATGTGGCCAATCAGTGGCAAATTAGCAGAGGGGAACAGGACCAGTTTGCTGTACAGTCACAAAACAGAGCAGAGGCAGCGCAGAAAGCTGGCTATTTTACAAAAGAAATTGTTCCTGTTCTTGTACCTTCTAAAAAAGGTAGGTGTGAATGGAATGTCAGGAGTTGGCAGGGCTGATAGATAGGGCTTTAAACTAGAGTCGAAGGGGGAAGGGGCTAAAACCAGGCGCGCCGGTGAAGACCTAAGGGATGGTACGCTAGAATCAGAGGGGCTGTGTGCCAGTGAGGTCCTTTGGTCAGATCCACAAGGTGCTGAGTGTAAGGAGACGCACTTGAAATGCTTTTACACAAACGCACACAGTATGAGGAATAAAACAGATGAGCTAGAAGTCCTGACCCAGTCCCGCAACTACGACATCATCGGCATAAGCGAAACCTGGTGGGATGAGTCCTGTGACTGGGGTGTTGCGATAGATGGTTACAGGCTCTTCAGGAGGGACAGGCAGGGTAGGCGAGGTGGTGGGGTGGCGATGTATGTGAAGCAGGGGCTGGACTGTGTGGAACTTCAGGTCGGCGATGGCAAAGTTGAGAGCCTCTGGGTAAGGATCAAGGGACGAACAAATAAAGGGGATGTCGTTGTGGGAGTCTATTACAGACCGCCTGGCCAGGATGATAGCGCCGATAAATTATTCTTTACAGAACTAAGAGAGGCCTCGAGATTAACTCCCCTTGTCCTTATGGGGGACTTCAACTTGCCGGACGTTAACTGGGAGTGCCACACGGCTGACACGAGCAAGTCCAGGAGGTTCATGAAGCACCTAGATGATAACTTCTTGGTGAAGGTGCTAACAGAGCCAACTAGGAAAGGTGCCCTCCTAGACCTGTTGCTAGAAAACAGAGAGGGTCTGGTGGGAGATGTGGTGATTGGTGGCCGCCTCGGTCATAGCGACCATGAAGTGGTTGAGTTCAAAATTTATGGTGACAGAAGGAAAAGTGCCACCAAAACCTCATCCCTAGATATGGGGAAAGCGGACTTCAGGCTGCTCAGGGAACTAGTCAGCAAGGTCCCCTGGGAAACTGCTCTTGAAGGCCTCGATGTCCACCAGTGCTGGTCACTCTTTAAGCGATGCCTCCTAGAAGCACAAGATAAGGCAATTCCAAAATATCGCAAGTCAGGCAGGCGGGGCAGGAGGCCGGCGTGGCTGACCAGGAATGTTCTAATGGAGATTAGGCGAAAACAGAGAGTGTTTCGCTACTGGAAGGAGGGCCAGGCATCATGGAAAGAATACAGGGATGCTGTTCGTGTTTGTAGGGAGAAAGTTCGAGTGGCCAAAGCACACCTAGAGTTGAAGCTGGCTGTGTCTGTGAGAGAAAATAAAAAGGGTTTTTTTAGATATGTAAATGGAAAAAGGAGAACTAAAGAATACATAGGGCCGCTCCTTGATAGGGAAGGTCTCCTCACAGACGATGACGTAGGCAAAGCAGAGACGCTTAACGCCTTCTTTGCCTCTGTCTTCAATGCCGATGATGGGCTTCGGGACCCAGGGTGCCCTGAGCTGGAGGGCCGGGACGGTGGGGATGACAAACTCCCAACTGACCCTGAACGTGTGCGGGATTTGCTACTCCACCTGGATCCCTACAAGTCCATGGGTCCGGATGGGATTCATCCCCGGGTGCTGAAAGAGCTGGCGGATGTCATCGCGGAACCTCTTTCAATTATTTTTCAACGATCCTGGGAATTTGGAGAGGTCCCGGTAGACTGGAAGCTGGCAAATGTTGTGCCAATTTTCAAGAAGGGTCAGAAAGAAGACCCTAGCAATTACAGGCCTGTCAGTCTCACGTCAGTGCCTGGTAAAATCATGGAGAAGTTGGTTCTCGGTCTTATTGAGGCGCACCTGGGGGACAAAGCAGTCATTGGTCCCAGCCAGCATGGGTTTGTGAAGGGTAGGTCCTGCCTAACTAACCTGATTTCCTTTTATGATAAGATCACCCGTATGGTGGACCAAGGGAAACCAGCTGATGTGATTTTTTTGGACTTCAGCAAGGCTTTTGACACGGTTTCCCATAGGATCCTACTGGACAAAATGTCCACCATACAGCTAAATAAAAACATCATACGATGGGTGAGCAATTGGCTAACGGGCAGGGCCCAAAGGGTTATGGTAAATGGGGCTGCGTCAGGCTGGCGGGCGGTCACCAGTGGGGTCCCTCAAGGCTCCATTTTAGGGCCGGTACTTTTCAATATTTTTATAAACGATCTGGATGTAGGAATAGAGGGTATTTTGAGCAAGTTTGCTGATGACACCAAACTTGGAGGAGTTGTGGACTCAAATGAGGGCGTAAAGGCCTTACAGAGGGATCTGGACAGGTTGGAGAGCTGGGCGATCACCAACCGCATGAAGTTCAATAAGAGCAAGTGCCGGGTCCTGCACCTGGGACGGGGAAACCCTGGCTGCATGTACAGACTGGGCGATGAGACGCTGGAGAGCAGCCTAGAAGAGAGGGATCTGGGGGTCGTGGTAGACAGCAAGTTGAATATGAGCCAGCAGTGTGCCCTGGCAGCCAGGAGGGCCAACCGTGTCCTGGGGTGCATCAAGCACGGCATCGCTAGTAGGTCAAGGGAGGTGATTGTCCCGCTCTACTCTGCGCTGGTGCGGCCTCACCTCGAGTACTGTGTGCAGTTCTGGGCACCACAGTATAAAAAGGACATGAAACTGTTGGAAAGTGTCCAGAGGAGGGCTACGAAGATGGTGAAAGGCCTGGAGGGGAAGACGTACGAGGAACGGCTGAGGTCACTGGGCCTGTTCAGCCTGGAGAAGAGGAGGCTGAGGGGAGACCTCATCACAGTCTACAACTTCCTCGTAAGGGGGTGTCGAGAGGCAGGAGACCTTTTCTCCATTAACACTAGTGACAGGACCCGCGGGAACGGGGTTAAGCTGAGGCAGGGGAAATTTAGGCTGGACGTCAGGAGGGGGTTCTTCACAGAGAGGGTGGTTGCACACTGGAACAGGCTCCCCAGGGAAGTGGTCACTGCACCGAGCCTGTCTGAATTTAAGAAGAGATTGGACTGTGAACTTAGGCACATGGTCTGAACTTTTGGGTAGACCTGTGCGGTGTCAAGAGTTGGACTTGATGATCCTTAAGGGTCCCTTCCAACTCAGGATATTCTATGATTCTATGATAATGAGCCAATTTTAAATAGAAATTTGTTTGCTACTACGACTCCTGTAATCGGTGCTTTCCCAGTTATGCAGCCTGTTGTGTAAGCTGTTCTGTAAGCTGTTCTCTCTTTTTCAATTTCCAGTGGTTCTTCTTTAAATAGCCCTCATGGATGCAAAACCTGAATTTTTCAAGAAGTCACACATCAGTTGTTCTGTGCTCGCATTGAATAGATCCTGTGGGAAAAGTTCTGGCATTAGGCCTTTGAACTAGTGGAGGGCTTTCCTGAGACCAGTTTAGGTTTCATGTCATTTAACTACCAATTCCAACGACATTCCTACAACTACCACTTGGAAAATAGCATTCAGCTTAGACGAGAAGCTGTTTTCTTATGGAGAGCAAGAACAAGATCTGCTTTAGTACAACTAGACAGTATTGTATTTGTTAGTGTTTCAGAAAACCCCGCTGTCTGTTCTGCTAGAAGCTGCTGGAGGGAGCATTAATTCACACCGATTGGGCTCAGTCAGAATGGCTTGTTGGTAAAAGGAATGTGGCATAGATTCCTTACCAGCTGGTTGGTTGTGGCAGCTTTCTGTTCTAGACAAGTGTGTGTTTAGACACTTGGTGAGTTTAACGCTCCATTTTGCAGGTCCCATAGAAGTGAAAACAGACGAACACCCTCGGCATGGGAGCAACCTGGAAACAATGGCAAAGTTAAAGCCCTGTTTTCTGACAGATGGAACTGGGACGGTAACAGCCGCTAATGCTTCAGGTGGGTCAGTCAGGCTAAAACCAGAATGGAAAAGCTGGATGTTTCCGCTGAGTACACCTTAAAGGAAGCAACAGCATGTCTGACAACACAGGTGTAACTCATAAAATATAGCTGTGGAGGAGCTTGCTTGTCTTTGCTTGCTTTCTGTGAAGCAATACAAGTATTTGGACAATAACAGCAATATTTGATGGCGGTTACCCAGCAAATGCATAGCAGTTGTTTGTCATTCCACAGGTATAAACGATGGAGCTGCAGTTGTAATTCTAATGAAGAAATCAGAAGCTGCTAGGAGAGGTCTTATGCCTTTGGCTCGGATCGTGTCCTGGGCTCAGACAGGCATAGATCCATCCATAATGGGAGTAGGGCCCATTTCAGCAATAAGGAAAGCTGTAAGTAATTGTTTTTCTATGTATCCATTATTTAAAAAAAAACCTTTTGTAGTCTCTCTTTGTTTTCTGGCCATATCTTGTTTTTTTTTTTTTTTTCCTAGATTATAGGGAAAACTTAGTAGAAAAAAAGGAAGTAAGTGAAAACAAGACTTAAAATAATAGAAAGTATGTTAGATTTCTTGTGCTACCAGGCCAGTACCTACTCATTGAAAAACATTTTATAGATGTAAGAATAGAGTTCAGAAAATACACTGGTCAAATCTACAGAAGGCCTCAAATAACATAGGGGCCTAAAGGTCAAGCTTAGTGGAAGTGTGTACTAACTAAATTTGGGGATGATTTGGTCCTGCCACCATCTGATTCTGGTTCTGTGTCTGGTGAGGTTAATTTTCATATCATTGCCTAATTGTATTTGCAATGTAAGAGTGAGAAGGGTCAGCATGAGCTGACCCTTCAGGGGTCTTCATCTTGTTCAGATGAAACAAGGTACACTCCAGAACCACAACCACTGTGCTCATACTGTTACTGCACACACTGATCTACTGCATCCAGTCCACGTGACGAGATTTCCAACTAAAATACCTGGAGTGCAACTATTATGAGCAGCTCCTATGGTGCCACATTGCTTGCTAATACAGAAGTAGCCCATGGCAGCTCCAGGTGATTTGCTGAAACTGCTGTGAAGCTGTGTGAAAAGAACTCTTTTATGACAGGGACCGATTTGCTTTAGTGTTCCTTCGTAGTTTAATTTGTACCATGTAGACTTTGTATACTTTGTTCATCTCCAAAATGTCTCAGCAATGTAGAAACCAAATATGGTCACCCAACCTGTGGCTTTTAATGTGAAAACTGGAATCATAAAGCTGAAGTTTTTCCTTATCTAACCTCGAACTGCTCTTATAAATCAATACCATAAACATTAATTTTTGTACGTAAAACACATATTTCTAGTTTAAATTGTGGAATAAACACGCAGTAACTAGCACTACCTAAAATTTTATAGTTACTCTGAAAAAGTTCACTTAATATGAACTCTGTATGCGCGTTATCACATACTTCACACCCTCCTCAGTCAATTGCTTCAGAATTTCATAACAGTTTCTAGAAAGATTGACTAGACCATGCATTTTACTGTTGCGACATAATAAATCTTAGATACTTTTTCATATTGTTGTTAGAAACTGAGTGGAAGCAAAAACATGCCGAAGCCTGTACCAATGCAGGCAATTGTGGAAGTTTCTCATGTGAAAACATTAGCCACATTGTCTTCTAAAATAACACTATGGAAGACAGCTTCCAAATAAACGCAGGAGGGACTGGAGCAATTCCACTCCACCTGTGACTACCGGTCACTTCACTACTTCCTGTACTTGCTTTTAATCAGTTAAAACCTAGTTTTGAAAACTTTACTTGTTAAGGGCACCACGTGCAGTTTGACTCCCTGGAATTTTAGCAGCACCGATAGGTGTAAAAAATTAACCTTGATATTATAAAAGCAGCCAGCACATTTTAGCATGTTGTACTCTTGCAGACACCATGAAATTATGCTTGTTGTCAAAAGTTATCAACCATGGCTATAGGAAAACATCCTTTTTTCCATTAACTTCTTAGAAATGGTGGGTTTGTATCATGTGACGTGTCTTGTGAACAGCTGCATTGGGTGCTGAGGAAAACCTAAAAGGTCGTGAAAGCTTCTGTTTTGTTCTACCAGATTGACAAAGCTGGATGGACTCTGGACCAAGTTGACTTGTTTGAAATCAATGAAGCCTTTGCATCACTATCTGTTGCAATAGCAAAAGAATTGAAAGTAAACCCAGAAAAGGTAAAGAATGTATTTAAGGTAGTTCTGTGCAGCTGGAGTGCATTCCGAGTAGGCAAAAATGATGGGAACCACAACAGGCATTTCCTTAAGCTACTCAGCTGTGGGCTTGCTTTGCTAGCAGGCAAATTGTTTCTTAACAGAACAAGCCTGTAGCTTTACTACAGCAGATTTTTATGCAAATGTAGGTTACTGCTTGAGCATACTTATTAGCCTGTTTGAACTTGTTCCTGGAAGGGAATTTGCCCTTCTCTTCTATAGATGGCAAAAAACAGACATTACTCTCCAGTTCCTAAATTCACTGCTCTAGAGAGTAAAGGTGGATGATGAGATGGGCCCCTTTGGGAAAGACTGTTACTTTTAACAGCTTTTACAGACCCTGATCTAGTTTTCCTTTAAGTGTTTGTAAAGGATTCGGGCTTATTCACATGCAGGAACTATACCCAGTAGTTGAATTTCAGCGAAGTTAAATGACTTGATCTTCCGTATTGTCTTTTCTTACCCCCTCAGGTCAACATCCAAGGTGGAGCCATTGCTCTTGGCCACCCTCTTGGTGCCTCGGGTTGTCGCATCCTTGTTACTCTTCTACATGCACTGGAAAGAACAGGTGGAAAGCGTGGTATTGCTGCTCTCTGTATAGGAGGAGGAATGGGAATAGCTATGTGCGTTGAGAGATGAATATAAGCTGTAGTGTGCTGACTGGCTTTGAAAGAATTTACTAATAAATGTGTCCTGCAACTTACTTTTTTAATTTTCCTGAAAAATTAAAGAAACTTAATTCAACTGCTTTCTGCTGCTCATTAATATCATAGCTTTGACACTTAGTATTAATGGCAACTACAGGTGCTCATTTTTTTTTAAACACAGAGCCCAAAAGGACCAACATCCCTCTTATTGCTGGAAATTAATTTGTTCACAAAAAAATAGCAGCATTCAACCACTTGTTTTATTAACATTGTACGTACAAGAGTGGGAAGTGTAATTTAGACAAACATAAATAAAACCTAAGTTATTCTTCAAGTGCTCCAGAATGAACTGCATCCTCGTAGCACCCTCTGTCTTCTTTGGTTTCGGGGTGCAGTTTGATAAGATCATCAATTCTAAGAATAGTAATTGCAGCTTCTGTTGCAAACTTCAGGCTCTTAGTTTTAACCATGGTTGGCTCGAAGACACCAGCTTGTTTGTTATCGCGAGGTTTTCCATTGACCAAGTCGAGACCAATCCTAGAAAGAAAAATTATTGTTAGAAGGTGAGGTAGTACAGGTAAAAATAAGTTTGGAGCATCTTATTTAATTCTAGGTGTTAATGACACACAGTACAGAAGGACAGAGGGGGAAGGTTTCAGAGTTAACCCACACCTTTTTCAGATGCAAATCCAGCCTCGGTAAGCCAGCACAACACTTTTACACTCAAGTCACCAACACATTTCACTGTGAAACCTTCTGATTGATACTTGCCATTTCAGGTTTTTGCGATCAGGGTTAACTTGAGCCTCATTATGGAATGCTCTTAACTTCGCCACAAGATCTGTCGCATCTTGAGCAGCATTTACTGCCAATGTATTTGGAATTATTAAGAGGGATCTTGCAAATTCTGCTATTGCAAGTTGTTCACGTGATCCCTATAAAGAGAAAGAAGTTTAAAAAACAACTGCTGCACCACTAGATGAAGAATAACTGGTTTCAATAGTATGTGCGAGGTTTCAGAAGCAAAACATATTTAGGCCAAAAAAAACGTAGTTTAATTATCAGAGAGAGTAATTATACCCCCCCCCCCCCCCCCCCTTAAAAAGAGCATCTTACAATTCTGTAAGATAATTATATTTCCACAAATCATGAAACTGACTTCTGGTAGAAGAAAAACACTTGAGAATCCACACTGTCCCAGTGAAATTGTTACTTCTCTGTGCAAGACTTACCATACTGGTTGCGTAATTTTCCAGGTATATGGAAAGGGCTGCCTCTACAGCACCCCCACCTGGAACTACGGACTTGGACTCCAACACCCTCTTAACCACGCAGAGAGCATCATGTATAGACCGTTCCATTTCATCACACATGAAGTCGTTAGCACCTCGTAAAATAATTGATGCTGAAGTACGAGCCTTTGTACTATGGAAAAAAAGGAGTCAGAAGTCAGTTCTGTTGAACAGAACATGAATTAAAACTTTTCTTGCTAAAAACTCTTTTAAGAACAGTTCAGCGGACCCACATGTTTCCAACATTGGAAAGAAGTATCTTAAGAACGTTATACTTCCTCAGAGGATACATACATCCAGAGGAAGTCAGTATTTATTTTAAATTCTAAAATGTAAGAGCCTGATTAGAGTTTTAGCCTTTCAAAGATACTTGAGAAAAGTATGACAGAAGATATTTTTACATCATATTGGAGGAGAATATATTTAAATACCAGGAAAAATATAAAACTTCATCAATTTAGTGTCTTCAGTCTCAGGACAGGTGTGGAATGGGAGGAAAAGCACAGGAGTGATACAGCATGAGCAATCATGTAAGGGATACCAGAAGCAGTGGAGAAGTTATTACACAAGTATGTTCTTCTGAAAGAAACTACAATTCTCAAGTCTTCTGGTAGCTGACAGCAGCAGCGTGCTAAAACTTGCAGGGAGAACACCCCACGGATCAGGATTTTGCTCAGGTTTTTAACAGCTTTTGCTCCTCCTACCAATAGAACAACTTAACTAACAGCCTTTTAACTGTACTCCATTTGCTACTACCACCCGGACGACTGAATCAATGCAACCAGTGCAAATAAACACCGCTTTCCATTATGAAGGAGGAGATTCAGCTTTTACCTCCTTAATTAGATGAAATGACTCAGCCAGTACCTACTGCCCTTCGCTGCCTGTAAAGGGAACCCAGTGTGACTACGCTGCTAACAGTTAGCTAAAGGAACACAGTGTGAATCCTGTAATGTCCCCAGTAATTTCATTAGATTTTAGCATACATTTTAGAGGTTTTTTTGTTTGTTTGTTTGTTTGTTTTTTAGTTTACCAGCAGAATTTTCAGTAAAGCCTATCTAGCAATCTGTCTGATACATTATGGTTGATGAGACAGTTGTCCAGCCCCAGCAGGCGTGTTCAAATACTCATACTTTCACCTCTAATTTGCAGTGGACTTGTATGCTCTTTCCTATGCACGTAACTACTCATAGCACTGACTTAGCATGGAAGCAAATAAAGGAGATTTTTATCTCAAAACATACACGGAACTATTTTAAAAGGGGTCCTTACTTCTTGATTAAGATCAGCTCATCATCACAGATTCGCTCTTGAATCACCTCTTCCGCCTGTCCCAGCATTAATGCCTCAAAACTCTCCTCGCCTTCAAGGTTTGCAAGGGTTGAACATACAGTTGCTTTAACAAAACAAAAAGGTGAAATTAGCATTCAGTTCCAACACATTCTTTGCAAACTTCTCAGAAATGACATACAGTAAGAAAAAAAACAAAAAAGCAGAATACGCAGATTCATTAATTCTCAGTTAGCAAATTCAATATTGTCCAGTTTATAATCAACATTACTGGTTTTACTCCATTTTCATACCACTTTTCCAAAACTAGTACAACTTCCTGTGCTTTACCACAATGAAAATGCTTTCCTGCAAATTTCAAGCTTGACAGATAACATCTGCGCGGGAACAGATTTTCAGTATGTATTTAAAATATTTAAGACAAATGAAGAATTCCTACCCATGCTAAGTACATAACACAAAAATAACTCTCTAAACAGTGAGTTTACTTTTGCAGGTATGCTTAACAAAGACCTCAAAAGAATAACTGATTCTGGTTTCCACTTGCAGAAGAAAATTTTTCCAGTGCCAGGCAACATTTTTTCCACCCACTGTAAATTCTCAGCAGTCAACTCCTACAGTACTCAAATACTCTGACAGAGCGCTTACTTAAAAGCAACAGTAAAGTTAAAAACTAACAGGAGTGCCTCAGCTCTACTCATCCTCTACTTGCATGGCCTGCATGTTAACAAGCTGTATTTTCAAAATCAGTTCCTAATACCTTAACAGCAGTTTTTATGTAAAAATAAATCCATATACACATACCTCCTGATGCCTTAGCAATCCGCTTAAGATCCTTTTTTACAACTCTTCGTACTGCCATGGCACCAGCATCAACGAAGTATTTCAGACACATGTCATCAATACCTCCAGTGGTGAGAATAACATTAGCACCAGTGGCCAAGATCTTCTGGATTCTTTCTTTTGTAATATCTGATTCTCTGCAAGGAGAGAAGTTATAGAAGTTATCGAAGTTGGAAAAGACTTTTGCAATTACTATTCAGTATATTTGGGAGATGTTAACATTTAAAACGTTTTTGCCTCTTGCCTTCAGTGAAAATTACATCAAGCCACCCCAACTGAAGAGACCAAACAAGCCTACAAAACCCCGCTGGCTCAGTCAGTCAAGCTTCCACAAACCTCTGTCTGATCTGGTCCAGCTTCTCAGGGTCTGAGATAACAACCTGCACACCGAGCTTCATTTTTGCTTTCTGCAGGCTGAAGTCAAGGCACGCGATCTTTGCATTAACTATTCTCTTGGTCATACCTGAGAAGAGGGAGTACACAAAAAAAAGGATGTCAAACCAGGTTAGCAGATCCTCAATTTAGCATTCAAGAACAAAATTTAATGCTTTCGTTTTTGCAACCCCAAGTTTTAGAACTTACACGCTCAGTCAGGATCCATGCAAAAAGACTAAGAGGCGAGAATTCACACAAAAGCTTTATAAAACATAGCATGTTCTTACCTTGTGAGCCTACCACGCAGTTCAGAGCATAGCCATTCACGAGAATGCTCTCTTTTTGGCTGCGACCGTGTGCCTTCAAAACGTTAACCGAGTTGATTGGATACCGAGCCTGACCCTTCTGGTCTGTGTATTTAACTGCCATTGCGGCATCCACCACCATATTGGCAAAGAAATCACCATCACTGAAGTGCTCAGTTAAGGTTAAAACCGAAGCTGAAAACTAATATTATGCTTAAGGAAAGGAGGGAAAAAAAGCAGAACACACTACGGAAGTGCTATGCTTAGAAGCACAAAAGAACATGTATTTAAAGGATACATTCCTATAATCTTAGAGGACATTGATGTTTTAGCAGCATTAATTAGGCATTCCCTGCCCAGTTCGTCCGTGTTAATAGTAAGATTTTCATTGATGTAGCGAACTGCTTCCCTGCAGAATAAGACAAACACTGGTGAAGAATGCTACTCCCACAAAAGAAAAAAGTCTCACATTCCTCAACCTTCCAAATGTGAACATAGGAACTAAGTAAATTTGCCTTCTAGGACATTAAAGATGACAATTTTATGTAATGCTATATGAGTTCCAAATTAAAACTACAACAAAAACAATAAATGTATCTACTTGGCACCTAAGAAATCTATATTAATGCAGTCATAAATACAGAAATAAACAAAAAGCATGCAGTTATTATACCTTCAAAAGGCAAAATACTTCAATTGTATCAGTTTCTTACTTGCAAGCAAGTCTGTATCCACCAATAATGGAGGTAGGATGAATTTTCTGTTTGACGAGTTCATCTGCATTTTTTAGAAGTTCTGCAGCAATGATTACCTGTTTGAAAATACAAATATCAAACACGGATATCCCATATTAACAAAACAACTACTCATTGTATTTGAAATCAGAATCACTGGCTTTCAGGAAATGGAAAAAAAAAAAAAAGATGAAAAAACTGCAGTGACTTCCACTCCAGAGCCCCAGACCTGTATGGACACCGGTATCTCTCCACACGAACACCCCCCCACCTTATCTACTATGTAACCTACTGCAAGAAAACTCTTATTCAGACATCTGCAGATTTCTTCATTCTGCATACTTAATCCACATTGCATCAAGATTCATAACAGATGAATCAAAAGCTGCACTGTCACCATGAAACACTGCCTTTTGGTGTATCTGTCTGTAAAACTCTTCACATACCACTGAGGTTGTCCCATCACCAACTTCTTTGTCCTGTAGGTCAGCCAGCTCACAAAGCACTTTTGCAGCAGGATGTTCCACTTCCAGCAGTTTCAGAATGGTTGCACCATCATTAGTAATGGTCACATCCTAGTTTTCAGAAAGCAAACGTTAATACAAAGTACACGTCTATGGCTTTTACTGATGTCTTTCATTGCAAATATGAAGAAGAGTAATTATTCTTTGCAACCACCCATAAAATAATTTATAAAAGAAATAGTAGAGTAGCGAATAGCTTCTAATATCATAGTTGATTATTGCAGTCTGTAGTTAAAGTTTCCTTAATTTGTTTTAAGTGTAAATGCAAAATATGGATTATTATTTTAAAATTCCTACAGTTATTTGAATTTGTTTTTATGTTGTTTCTTACAACGTAGAGATCAGGATAAACAAGTCAAGACCACCGTGAGGCCTGCCTAGTGGTGCTATTCATTCCCTTATTCCAACCAATGCTTAAGTGGTGACAAAAATTTACATGGGGAAAGGAGACAATTGTGCTACGACAAAAGCGACACAATATGAAACACCTGATAGCAAGCATGCTCAATCCTCCCCAAATTCTGCTCTCACTCCCTCTCAGCAACACACAAAATCTGAACAGGTACGTGCATTATCAATCAGATGGGTAAAACGCACTAGCTGGAAGCAATTAATAATACAAATCATTTTGGCACTTCACAATTCAAGAAAGCTCGCTTACCCCAATATCATCCACCAGCATCTTATCCAGACCAACTGGCCCAAGAGAACTTTTCACAATGTTGGCAATAGCAGATGCAGCAGTAACTGTACAAGGGAAAGAAAAAAACAAAACCAAAAAACTTTCTGATGATTTAGGTTTACAGAATATGTGCCAAGAACCTGTGTTTTCAGAGACTTTTTTTTAAGCTAAAGTGACTTTAGAATTACGTTTTAGCCTGGCTAAGCTGCAAGATGGCTTCCTGCCTTTAGAAGTACCAAATGCAAATAGAGGAGCGTGTATCAAGGCAGACACGGACGAACGGTACCGCCATGTAACAACTAATAACAAGTCTTTTAGCCTCAATTAGGTCTGTGACTGGAAAAAATATTTACTCTTTAACAAAATATTTTACATTAAAAGTGAATGATCTTTAGTCGCCGAAGTATGACCTGCTAAGATAGCGCCTTGTTTAAACGATGTTCTGCCAGCTTCATATAGGAAAAAGATACGATCAACCTTTTCCTTCAGACCGTGGCATTTTTTTCTCTATCCCACAAGCATAGCCACTTCATCTGGAAATTGAAAAAGTGGTAGTATAATGGGAAGAGCTCGCACGTAGACCCTCACTCTGAACTTCAGACGATGCAGGAATTTGTTTCCTTTTAGGGCAGCAGCAGCTTTTGAAAGGAACCACCCTTGTATCGCCAAAATCGCCACTACCAGTTATAGATTAGCGTAACTTTGATTTTAAACGTCCTGAGTACGGCATCAGAATGCAACGACTATGGTAATGATACAGGCCCTGAGGGCCCGCAGCGGGCCCGCCGGAGCACATGGCGGCCGCGCCAGGCCGCCCCCCCCGCGGCTCCCCGCCGCTCTGCTCCCCACACGGCGCGTGCGGCGGCCGTTACCGTTCTGCGTGCGGATGCTGTCGCCGCTGGTGCGCTCGCCGAAGACCGCCAGGGGCCCGTCCATGGCCGCCATGTCCGCGCCGTGCAGCGCCGGCCTGCAGCGGGCACAGCCTGCACCGGGCGCGCCCAGCCGCGGAATGGCCGCCGGCCCGCGGGGCACGACGGGACCCCCCCGCCGCGGCGGGCACTCCAGGCGGAGGGGCGGGGCCACGCCCCGCCTGGCCAATCGCAGGGCGCGGCGCGGCGCAGCCTCGAGCCGCGATTGGGCCGCGCGGTGGAACAAAGGCGGCGGGCGGCGGGCGGGGCGGGGGGGGCTTCCAGGACCTTCTAGAAGATGAAGGGCGGGGCGGGGCGCTCGCGCATGCGCGCTGGCTGCTCGCAGCCCCTCCCCTCCGGGGCAGGGTTACGGCCGCCGGGGGGGGAGGTGCAGCCCCGCGTGACGTCACCAAGCGCGGGCGGAAGTGCTCCCGGTGGGCTTCCGGGGCAGGTGCCGGCCGCACCCAAGATGGCGGCACCCAGGCGCCCCTGAGCAGAGGGGAAGGGAAAGGAAAGGAAAGGAAAGGAAAGGAAGGGAGCGGAGCGCGGCCCCATGGCGCTGAGCGGCCGCTGCTGCCTGCTGCTGGCGGCCGGCAGGCTCCCGGCACGCGGGGCGGGTAAGCTCGGCCCTTCTGCGCCCCTTGTGCGTGTGCTCGGGTTTGTGTTATGTGTGGGTCTTAAAACACGGCTGAAACGTCATGTGCCTTTAACTTGTAGTTTACAATCCGCTTCGCATGTCAGAGAATGAGGCTGAGCACTGATCATTTTGTATCATATTTGTTCTACTATTTGTGCTATACCTACTTTTTTTTTTTTTTTTTTTTTTTTAATGTTCCTCAAGGTTTTCGTTCTGCAGCGACTACAGCGAGCGTCAAAGCAGAGCCTGCGGCGGACACGAGTGACAATGACGTTGTCGCCCCGGACTTCACCAACAGGAACCCTCGGAACCTGGAGCAGCTGGCCCTCGCTAGGAAGGAGCGGGGCTGGAGGACGACGTGGCCCAGGAGGGAGTTCTGGCACAGGTGAGGCCGGAGATCGCTAGCAGGAGCAAAGACTCCAAAAGAAATAACAATTTTTAAAAAATACCGTGTGAAATCCCTATGAAATGCACTTTTTGGGTTATTGAATCAGTTGAAAATAACTACGCTTCCAGCTGGGGATTCAAAATCAGAACGTTAGACTTTAAGAGACTATATGACAAACCTAACGTTATTTTTTGACTGGAGCAGTTTGCCTGCACAAGCACCAATGCTACCCTGTACGAGCACACAGTGCTTGGTTTCGGTGTGAGTGCTGGTGGTGTGAAGGAGTGTCAGGCTGTGCACGTAATTGCTCAGGAGTCACTCTTGGAATTTCCCTCGGTTCAACTGGTAACATGATTCCTGTTTATATCTTAATGAAGTAAAAAAAAAAAAATAGATAAAAAAGCGATATTAAGAAATTGTTAATATAATAACAGTTGTATTGCATCCAATTTCATTTCACAAAGCAAGTAACTTAAGAATTTCAGTGTGTTCTCTTTGTAGACCTGGAAAGGACGTCATCTCCCATGTCGCTTCTTTCCTTCACCCAGATTACGGCTGGAGCGGACGCAGCATTACGTAGAGGCCTTCGTTGAGCGCTGTAACGGAGATGTTGTAGTGTCTGCCTCTACTCGAGAGTGGGCTATAAAGAGACACCTGTACAGCCCCAAGGGGGTAACGGCGTGCAAGAACCTCGGCCGTGTAATGGCACAGCGCTGCTTGGAAGCAGGAATCAACTTTGTGAACTTTAAAGCTGTTATTCCCTGGGAACGTCGTTGTGACTCGGCAAGTACCCATCTCCTTATACTTGTTTTGACTTTTTTACCTTTTTAAGCATTGATTTACTCTTCTCACTATTAATTTTCTTTTGTGGCTTGACTGTCCCTTCTTGTAACATTCAAAATGGTAACCCTGACGAGCTCCAATTCATGGCATTGTGCTTCAGTGAGGCTGTTAGCCTCTGACCCACCACAGGTATTTGATCCTGACTGCTTTTCTCTGTATTTATTCACATCTCTCTCTCTTTTCAACAAGATTCAAGAGTTTGAAAAAGCTATGAAAGAGGGCGGTGTTGTTCTGCAAGAGCCACGAAGAATTTATCTGTAAGATGGAGATCATCTGGAAAACTTTCCAAGGAAAAAAAATCACTTCTTTTGGTGTGTACAGGCACAGTGAAGGTCCAGAAATGGAAAAAGCTGGACCGTAGTATCTACTAATAAAACATTTTTAAATGGATTTGTGTCGTATTCTTGATTCCAAAACTATCAATGCCTTTCTTCTAAGGCTAGGCTAAACTGTTCTCATGGTTCAGCCTTACCGCTGGTCACTCAAATACCAGATTTTATTTTGTAAATCAATAATTTTTCAACAAATTTTCATTATTTCATTTGTGTTGTTTCAACCTGAACACTGGGAAGGTATTTGTTAGGTATTTGACCCTTGTATGCTGGCAGTCTAATTTAGCAGATGGCCATCAGGTGAGCATTTACTGTGGTCACAAAGTTACATGCTAAACTCAGTAAACACACAAAACCAAAAAACAACACATAAGTTTGCATTCCCCTAACTCATCTTTGCAGCCTTCTTGCAACCCTTCCCAGGTCTCGGTGCGGAGGTGCACGCTGTAGGTGCAAGATGCCCGCTGCCCCTCTCGCCCGTCCCCGTCCCCCAGCTGTGTCGGGTGTCGCGACCCGCCCCTATATCGCAGCCCGCTTCCCCCTTCCCGTTCAGCCCCGGGGCAGGCGCGCAGGCGCTGGGGGCGGAGCGGAGCGGGGCCGTGTCCCGGGGTTTTGGGGTCCCGAGGGCGATGGACGTGGGGGCTGCGGGCTTCGGGCGGCTCTTGCCCGCCCTGCGGGACCGGGTCTGCAGCGCCGCCTTCCTGGGTGAGCGCCGGGGCCCGGCAGGGTGCCCCCGTGGGGCCCCCCTGTCGCAGCTGTAGGCTGCTCGGGGCAGCAAGCTGCTGGTGCTGGCTGAGAGTGAGCCCCATGGGCATGTGGGGGTGTTTTTGTGCTTTTCGGAATGAGAGCCTTGGAGGCTGCTGGAAGGAAAGTGGGGACATGCAGAGGGAGGCATTAAAGCAGCCTTTGCTTTGGAATGACCCCCGAGGGAAGGGGAGAAAGCAGAATGCTGCTCACACTCACTGTGTTACATGCAGGCGGTGAGGGTGCTGCCCTTCGCTCACCTTGAGAAATCGGCCAGGGAGTGAGAGGGTTTGCTCTTGCAGCAGTTCATCCCTTTTTTTCTTCTGGACCTGCTGTTGGGTTTAACAAAGAGGTTGTGGTGAAGAGGGATCCTTCAGAGATCCTTGGCCGGGTGCTGGCGGAATGCACGCCTCATATTTTGTTTATTTTGCTTTGTTTTGGTATTCTTTCTAACAGGCCTTGATATGGAGTTCACTGGCTTATACTCGACTGTCCTACAAAATAACCAGCCCAGGTAAAGCTGCTGGACTTGAATAGCGAGGAAGAATTGCTGTTCAGGCTCTGTGAAAGCCAACCTGTGCATTGCCACAGTTCTCACTTTCCTTCCCCTTCCCTCACCCCGTGCTTTGGGTTTTGTTTTGGTAGCCTGTTTGATTCCCCCGCCGAGCGGTACCTGAAGGTCAGGCAGAGCGTGCAGCGCTTCACAGTCACCCAGCTCGGTAAGTGCTCCACAGGGAGCAGTCCCACCAGGGTCCCCTTGCTGGCTGCTGAGCCCTTGAAGCCCTACCTGTGGATTCTGTTCACAGAGCCATTTGTTGGCAATGGTAGGTTGGTTGGTTTGGTTCTTTTCTGATGTTTCTACTAGCAGCTTTTTAATACTGTAAATAATTTAAAGTCAGGTGGGCCATATGCTTCTTACTGATCTAAAGCTATTCATATTTAAATATCCCAGGTACAAATACAGAGCTATAAAAAACAAGGGTGCAAGCAAGAACTAAGTGATAGCAGCTCCAATTCAAGGCTGTCGTTGACAGTTGATACGATGTATGTGTAAGGGGACTGTGAGAGAGAAAAACAAAGGGTGGTATTTCTGATGTTCCTAAAATGGAGGGAAAAAAAAAGTCAACAAGAGAAGGGAGCACTGGCGGAGGGCTACTGAAAATTTTCTTAAGAACCAGTTAAAGGTTAGGAGTGAAACTCGGGAAGTGTTTTAAATATTCTTCAAACACTTAATCTACGTAAGATCTTAATGTGCTTTTTAAGGATTAATAGGAAAATGAGGACCTAAATACCCAGCTCCTTATACATGCTTTTGTAGTGAAGCTGGACCCACTGGTCTACGTGTGCGTAGTTGGAGACTTTTGTCACTGACTCCCCTCTTCTCACCCCTTGCTCAGTCTATTTACTGCTTAACCAGACCTGACTTCTTGCTTAACTGAGCGCTGAAGAGCTTTTAGGGCTGTCAGGGAGCTGAGGAGTGGCCTGGCAGTTTGTGTAAAGGTTGCAGTGTGGTGTTAGTAAATGAGAAACACACTCCTTCAGGGATCTCTCACATCACTGATTTCATTTTCATGGTATTGTAGACATCAGCCCAACATCACTATTTCAGTTCAGGTCTCTCTTTCTTGCAGGGCTGGCAATATTCACAGAAGAAAATTCAAACAAGTAAGTAAAAAGCATCCTTTCCACGTAGACTTGGGCTTTTCTGTTAAAACGAAGGCAGCGTGGTTGAGCTTTTATGCAGAAATCTCTTGGGAAGGGCTGTGTCATTTCTTGTAATCATCTTCTAGAGATTTTTTCTTTTCATTTTAGGTATGTGGTGCATTTATACAACTTTTTTCTCTTTCCGTCAACGTTGGGAGTTACGGATGTTGAATTCGCCCTCTCTGCATCTAGCATTCAATTCCTGTCTCATTACGGCTTTGACTTTAATAAGGTATGTAGTCTCTATGCCAGGAATCTAGAGCAGAGGAGGTCTGTGCAATTCTAGGAGAAACTATGATTAATATCTCTAAATGATACGTTCTTGGGGTAGGCAGCTTCTTCCTGATGTATGAATCCATTGTGTGGTTCATTAGCAGGGAGAGTGAGCACTGGTTTTCTGAAGGGCCTGAGAGGCAATATCCACATATTTGTCAGCCTAAGACAAATTCCCCTATCCCCAAAGATGAAAACACAACTCTTTTGAGCTTAGAAGTCGCTAAACAGAGCCCAGTGGGAGTTTTTAACTTTCCATGAAGGTGGAGGAGTCTCAGTGTACCTGTACCTTATGCATTGCCATGCTTCCCATAAACTGAGGCTGTTAAATAAGAGCACTGTTTAGCAATTTTGGATAGGTCGCATCATATGTTGGTATCTTGATGTTTGAAGAATCTCAGTAAAGGAAAGGTAAAAGCAGAGCAAAAAAAAAAAAAAAAAAGGTATCTTCCTTTATGAACAAATACATCTTGGATTACCTACAGTTAATGTTTTTGGAGAAGATATTTTGAGAACGAGAATCACCAGCACTTCCTAAATACATGTCAGTTTTGGAACTGGCTAACCTGCTATTCTTTAATTTGGTGCAAGAAAGTCCAGGGGAGATTAACTAACCGTTTTTCTCCCTTCAGTTCCTGAAAGATGGAATCCCGTACATGAACGAGGTACAGGAGGAGAGCCTAAGCCAGCATCTCTCAGAGGGCAGCTGGAGAGTCTGCAGGTGAGCGTTACTCAGAGGGGTGGCTCCTGTACTAATGCTGTTGACAGCTCTCCTTCACCCAGATCATGTTTTGTAAATCAGTAAAATGTTGATCTGGATGCCTTGCTGCCAGTTCTTCCTGCATGCTGTGGTCTGCCCAGAGGCGGACTGAGATCACAGAACCACAGGCTCACTGAGGTTGGCAGGGGCTTCTGGAGGCTACCTGGTCCAACCCCCTCCTCAAGCAGGGCCACCCAGAGCTGCTTGCCCAGGCCCACGTCCAGGTGGCTTTGGAGGATCTCCAAGGGGAGTCACCCACACAGTACAGAAACACGCTTCCTGATGTTTAGATGCAAAATATCACAGGGTACAATCTGGAGAGTTGGCTGGATATTTGGGAAATACTTCTGCATTCCTACAGCAAGGCATGAGTCTCAGCTATAAAATGAACAAACAAAAATATAATTTCTCTCCCTCTTTTTCCCTGATCCTGCTTTAGTGCTGTGGGCAGGGATGTGATGAAGAAGGCTATTGATGAAGTGACCAGGTGGATAGTAGCAGCAGAGGAAGGGGAGACCATGATTCTGAAGGATCTGAGCGGTATGGAACAGGGCGCTTCCCTTGGGTGCTGACAGGCTCTGAGTGGCTTCATCACTGCTGAACATCTGTGGCTGCTGGTGTCCTTTGCTTCCTGTTCTCTTAAACAAGTCTCCTAAGAATGAAAGCACACGTGCCCATCCTGCCTTTACAGCCCTCTGCCTCTGCCTCCATTCTTGTCAGGAATTCGTCTCTGAGCTCTGCTTTTCTGCGCTATTGTGGCGTTGGGTCTTCCTGTGGTGGAGGTGCTGAGATGAGGAGAGCTTGTTTTGTAGTAACTGGCTTCTATTTTGTGCTTCTTCAGAATAGTAAGTGGAGAATTCGTAGGTGATCTGAATCAGGAGAACTTTGGGCTTGTTTGCAAGCTGAGAAGTCTCTGTGCTATTTTGGGGGAGAAGAAGTACATGGAATCATAGCAGGGGCTAATTTGTAGGTTTGTTCATGGAGACCAAACCAGGTCAGGGGGTGAAACACAGGAAAAGGTTAGGAAGGACTCTGATACTTTTTTTTTTTTTCTTCCCCTCAGTCCAGTCCAAGAGTGTGAAATGCAGAGGGTAGAGAGTGTGCTCAGTTTCGTATTTACTACACCTGCTGTAGTAGATATGATTATGAAACTTTATTTAAGCAATGAGACTGATTAAAGTGTCCTTTAGCATGCTGTTCGTAAAACAACAGGTTAATTTGTTATCAGCCACCTCTCATCTGTGCTTGGCTTCTGAGTGTGTTGCTCTGACACCTTTTACAAACACAGCCAGTCTTTCTCAGAGCGCTCATAATTACCTTTCTCCCTCTTCTTGTTTTCAGTTGGTCTTTTGCTTTCCTCTATGTCCTCACAAAGGCTTATTTGACTGAAATTCTCACTGTGACTTTTTTTTTTGCTGTCATGACGTGAATAGGAATGTACCAAAATCATACATTCAGGCCTATTTTTTGTACAGTGGAGGAGAAAAATCTGGTCAGTCCTTCTGTCTAGAAAAAGTGTTTTCCAAATAGGCTTCTCTGCCCCTCTGAAATTGTCACTATTTCTTTTCTGCCTTAGGCTCTCACATGCTTGAAGTTCAGCTGGTTCTGAGACAAGCTCTCCAGGATGTTTGGACGCAGCCTCTTGAAGATGATGAGGTGAGCTGGAAACTTGGACCTTTTGAAGAGGGGATTTCCATCTAGATAGATAGAACTGGTGTTCCTGTAGAGGCACCAAAATGTTGCTTGTACTTTTCATGATAGGGGGTCCAGGAGGAGAAAACAAAACAAAAGAATGTACTGGGCAGTGCTGATTTTGGATCCCTTTCCTTGGCATATTGCAAAATTGAATAACTTTTGGTTTCTGTTTCACCTGTAGCCACAAAATACATTGAGCTGTGGAAGTACTTGTCCTTGGAGGGGTTCTGCAGGGACTTTCTTCCTGTCTTTAGACTTTGACAGATAACTCTTTCAATACCTTCCCAAGAATGTGCAGTTTTAGCTTTTTTTTTAAGTGGTGTTTTTTTTTTTTTTTCATTTGCTGACATTTTGCCATATAGTTGCTTTGATTATTTGATTACTTTCACTCTTAATATGGCTTGTAATAGTGGGGTATGCCTTTTTCATCTTTTTTTTTTTTTTTTTTTTTTTTTAATATTTGGTGCAGTATTTTCTGAATTAAACTTAAGGCTGTGGAGCTCTCAAAACATGGCATGAGTCTTAACAGTCAGTTGCTTAGATATAGATTACAAAAATATATATTTTTTTACATTAGTACTCTTTTGGCTTGATAACAAATGTCAGCAGAGTGACAGATTTACTCATCCCACTCACCTGCAGCACAGCCTTTGAGGATTCAGTTTGTGTGATTGCTCTTTTCTTCTGTTTTTCAGTGCCACAAGCTTACAATATTGGCATAAAGTTAAACTGAATTATGTTTATTTGTGGTCCAAAATATCTGTGGTAGGAACTATCCCATTAAGAAGAGAAGCATTAATGAGACACCATTAGAACAGGACTTATTTTTTTTATTACTGGAGCACTGATCTCAGTAGGGAAGAGAAGTGAGGCCGTTTTGAGGTCCCGGGAGTGTCTGTTCTTCATAGCCTGGAAGCTGAACATGAGTCCTCAGCATTACTGAACCCCAGTAAGCAATGCACATACAGCTAGTGTGGGAGGCTGAGGTATCCAACATCTGTTCTTCTCAGGTAATGGTGAAAAAAGTGAGTCCGCAACAGCGCCGGCTTCTGGAAAACTCTTCTTATGACTACTGCCGGAAGGAGCTGATTCTCACGTCTGCCCGGGGCTTCACCAACCTTTTCCAGATACTTGTTAAAGCTAAAAAGGTGAAAACCCCCTGTCTCTACTCTAATTTTTCATCTCTTTTTTTTTTTTTTTTTTTTTTTAGTTTACTACACTGGATGTAGAGATAAAAGATAAAGAAGTAGTTTGAGTGACTCAGTTCATTCAGTGTGATCATCCTGTTTATCTGTCAGAAAAACTGAGATGAATTCTTAGACTGCAGTCGTGGTTAGAAAAAATGTGTGTTAAACACAACATGATCTTACTGACCAGGTTCCTCTCCCAAAGCATGCTCAGCGTTATTGATCCAAATGCTGGATTTCCCTGTGTTACGCTTCTGTTAATCCTGCAGACCAAATGAGGCTGAGGAGAGTGAGTCAGAAGCCATTCTGCAATGTGTTTTTTAAACTATTTGAGCAAAAGCGGAGTCTGCAACGCTGAAAATCCTTGCGTTACACAGCATGAGTCACCGTCTAAGAAAGCTGAGCAGATTCTTGCCTCTGGGGCAAGATACTGTGCTTTTCAGCATGTGGCAGACCTGTTTACTGGGCCATGTAGGCTGTCAATGTGATTGTATATGGCAATTCTCATGTTCTGTATGCAGGTCACTGAATGAATTTCAGCTTCAGAAGAGTTTAGGCCTGAAAGCTGTCCTTCCCCTTCTGGTTAGGCCTATAAATGTGATCGCTGAAAGATGCTAGCACTGTTCAGCTGAACTGAGAATCTAGCTCATAGTTTCTTAGATCTATACAAAATAGGATACTATTCAAAAATACCCTCTTCAGACAGTCCACAAGTCTGATTTCCCGAAAGCACTAGTCCTGCAGTGGCCTTTGCAACCTGAATGACTTCTGTGTGAGTGCATGTGGATGCTGTCCATGGGGGGAAAGAATTACAGCTGTTGAGCAGGTCTGAGGTGGGTTACATCTGAGTCCTTATGCAGAAAGCTGCTCCAACAGGCTGTTATGTTCTTCCAACAGCCACTGGTGGGACATAACATGTTCATGGACCTCTGTCATCTTCATGACAAGTTCTACAAACCCCTTCCAGGTAATGCTGTACGTGTCGGCTGTCCCTGTCTGTGCCCCAGGCAGCTGCCTTTGCAGCAGGGACGGGAGGCTGAGCACAGTGGGCATTCAGCACCCCAGCAGGTAGCCCTGCAGTGCTTGGTGCTAGTCACCTCTTCTGCACTCCAACTGCTGGAGCAGGGCATCATTCCTCGGGTGAAATACTGTTGGCTTTTCCTCAGTTTCATAACTTTTTTATCCATGCGTTTTGCTTTCAGAAAGCTATGAGGAATTTAAAAGGAATATTCACAACCTGTTCCCTGTCCTCATAGACACCAAGACTGTAACAAAATCCATCTGGAGGGTAAGATGTGATGGTGCTTCTGTGTGGCATTAGAGCTTGTATTTTCTCCGCTGGGTGAAAGACTTTCCTGAGTGGTTACAGAGCTGTCACTAGTCCTAAGTGTTGCCATGAGACACTCTGACCTGAGGTCTCATTTAATGAATCAGCAGTACTAGCAAAGGAGCTCATGCGGTTTTCTAACACATTCTTCTTTTACAGAATCATCGGTTTCCTCGAGTATCTACTCTTTTGGGGGTGTATGAGGTTCTGTGCAGGTCAGTGGTGGGCTATAGAAGCTTCTGCTATCACTTAATTTTCTTGGGAAAGATACTTTGTATATTCATTATTTCCCTTCTCCCAGATATTTTCCGTCTGGTTACTTGTCTTTCTAAATTTAAGAGCAAAATATTTTCTCATCTTTCTTATAAAATTATTGTTGAGTGAAGTATTTGTTCTAAAAGTCACTGCTCACATCAGAGCTTTATGGGCCTAGAGTCCATAAAATGTATTCTAATCTATACTGTGTAACTGAAATGTTTCATGTTAGTTATGTGGTTGTAGTGACCCCTGCGTTCCTGAATACCAAGCAGGGCTTTAGAGCTTTGTAGGAGCTTTCCACCTTCATTTTATTGGTCTCAGGGTTAGCTTGCAGATAGCCTTACACGCAATTTTACATTTGTGTGTTGCTTATGGCATGCTATGAAATGAATAAGTTTAAATTCTCAGTGAAAACATACCCTAATTTCAAATGCAAGCTCCCAGGAAAGAGCTGTTAGCACTGAGCTCAAAGCTCTAATTAAACACAGTGATCAAGTGGAGCCTCAGTAGATACCCTATTTCATGAGCTTAACCATCATGTGGTTTTCTACGCTTGTTCTTTGGATATGTTGTTTTTGCGTGTGTATCAAACACTTAGTAAGAAAAAGCAAAATTTCCTCTTCCCCTCACCCCTACTCCCAAGAAGTAGATGCCAAATCAGAGCTTATAAAAACAGTACTGTTCCTTGTTTTGTAGCATTTTCAGACTGCAGATTCTCAGAGTTTTGGTACTTTTTTTTTTCTTTTATTTCAGTCACTCCATAGGTATCTATTTAATCTGTCCCCCATTCAAATAGCACTCAAACAGAGCCATCTAAACCACCTCTCTCCTTGAAGTTGTCCATTGATTTTTTTTTTTTTTTTTGTTTAATTCGCATTTTTATTTGCAATTAGAGCAGGTTGCTGCTTAGAAATTTTGGCTGTGGGAGGAGACTGAGGTAGTTTTTAGGAGTTAGTTTTCAGGAAAACTGTTAGTGTTCAGCAAAGAATCTCACCCTTTAATAAGATACTACCAAAGTTCCTTTTAAACTGTTCAATAGTTTTTTCTGAAATGAAGCCACAGGTCACTAGAGAACAGGAAAGCCTGGCATATAACTTGTCTTGTCCTTCCTCGGTATGTTAGAGACAAAAATCTCACGCATCCATTTGTCTTCAGCAACAACCTAAACCCCACAGATCCAACGGGCCCAGTGATTACTCTCGCAAGTGACTGTTCACGATACGGTATGTTTTTAAGCACATCTTCAAAGTTGGGTAGCTAAAGGGGTTTGTTTTATTGTGTGGATGTCCACATGGAAAGTGCGAGTGAATGTTGGTAGGACTGCTGAATTCACACAGGGCTTCTGATGCGTGTCAGTCCTGGCCCAAGGCCTGGGCTTGCAGAAGGTTGCATGTTCCTCTCCTCCCTGGCAGCTGCTGGGGGTAAGGCAGGGCAGGACACAAAGGTTTACACCACGCTGCTGGCATAAATGGCATTTGCACTCAGATGGGCTAAACTGAGCCCAACTTGGTGCAGTGAAGAGTCAGCAGCCCTTGGGCAAGGGGAGGTGGGAAGCAGCGATCCTAGAAGAGGGAGCTAGTGGCAGGTAGGTCCCAGAAAACAGCTGAGCTAGGTAGCTCACAGACCTTTCCTGCCTGTCGTGGTGTCCTGTAGCCCATGGCCTTCTGTGTTTTGAAGCAGTTCCCATGCCATCAGTAGCATAAAACACAATTCCTTTTAGGTTTTCATGAATGTTCATTTTATTTTTTTATGTGCATCTTACTAAGCTCTTCAGCTGTTGGTATAACTGCTGCCTTTTTGTTGGCTGTGTTTTAAAATGCCTTGTAGAATTGTAGACCTGCTATTGGGTGTAAAGGCTTTAAGGGAAGGAGAGAAACTGCTGAGGGATGGGGGAAAAAAAAAATTAGGATTCTGTAGCCAAGCCGTTTCCACAGTGTGATGGAGCCTTTTATTTCTTTTTAATTTTGTTGGACACTTACAGCTGAGAAGAAGTCCCCTCATGAGGCAGGCTATGATGCATTTCTCTGTGGTTCAGGTAAAATGCTTCTCAAACGCTTCTTGAACTTTTTTTATTGGGGCTTGGCAATTCATTTCCTGCTCTGTTTACTCCATGCTAAGTAATATTTATTTATACACAGTCTTATTCTTAGTAACTTACCTGCACTTTGAGTTTTTTACTTTCTGTAGTTCCATTTATTTAGTTATGTTCCTATATCTTTGTTCTAAAGTATCGTTGTTTCTCCTTCTAGTTCTTCTGAAGTCAGCTCATTTGCTACTACGCAGAGTGACAAAGTGAGTGGTGTTTACATGTTTATCAAAAGTCTTGTTACACAGATGAGTCTTACAGAAAACTGTCCTGAGTTTGCTCTGGCTGACTTTGTGTTTTTCAGTCTGACCTTCCTTTTGGATAACAGAAAGTGTTATTGAAAATGTCATTGTTCTAATTAGATTGTTATTTTATAAATCTGAAAGTAGTAGATTTATGTCAAAGCTGACATTTTGAAAATGTAATCAGGGACCATGAAATGGCTCAGAGGTTGGGAAATGACATAGTGAATCCTTTATCCTCGAACAAGCTCTCTCAAGTTCAGTTCACTTGGGTAAGGGTCAAATCATTTTCCATTACTTTCCATTTTTGAAAACTGTGTGATTCAGTGACTTCAGCCAGTTAAGTTCCTGTTCAAATCCCTTCCCCCTGCTTGCAGCTTTTTGGTATCTTCTGCAGAAGCCAAGCCTTGGAATACCTATTCCCTCACTAATCTGGGGGCTCTGTGTTCCAGAGACCTTGTGTGGCACCGCAGTGCTGGAGAGACAAAACATTGTTCCTTTTTGTTTTCAGATATAGTGATACAGTGGAGGCTGATCCTTCTTTCTCTCAGTATCTCACTGCGTTAGCTGAGTACCTGAACAAGGTGAATTTCATCCGAGGTGGTGCCTCAAGCATTGTGCGTATGAATTGCAGGTCTGTAACCACTCTGTGGGGTACGTAGGTCCATAGCCTAGCTGATGGCTTCATTAGAGGACAAAAATCCACCAGTGCCTGGGCCCACCTTGGCAGAAGTTGTCTCCATGCAAGTGACACAAATGACCTTTCAAAATGGCAAATGAGTTGAAATTCTGCCTCATGAAACAGAATCATAGAACCATTTAGGTTGGAAAAGACTTCCAAGATCATCAAGTCCAACCATTAACCTAGCATTGCCAAGTCTGCCACTAGACCATGTCCCTAAGCACCACATCTACATGTCTTTTAAATACTTCCAGGGATGCTGACTCAACCGCTTCCCTGGGCAGCCTGTCCCAGTGCCTCACAATGCTTTCAGTGAAGAAATTTTTCCTAATATCAAACCTAAACCTTCCCTGGTGCAACTTGAGACCATTTCCTCTCATTCTATCACTTGTTGCCTGGGAGAAGAGACTAACCCCCCACCTTGCTACAGCTACTTTGAGGTAGCTGTAGTGTGATAAGGTTTCCCTGAGCCTCCTTTTCTGTAGGCTAAATAAGCCCAGCTCCCTCGGCTGCTCCTTGTGAGCTTTGTTCTCTGGATCCTACATCAGCTTTGTTGTGCTTCTTTGGATGTGCTCCTCGATGTCCTTCTTGCAGTGAGGGACCCAAAACTGAACGCAGTACTCAAGGTATGGCCTCACCAGAGCCGAGTACAGGGGGACAATCAGTTCCCTAGTCCTGCTGGCCACACTAGATACAAGCCAGGATGCTGTTGGCTTTCTTGGCTACCCGAGCACACTGCTGGCTCATGTTCAGATGGCTGTCAACCAATACCCCCAGGTCCCTTCCTGCCAAGCAGTTTTGCTGCCTCATCGTATTAATATTGTTACCTTACAGGATGGCATTAGTCACTTTACACTGTCCTAACACTGTGCTCTGTAGAAGAGCTTGCTGTTTCTCTGTTTTTCTATGTAGCAATAGTTTGCCTTTATGACTCCAGTTTAGAAAAATACTGGGACAAAAGAAAAGTAACCTTGCACCAACAGTTGTGCAGTATGCTGTCCTATTTTTGTGACGTTTCCTGATTCTGTTGTAGTTCTATAGTTCTGTACTATTCCTGAACTCAGATATGTCTCAACATTGCATATTTTCCAGAATTTTTCTGGGGAAGATGTACCCAGCCAACATCCCCCTCCCTTGGTTGTCCGTGTCCGAGGCTGGCCACAGATGAATGAAAGGCAGATTTACCAGGAGTTAAAAGCTCTTTGTCGCTTTGATGTCAGAAGGCTATCAGAGAACCAGTTCATTTTGCTCTCCAATAAATTTAAGCAGTAAGTGACTGGAAAATCCTACCTTTCTGTCCCTTGATCCTCTTTGATCCAAGTTTTCATCCTCCTCTCTCTCTGTTATGACAGCTCTTAGATAAAGAGATTTCTGTCCTGATCTGTGGGATGCTGTAAGCAGCCTGCAAGTCATGGTTAATGACATCTGCTTTCATTACAGTGTCAGGCTTGTTCTCCGCAATTATAAACACCACCCTCATCTGCAGATCTCTGTCTATCGCCACTGGAGGCACTCTCCGCGTGTGAACTGCTTGTTGCAGTGAGTTATGAAAATCACATGAATGGGGAGGAGGGAGGGAAGGACATCCTGTTCATAGTGCTGGGGCCCTGTCACAGAAGCAGTGTGCTGCTCTTTCTGTGTCCTTCTAGAGATCGGGGAGTTGAGAAAGAGGTTCCCATGCTGACTGCTGGATTGCTGCTTGTGATCTTTCATCCCTGGGCAGCAGGACTTCAAACAAGATCTTGATTAACCAGATCTAAGTTAACCCAAGAACATTTCACCATGGAGAGCACAAAACCATGTGCTATCATAACAGACAGAGGATTACCTTGATGAGCTGCAGTGCTAGCTCCAATAAGCTCGAGGAGAGAGAGGCAGAGTCTCCTAGGTGTGGGAGGGCTGTGGGTTTTTCTGGAGCAGAGTTGAAAGCTCAGTAGCAGGGGAGAATTACAGATTCGAAATGCATCCCTCTGGAAGAAGAGGCAGCAGTGCTAATGAATAGTGAATTTCTGGCCTGACACAGTTAGAAAAAGAATCTCAGTTTTTAATAAGAACAAAATTCAGACCTGAATATAAGTAGCCTTAACAATGTTTTATCATTCTTGTCCTTTAGAGTGTCTGGTATTGTGGCACTGTGGTCTCTCTTGGCCTTTGTACTCGGAGGACGTCCTTGCTGTTCATCGTAAACGACTCTCTTTCAGCTGAGACATGAGGAATACCGATTTTTTTTTTTTTTTTGAATGCTTGTTCTGTTTTGTTTCATTTTCCCTTCATTCAATAAAGTATATATATATAAAAAAAAGTGTTTTAAATTTATTTATTGGAAATGAGCTTTTGAAGAGGATGTGTTGGTTTCTTGTTTGTATTATTTCGTAATCTGTTCAAAGCATAGCCCCTTCCTGAAGAGGTAGAGGTGGTTCTTTTGATGACTAATTTACTTTGTTCTAGTGGTTCTTCACAGCTATTCATAACCTCGGTTTGTTCTTAGTGCTTTTGTTGCTGCATAAAACACATTTGTGCTGAAGTTCTGGAAGTTATGAAATGAAAGAGACTATTTTTAACTTCAATTGTAAAGCAGGGGAAATGTCACTGTTTACCAAACAAAAATGGGCAGAGCTGATGGAGAAACCACTCTTGAAGCTCATGAAGGATTGTGGGGAATGGAAAATAATTTTCAGTGCTGTGACTGTTGTGCAGTTCAGTGGTAGTGGAGCTGAAGATAGTCGCAGATAAGTGGAATTTGTCAGCTTGCAGTTTGTAGAATATATACAGGTCAGGTGAGTTGGCATGTTATTTGTTTGCTTCTAGTGCACAGCATGTGAGGGCTCCTTTATCTGAAAATATGATGAGACATCGCACTCTGAGAAACTGAGATCAATTTCTACAATATAGCTAGAGTATTTAGCAGTCCAGGGACTGCCATCTTCAGAAATATTTCTTACAGATATCCTTCTTAAAACCAATCTGCCCATCCATGATTTCTAAATCATGGTCCCTAGATTCCGTTAGTCACCATATAATTTAAGGGGGCTCATGGTCATACAATAAGTAGAATCTGCCTTTATTTTACTCTAAAATGGGAATTGCTGCAGAGGACCTTAAAGCAACAACACAGGATTGCAGTGTGCGTGAAGATCACGTGCGCCCTGCTGCTAACAGTTAGCTGCGTTGCTGCTCTGTAGGGCACTGTGTCTTCAGATGTGGTTCGTGAGTTCTGCACAGCTTGTGGTTTGTGCCTCTCGTTTCATAAGATAAGTCATTATTTGTCTGTGTAGGAGCAGAGGTTTTTTTTTTTTTTTTTTTTTTTTTTTTGTAACCCCTTCAGTGATGTTTTTTTTTTTTTTTCCTGTCACAACGTTCCTTTAAACACCAGTGTAAGCAAGGTTCTTTTTGTCTTCATCCCGATAGACCTTACGTGCAGACAGTCTGTGTTGTGTAGAATGGGGAAAGTTTACACTAAGAATTACATGTAGTGCCATTCATTTTCCTATAAAAACACATCTTGGGATGTGAGCTAGGAAATGATACCCTTGTTCTGTGGGCCCCCCTATTTGGCTAGCTATCTAAATATGGGGAGATGCAGCCTCCCTTTCATCTAATCTTTACAAACTAGGGATCACGAGATTATAGGTGCTGTTACCTTTGAGGAACACTGCTGTTTTTAAGGGAGCATGCACTTTGATTTCAGGAAAAAATAAATCAATTGTTCTGCCTTTAACTTTTTGCTTCCTTTCTCCCATTTTCTTTTCCAAATGACAAACAGACAAATACTGAATTGGCTCATGGCAGTACTATGGCAGTAGTTTATCCTCTAAAGAAACATGCTTCTCTTTGGCAGAAAGCAGAGGTCCTTTCACCCCTTTTTAAGGAACAGCCCATAGGTCTGACCATGCTTTCTCCCTGTCCAAGGCACAGACATACCTCACAAAGCCAAATACTGTACTGAACCAAGACTTGGGTTTCCTGCATTAGAGCTGGGAGAGAGAACTTATAAATAAAATTGCTCTAGATCTACTAGATATTCCTTTAAGTCAGTTAAGTTTGCATTCAGATTGTATACAAGAAGAAGAAATACGAGCAGGTTTCTGATTTCCTCGGGAGAATTTTCAATCACAAGTTGCCAGTGTGTAATAACCTAGGGTCACTCGCTTCTGAGAGCATTTTAAAGATAACAATCACGTGTGCTCTCATGAAATGGGTTAGCTGGGGGCTAGTCTGACAAATCTGAGCAGCAGCTCTTATCTGTGGGAACAGGTTTACAAGTTCTGAGCAGCTTCAGATCAAGACGACATCTCCCTGAACATGCCAATATGGCCATTCTGACCTCAGCTGTTGATTTTGCTCCAGACTAGGGAACTGTTACTAATCCAAGTTGGAAGTATCAAAAGTAGTTCTGGTTACACCCACTCCTACACGCCTTCTGCAAGGAGGGGGAAGAACTTCAGAGTCTTGTGAAACCAGCTCAAGGTGGTGCAACCTGCCTTGTAACTCCAGCCTTGAGGAGGTGCATGCCAAAGTTGCTGGGTAGCTGTGAGGGCTGGCAGCTCAGAAGTCAAACCTGCCTCCTGAAGTCAGTGACAAAACCACGGCTAAGTCCCCAGCAGCAGTTGTTGTACACCTGCTTCTCAGCACTGTTAGGAAGTTGCACTGAATTCAGCTTGTAAGGTTGGAAAGAATAATTCCAACCCTCACTGAAACAATGGTAAAGGTCCCTCTTAAATATCTTACTCTGCAGTGTAGAATTGCAGGTCAGAATGTATCTACTTCTAAGAACAATTTGATTTTTGATACTTTTTTTTTTTTTTTTTTAAATCTTCATGATTAGATGCCTATTTTCTGAGTTAACCTCTCTGCCCCTGGCAGGTAACCTCTCAGGGCATCTCCTGCTGCAGAACACCAACAACAGAAGTCTTGCAGCAGAGGAGCTCAGCACTGCCTCACATTAAAAGAAATACCATCCTGCCAGACCTTTGTTGAGGAATTTTATCATTGCCATTAGCTTTGAAAAAAAAAAGAAACAAACATCAAAACACCATTCAATTATGCAAAAAGTCTATGGTGCCATAAATGTAAGAGTCCAAACTATCACTATTTTTTTTTTAAACAAAAATCTGCTCTTGGCTTCAGTGGCAATACTCCAGTTACTGGCACTGGAGGAGAGCAGAATTTACTTCTTGGTTAAAGTCAATGTATAGTTTTTGTATAGAAGAAAGCTTTATATATCCCTCTGTTTCATAGTGGTGTGAATTAATATTTCTTAGTAATGTTATGCATTCAATCAAAATACACTGTAGCTGAAAACCTTGCTGCATATTGGAAGAGCAAGGTTATGGATACCTTGCTGAAAGAATCAAGAGGAACAGCACCATACTAAGGGCCAGTGTCACTCACCCTCTTGATGCTACGTAGCCCAACAAGTCAGGGCTGCTCTGGCTGTGCTGCAGCATCATAGCTGAGTCTGAACTTTGTATGCTGATCAAACAACTGAGGAAATTTCTGTATGCTTTTGGGCTTGTCAGACAACACGAGAAAACTGTTCTGTGCAACTGCTCTGTTAACATGTTTGTGTTCTCCATGTGGAGTGCCAGGCCTGACTCTGATTTTCTCATTTGATCTTCCTTTTTCCTGATACTCCACTACCTCCTGTAGCCTCCATTCTCCAGAAGACTCATTGAGGGGGCAGTGGATCAAATGCTGTGGACATACTTGTTCCAACATCCATTCTGCTTAACTAAAGGGCATGACAGAAGGGAGCGCTTGGAAGGGAAGAGTTGTGTTGGTCAGGTCCCCTGTAAGGCAAGTGTCTGAAGGAGAAAGCAGACCAGCCACTCTGGGAAGGGCACGACTCTGTATCTCTTGGTTTTCCTTGCAATAACAATAATTACTCCTGAGTCACGCTGAGCCAGCTGGAGGTGTCCTGAGGCGGGTTCCAGCATCTGGCAGCAGAGGTGGCTACCATCAGAACCATAACCAGGGCTAGGCCACACATCCCCTGTGAGTGCTGGCAGAGAGTTGTTCTGGTGAGGGTGTCTGATGTATTCAGTTAAAATGCCTGTGAGTGAGCAGTGAGGCGGGAGGGAGGCTGCTGCCTGCTGCCCCAGAGACATGGGGATCGGTGGGGCAGAAGGTGAATGAGGGAGGCTGTGGGACACAGGCCAGGGCAGGCAGAAAGGGGCCTCAGCAAAGATGAAGACTGGAAGGAGAGGACAAGCAGGCAGGGGTGACAGAAAGAAAGATTTTCTTCTGTGGGGGCTGTGACTTTGTTTCAAGGCAGGAGTCCACGAAAAGTGGTGAAGAATCGTACTGCAGAGATGCCTGGGGGAGGAGGGAGAGCTTATGCTGAGTGTCTCGCAGAGCTCATGAATGTTTTCTCTTGCTGCAAAACCTGCCTTGCTCTGATTTGTGGTTTAAACTGGTTTTAACAAAACCAGTACTCCAAGTGCTGTGTGAGCACTTTCAGGCTCACCTTCGGGTACAGAGCGTGGAGCAGTCCCAACCCCGAGGGGTATCTGGGCAGAAGCTGCTGGCCTTCAGGCAGGAGCACCACATGCAGGAATGCCCCTGGCTGCCGTTCAAGCACCAGTGTTTGATGGTGGACTTGCTATTTCTGGAGTGTATATATACAGGTATCATAGAGAGACCTGTATAAGGTCCTCTCCAGACAGATTTTAAAAGAAAATAGCAGCAGCAACTCACTTGGTAAAAACAAACAAACAAACAAACAAACAAACAAAATCAATTCCAGTGCTATAAGGCTTGTTTTTAAAACATCTATGGGGTGAAAATCTACAATGGGTAATGGTTACTATACAGGAGAAATGTATGATGTCCTGCAAAACACATCCAGGTTACAAACAAACAAACAAACAAACAAAAAAAAAAAAAAAAAAAAGGAGGAAAACAGGCTATTTAAAACATGAAAATAAGTTGTTTAATGCCACCCAAGACATACACAAATTGAAGAAATCCTGAAGTAATTCTAAGTCTGGACCTGGTCCCACCTACTAACACCCTTGAGGTTCATCTGGGTTTCTAAGCAGTGAAAACTGCTGAAGAATGATCAGCAACTCTCATTCTGTACTTTGAACTGATACAGAATATTTTATTTGTTCCCTAAGACTTGGAACAAAGTGATACTAGTGATACTAGACGCAGCTGTGGCACGTTCTCTCTAAAAGATGCTGCTAGAAACTTCTGCTTTGCCTCCAGTTTTCTATTACCAAAGGTCGTGCTGGCTATAAAATTTCTCATTATTTAACAAACTGCTTGCAGCCAGCATAGCCAAACAGGCTATGTTCACTCACCCACCGGAACTGATTTGTCCTGTGCATAACACACACAGCAGGCGTGGCTGTTCCTACACAAAGAAGAGGATTTGCAAACCCACAAGCTCCCACAGCCGCCTGCAGTGCTTGAAATTTGCCCCCTCCCCTGGGATGCGGTAGCGGAGCAGCTTGATGTAATTGTTCCATAGGGCTGCTGGGTCATGGGAACTGGTGCCACCAGAGACGTGCTGGGCTCCAGGGGCTGGGCTGGGGCTGGCGGCTGAGCCAGGAGTGCCTGGGGGCTGTCTGCAGCCAGAGGCATCCCCGTGAAGGGGGGATGTTCATGCATCTCAGCTTGCATTGATGAACATCCTGCATGTACCATGACTTGGCACGACAGAAGAGCGTGGTGATGGGGGACAGAGAGGCAGCTGGAGCTCTTCCCTAATCCCATAGGCACCTGTCACCAGTCTTCTTTACCTTTGTGCTTCCAGTGCTGTCACTCTGGAAGAGGCACCTGGAGGAACAAATCTCTTCTGTCGGTGGCTGCTGGGTCACTGTGATGAGGGACACCGCGTGGAGCAGGAGGCAGGGCTGTTGCAGCATGAAGCACTGCTCCATCCCATTGCTGCAGGCAGTTCCCAGGCAGGACAAGCTTGTCTGTGGGCTATTTTTATTAATAGTATTTGTGCTACAGCAATGGTCACAAATTGGTGGCACACATACCAGGGCATATGCCTCACTGCAGGCAAAAGCAAGCATACAGGAGGACCCTGGTCCCATCCTTTCCTCCCAGTTGTTGGCTCCCACCAGCTGCCAGGGTCAGTGCGTGCAGGAGAGAGATTGGCTTTGCCTCTTCTCAGCGGGGGAGAGGGACTTGGAGAAGAAGCAGGATTTAGAGAGGAAGGCAGCAACCTGAGGTGATGTGAAGGAGTTAGCTACTGCTGACCTTTGGGGTGAAACTGGGTGGCCTCACCTACACATCACTTCCTCCTCGTTGAAGGTCACTGCTTCTCCAGTTTTTGCAAGTTCACCCTCCAATTTGCTTCAGGCTAACAACACCCAGCAGCACAAAGCCCACCCAGCCCTTCCAGCAGATACAGGCAAGAGGGCTGGTGCAGTCCGGGAGAGGAGCTGGCGGCCTGCAGCAAGGAGCAGTGCTTCTGTCCTGCTGCTCCCCTTCCTTCCCACCCTCCTTCTGGGCACCATGCTCGGTTTCTGTGGTCCATGCTTTGGAACATGTCTTTCTGGTTTGTGCGTGTGGGTGGATTCTCCCTATGGTTATCCTCCAGAGCCTTTGCCACCTGGAATGGGCTTTGTACCAGCACTTTGCCCCCCGACTCCAAAGGCATCACTGGGGACCCATCCTGCCTCTCCCTCCTAGGGAGATGCTGCTGGCAGAGTGCACCCACAGCACTGCTCCAGCCCCCAGAATGAGGCAGAGATCCTTCACAGAGCCTTCACATCTGCTTGCACTGAAGACTCACAAATCTTTCTGGGCAATCTCACTTAGTGACTTTAGAAATCTAGTCTTTATAAATGTCTAAATGACACTGATTTAGGAGTCCCGCATTTCAAAATGCCTGTGAGTCTGACAGGCACAGCAAAGATGAGGAATACCATCACAGTGACAGTGATGGTGATGGAAAGCCTCATATGAGGCCTCTGCTGCAGAGACCTCTTTTGGACAGTGATGAACAAGATCAGACTGGAGAGAACCATGTGTGTGTGTGTGTAAATTTAGGAAATTTATGTTGGAAATGGAGACGATTGCATTGCTTATTCCAGAGCCCTGAGAGCAGGGCTTGTGAGTCCTTCACGTAGTGGAATGCCTCATCCTGCTGATCAGGCAGGAGAGGCTCAGGCCACCTGTGCTGGCACTGTAAGGGGAACAGGATGCTTGGGCACTGCTCTGTGCTGATGGCTGTCAAGGGAAAGAGCCTGGTGTTGTCCCCAGTGGAGAAAATGATGCCCAGCATGGAGATAGCTGAGGAACTTCTCTGAACAGGTGACCGCAGGTCTGTTAGTGCCAGCCTGTATCTAACAAGGCATCTGAAGGGAAAGACAAAATCAATGATGACCATATTTAAGACACGTGCAGCACATTTCCTCCTCTTCATCTCGAAGCAAAGAAACCAGAGGATGTTACCATACCCACCTAATCCCAACATGGTGCTGGGAAGCACTAAATTGGCAAAGGCTGCCTTCAGAAATAATGTGCTGTCTTCTAAACCATGTGACTTGATCTTGTTCAGCCTTGCTGGTCATTTGCTAGCAGGGACAACGTGGTGTTTTACTGTGCCATGGTGTCACTTGAAGCACGTGCTGTTTTCTCTCAGCAGGAGGGGAATGTTCTGCCATCAGTTTGCATTACTGCAACTGATGGAAACATATCATCATCTAATCAAGTAATTTTTACCTTCCTAGGTATTATAATTCAGAGTGACTGCAAAGAACTTAATTTCTCATGAGTCCCACATATTAGGAACAGAAAAGAGAGAGTCTCTGAACGTTACTTTAATTAAATCACTTCACCAAAGGAGAGACAGGTTTATTGAACACCCTAGAGTCAGAAGCTGATATGCATTTTTGTTCTGCATATTCTATTACAGATATTTTACTGAGTGATTCTCAGTTCTCCATTACAGCTGGGTTGCAAAGATTTCATTTCAGATAGGAGAGAGGGAAAGTAAAAATAATTTCTTGCAGGGAGAAAGTTACTCATTAGAGAGGACTGCTTCTAAGGTTAAAGTGAAATTCTGAAAATTGTGCAAATGTCTAAATTGACAGTATTCAGCTGGTGGCACAGCAGATATTCTCATTTAAATAGCAGTGCTTGCAAAGAATTAACTAGAAAAAAATAAGTACTGTGTGGACCTACTGACCTTACTTATGTGCATGGGTATTAATAACCCAGAACCCTGAAGCAATGAAGCATACTTCTTCTCTTGTGGATCCAGCAAATGTCAAAATGTTAGCAAATTATCTGTATTATAAGGTGTTTGGTCAGCTAGTAAGTACTATTAATAGAAGTCAAACAGACAAAATCATAACTGTCACCAATGAAAAAAAATCACAACAACTTGCTAAAGTCATGTTTATGTAACCTAAAAGTTTGTGGATTTTTTAGAGCACACAAAGGCAGAAATCAAAATAATTTGTGTCCCTCTTTGTTAAAATGGCAATTAATGAATTGTGTTAACACATAAACATACACATATATAAATACATAACTCACAGTCTCATTTGATCTTGCACTATTTGTTATCTAATGTATTTTGCTCATATTTATATAGAACTGAAAAACAAACAAACAAACAAACAACAAAAACCAAACAACAACCCAGACCCTACAAACAAACACTGTAATACAAAACAGATTCTACAAAGCAGCAGACATCTTTTACTGCTTTTATGGTAATAACAGCTGATAACATTCATTGCTTTGCAGGATTGAGACCTACATTTTCCATGAAAGTTATGAACTTCTTTGTGGTAATTTGTCTCCAAGGATCTAGCTGGGGTGCAGCAATGATTCCTTCAGTTCTGGGTGTGCTGATTTCAGCTCTAAATATTCAATAGAAATTAAAATAGACCTGTGCAAGTTCATCTTCTTCACAGGCTTGTGCTCACTGAATTATTTTCATCCCTATTACAAGGAAAAGGGAGAAAAGATTTACTTGGAAGAAGGTAATTTCTGCAAGAATTGTTGCACTTTGGTGCTAATTAAAATAACTGAAAATATTTACAAAGTGAGCAGAACCAAGTCTTGATGAGGAAAGAAGAAAACTTGTGTTCATGGAGCTGCTTTGCTTTGCAAATGCCTTTCAATGCCATGTGTGTTTATACACAGCACAAAGAGGCATTGTGGAAGCAAACAAGGCACCTTCCTCCGTCTGGTCACGTTTCTTCAGTTGCCTTTCCTTTGCACTGTGTGGTCCTCCCATATTTTCCATTTCAAGTAAGCGCTGCTCCTAAATAAGTTGGGCAGACCTCAGTGCATCTCACCTACGCTTGCTCTTCAGGTGGAGTGCTCAAAGCCTAACTCACCCAGGCCTGCCCTGGAGCTGATGGAGGGAAACAAGCCCAGGGAGAGCACAGTGCCTGTGCCAGCACCCGGGCAGCTCAGCCTGGGCTCTGCCCACACTCCTGTTATTTTCTCCTGTGGGATTTGCTTGCCTGACCTGTAGAGCACACACTTCAGTCAGATGTAGCACCAGTAGCAGTAATGGTAGTGTTACAGGATAAAAGTTGTGAGGGAAATGAGGACTGAATATTTTTCCTCTGAAAACCAGTGCTTTGGCCCTGCCTTGTCAGGCCGTGAAGAATGCCTGCACATCCCTTTCTCCGGTGTCCTCTGCTGAAGCAATTGGATGGGCTTTTTCTGTTGCTGGTGCCTGTCCAAGAGGCATTGCCATGCCCCTGCATCAGCTTTGGAGAAATAGTGGTAATACAGGAGGCTGGGGGCTGGCTGAGAGCATCCTGAGGGTTGTGACACTGTGCTGGAGGCTTTGTTGGTAGTTGTTCTGGACTAGGGCAGCTGGCTGACACTGGACAAGAGTAAGACAGAGAAAATGAGGAAACATAAGGTGCTTGAAATACAGCATCAGCATCACATGCTGTGACTGTGGTGGAAAAAAATGAATTCAGTCAAGCAAGTGGGACTGTCCTCCCTGGACCCCAGCCAGGAGAAGGCAGCAGAGGAGAAGCTCTGGAAATTCTGAGTGTCTGAGAGGCTGTTCCCTGTCTCCAGGATAGAAAAGACAGGAAAGCTCTGCACCAACCCAACGAGAGAGTATTTCTGCAGAGGGAAAATCTATGTCTAAGAGACAGGTTGTGTGAGAAAATGAAGATCAGGCCAGTGACAAGCTCTGGGATATCAGCATGGCTGCAGAAGGCAGAGGCAAAGATAACAATGGCCCTTTTAAGCAAATCCTAAAAAATGCTTGTTTCTTTCGGTCACAAAGCAGAAAGCAGGACATTTCTGTTTCTGCCTGGACCTGAGGTGGTGCCATGACATAAAGTCCAGTCAGCTGTATTGCTATACGACATTTATCTCCTTCAGGAGCAGTCGCTGTGTCTCAATATGCCTGATGAGAGGAAACTACACAGCTCCGTCATCACCAGCTTTCCCAGGACGTCCTGGGTTATCTCCTGTCATCAACGGGGAAGCACCACCATCAGTCTGCATTCAGACAGCCCACAGGGAGTTCTTAAAGTAAATAAATACAAGTAAAAGTCAGCCATCAGTCTTTAAAAATGACACTATGTAAACTGACAAAAGAAAAGAAAAAGATTTATTAAGTGTGAGATTAAATCTTTATTTTGGTGCATTTGATCTCCGAATTTTGAATGAAACAGAAAGAACCCTTTAGACTGCTTAAATACTTCTTTGTATACTCCATTAATTAAAAAGACTCTGAAAAAATGAGTATTTGATGTCATTGATTTAAAACCATAAACAAACCAGTATTACGATTCAAATTAGTTTTCTTTTTGTAGGCGAAGTGGGCAGGAGGCATTTGCTATAGCTTATGCTATATGCTCGTAGTGCCCACACCTGCTGTCCCTGCAGAGGCAGGATGTGGGTTTCCCGGAAGCCTCACGTGCTTTTTCATCTCCCTTGAAGCGGAACTGAGGGCAGAAAGGCGTACATGTGTTTTTGCAAAAGCTTAAGGCAGCTCTGGTCTCCAGGCAGTGACAGGAGATGGTCCTTTTCTTCCTCAGACAACTCTCCTTCTTGTAAGACATGCAAAATTAAACACACGGGACACTGAAGGCTGCGCTGGTCTTACAGGAATGGAAAGTCCCGGACATACCCATGAACCAGCTGAAAATTAAATAAGCAGATCTTTACCAGTGCTACAGATACAGTACTTGAATGTGGAGTTTCCAAGAGCAGAGACTTCTCTCTGGAACAGATAAAAAGGAGAATATATATATATATATATATATATATATATATATATATATATATATATATATTATTTTTTTTTCCACTAAACTGGGGTGAGAACACTAATGTGTTGAAGTAATTGGGAACAAGGACCAGAAGGGATCTTTTATATTTCAAAGTCCAATTTCTTATTATATCATAAACCCCATGTTCAAGCTCATCATACACCCTCCTTAAGGTGGTCAGGATTTTATGCCCATTCTTCTCCCAGCTTGTCCCAAAACAGTGCTCCTCTGACAGTTGGTTCAGTTTCCAGCCTAGACGCTATATCACATTAGAGATGAGAGAAAGTTGTCAGCCAGGGTAATGTGCTCTGACACTTTTAGATAACGTTTGTCAAAAGTGACTGTGTCATTTCCAAGCTGGAAGAAAAAAATGTGCATTCTGAGCAGTCTTTCTCCATTTTACAGAACAAAAGGCTCTGTTCCCAGCCAAGCCGAGGGGCAAGCTTGCTGGAGATTTCAATGCGAGCAGGATCAGACAAGCCATCTTCTCACAATTTTGCTTGATGTTGCCTAAGGAAGAAAGAAGGAGAACTGGCCATGCATATGGATGTCACTGAGTAAGCGGATCCTGAGAGTCCAGATGCGTGACACAACGTCTCCTTGGTCACTGCCAGGAGGCAAGCACCTGATTTTGGTCAGTACTGAGGAAAATTCTCTCATAATCACCTTAGAAACTACTCCTTGTCAGAGTTTACCCAATGCACTCATTACAGAAAACATTCACGGAGCCTGGCTGCTACATTTGGAAAGCAAGAAGCTGATTTATTCTCAGGCCCTACTGGCTCTCCAAGAGGTTATGGTTTTGCTGAGGACTGCTTGGTGGTGGAACCTCACTGCACCTGAGCAGGGCTAGAGGAACACCAACATCCTTTGCTGTGCTGGCTGCTGCAGTAATTATTATGTTGAAGATACACCTTGAAAATAACTTAATTTCTCTTGAATAACACCAGCATGCTTTTAAGGTTCTGGCTGCACTGAGGTAAAGGAGATGGCATATGACTTTTTTCCTCAGAAAAAAAAAGGTGTTTTTTTTTTTTTTTTTCTTTCCCTCCCCATTGTTCTTTTATATTTCTTTCTTTCTTTTTTTTTCCTTTCCTTCATTCTTCCCTATTTGTTTTCCCAGTCTTTCAAGCCTTGTCTAGCAATTCAAGTGGTCAGAAGAAGGAAGTTAACATTTGGAAAGAACTGCAGCACAAAGATTTTGAGAGCACGGACAGAGCAAAAAGTCAAGAAAGAGATAAAATGGAGAAGAAAAAAGAAGAAGAAGAAGAAGAAGAAGAAGAAGAAGAAGAAGAAGAAGAAGAAGAAGAAGAAGAAGAAGAAGAAGAAGAAGTAGAAGATGAAGAAGAAGAAGCAGTAGCTGTGGACATAGGAGTAAAATGGTGGACAAAGGAGACAACTGTCATTTTAGCACTGTATATTCTGCCCATTTTGCCTGGTGTAATCAACACAGGGCTGAAAGTTTGAAGCCAATGCAATGGCAGAAATACTATTTTAGGGTCTGTTTGTTTTCAAATCATCCGTCAAAGGGAAGATTTGGCAGCCCAGGCCTCTGCATAGCCCCAGGAGGGCATCTCTGGCTTCTACATCTATCAGCTTGTGAAGTTATCCAAGAGTAGAACGGACTAGGGCAGAGGCTCAAAAAGGAAATGGTTTCCCTCCTTGCCCCAGAAGTGTTTCCAAATCCTCATATGAGAAACAGCTTGGCTTTGGCATATGAGAAAGAAATGACCCTAGAAGGGAGGGGCCACCTGTGCCTGTTCCAGGAGAATTTTGATTCTTATGCAACATTTTCTATGGAAAGAAAGGCTTTTCAAAACACAAACACACAATTTGCCTTGTGATGCTACAACATGCATGTCTGAGAGTGATACAAGAGGCTGATCTGCTTGTGATACATGAACGTTTTTGAGATGTGTGAGTAACAAGTGAAAAAGAGAGTACTGTCACTCAAAGATAGTGCAGGTTACTTGTAGTTGAGAGTGCTCTTGACTGTGAATTAGGGCAGGGCATGTGCCTCCTTTATTTTAATGTTGCATTGAAATAAAGGCTTGTTCTCTGAAGCCAGAAGGTATAATTAGGCTTACACAATCACATTTCCACTGGGGAAGTCTGTTTCACCACTGAGACAATGGGCTGAATGCTTGAAAAGCCTGGCCTTGTTTTGCCTGGCACAACATGTCTTCAGGAAACCTGCACGTGTCATTTATCATCATCAAGAGGAAGGTTTACATTTGGTGGTACGGGACAGACAGTGCCACCCTCTCAGATGTCTCTTGCCAGCTGATGAAAATGTGAAAACTGAAACATTAAAGCCTTGATTGAACAAAGTGCCTGAACATATGCGTGAATTTAGGTGACGTGATTTAAAACATGTGCTTACACCATGCTGAACTCAGCTTGCCTTTTAGAAGAGTTAGTGGTTTGTACACCATACAAAGTCATTGTGTGCAGAGGCTCCACCCTGATCCCACACTCAGGTATGCTTACCAGCTTCTCAAGTAGCTCAGAAGATGCAAGAACCCCCTGTAAAACTAGTTAGCTGGGATCACCAAGCTGGTGAGAAAGCATCAAGTAGCCAGGGTCTCATTCCCTGTTGGGCCAGCAAATTCTGTCCTGTAGCTTATCTTTGCCAAAACCACAGTAATAGATACACATGGAAACTACCACAGGTGACAGGAACAACACATGCACATTTACATGTGATTACAGCACTCTCCTGTATCACCTCCTCTGTCACAAGGCAGCCATCAAAACAGAGGACATCGTGCAGGAGACATGGGCTCTGAGGACTTGTACACCACAGGAAGAGATGAGCCCCACTGCCTTGTCCGCCTGGCACGGGGCCTTGTGTGGCTCTTGAGGCAGCTAGCTGGAGTTCCCTGTCACACACACAGACCATCTCACCAGCTCTCTGTGGCAGGGAGAGGGTCACTGAGCATGGGTCCTTGCCACAGCCTCCCTCACCACCACTGCACAGGGTGGCTGCTGTAGCACCAGCTTCAGAAGTTCACCCATCCGCACAGTCCCTTGATGAGGAGGCCCCGTCTAGCTGTGTGACTGATACCTCGTTGTCTCCTTCAGTCAATCGATATTAGGCACCAAGGGAGTATCTTAGATCAGGGTCTGATCTCTTTGTGCCACAGCAGAACAATCTGCTTGACAACATAGGTGGAGAAAACTCAATCTGTTGTTAAGTGTGCCTTGAGTCATGCTTGCGAACTCTGTTCCTAAATGAGAATGTATATTCCTATCAGTGGGAACATGGGTGTGTGTAAACCACAACAGAGTATTAGATGATTAGGCCACAGACTGGGAGAAAGAAATATAGGTCAGTGAGACAGAGAAACAGGCAGGATGATAGAGAGTTGCCAGCCTTCTAGCTTTTTAACCAAAGTGCCTTGTGACCAGTAAAAAGTGCAGCATCCTTTCTGGGGCTATACCCTGTAATTTTTACTGGGACAGTGTCGGTGAGGGGGCTGGTGGCAATCCAGACATTTCGGTGCTACCCTGGCTCTCAGCTGCACAGCCAACTCAGCTCTGCTCTGTCACACTGTGGGCTGCACACAGAGAAATTGGTGCCCACCTGGGTTATGCCCTGAGCCCCTTCCTGCAGCTGGCCCCATTGTGGTTGGTGGCATGTATTGCATGGCCAAGAGCCAAACAAAAAATTCTGGCATCATTCTTGGGGAAAGAACACTGTGTGTCCTTGACATAGAAAGATAAAGGGAAAGCATGCCAAGGAATTAAAAATGTAGTCCTAGTACATGTGTTCAGCAAGAAACAGAGGCAACAACAGTACTTGGAGTACATACTTCTGAGGAAAATAATTTTTATTAACAAAAGACTCAGATTTTAAAATAGTTCAAGCGAGTCTCATCACTTTTTAGTTGCTGGAAATCCCTATTATAGGGAGGGAGACTGCTGTGGTGTCTTTAGCCTCTCCACCTCAGAGGAAGAATGAACCTGAGGTTTTAATGCAGGAAGAAGTGATGTTTTTAAAAAATGCAGAACTTTAGTATCTTTATTTCCAGCTTCAGTTGAGTTTGTTGATGTCCATTACCTAACATATTTTGTGTTATCTCAACTCTGCAGAGCAAATTCTGTTACCAAACTAATCTATGAATAGAAGAGGATAAGTCAATCCTGTTTCTGTAAGTAAGCTGATGACACAGCCGATTGATGCTGCTGCTGAAGCTTTGACAAGATGTGCCACCACATCACTGTGGGAGCCAGAAACCCTGAGCCTGCAATCCTATAGGGGAGAAAGTTGGAAAAGGTGGAAATATAAGTAAAAAAGCCAAGACCACTTGATTTTATTGTAATAGAATCAAACTTCATTATTACATTAGTAAGGTCGAAATAGTAGGTGAATTCCTTGTATTTTTTATATTTACATGTATTTATATTTATATTTATTTATATTTACATGTACTGTGCTAGTGAAACACCTCACAAACTTCAAGCTATCCTCCCAGTGCTGCCATATTACTACCATTTTGTAGAGGAGAAATTTTGATAAAGAAGTCTGGCACAAAGTAAACATAGGTCCCATGGTGTCTGCCCTCAGAACTATTGTTTTGTACACTTGCAATGCTTTATAAATATCATTTTGCAAAAATTATAATGGCTTTTTGATATTTTAGGATTCTAGATCTACTCTAAGGACATACCCTTGTTAGAAGAGAGAGTTGATTCAGTGTTTTCGTTTAGTAACCTTCTGGCTTTATGTAGTAAACCTACTGCATGAGCTTGTTTTACTGGATGAGCTTGAAAATACTAATTGAGTCTATATTTTGTCTTTGAAAAGAGGTCAGTATTAGAAGCCGCTTAAAAATAATAATTAAAAAATTACTAATATAAAAATGTTTGGCTACTTAAGCTTTTCTCCTTTTCAAAAGTTCAAGATTTTGTGAAAAATCCTGAAGTAGAAAAAAGTATTTTACTTCTGAAGTGATGTTTTGGTGCATTGTGCTCCATTTTGTGTCTATCAGTCAGGCTCTCAACCAGGAAGAGAAAAGAGAGCTGTATTACAAAGCCCCATTCCATGGTGAATTGTGGGGAATTCCATCTGGTAAAGAAGAAATGAGACATAAGAAAACTGGGTTACATTTTCTCTGCAATATAACCATAATGGGATATCCACAATGAAATGTTGATTTTAAAGTATTGTGATTAGGAAATTAATCCATGGACTTTTAGACTATTTTCACAGCTGAGACAGGAATTGCTTTATTAAATCCCAGCATCGTATAACATAAAGCTCTTCCAGTCATGCCACTACTAAGGTCCATTTTTTTGCAGCTTATTACATAATTAATGTCCATACACAGTAATAACATTTGCAAGCATGCCATTAGATGACTTGCAAAGATGTTGCCCTGAGGAATCACAGACCTGTCCTGGTTGAGTCTAAATGGTGTTCAGAAAAGTCTGTCAATGCTTCATCTGTGTTGATTTTTTGAAGTGCTGACACCTCCATACAGCAGTTACCATCTCTTTTAATAATTTTTCAGTACAAGAGCTATTTCTTTTGTGAGTAGGAGCAGAGTTCAGGGATATAGGTGGACCACCAGACTTCAGCTGAAAAATCATGGGTGTTCAGTGAATCCAGACTAAGGCACTGAATATTTACAGTAATGGGTACTAAGGGTTTTACCTAACCACCTATTCCTGAAATGCAGAGAGCAAATAAAGAATAATGGCTAATTCTGTGGTAGGTTGGAAATACATGTACGTGTTGACTATGTGATACAAAATAAAAATAAAAAGAAGGGTAGGAGAAAAAAGACAAACAGATTAGTGCAATCAGGAGTAAAGATTATTTCAGGGCACTCTTTATTACTAGGGCAGGCACTTCTCTTAACTCAGTCTGATCAGCACTTCTGTTTCAAGAAAGCTTTGAACATCTTTAGAAGAGAACCTCCAGAATCAACGCAGGTTGAATGACAGAGCACCAGGACACCAGGGCATTTGTTCAATATTTTGACCAGTAATACAAAATGTCTTTGTCTATATAAGGTCACTGGGCACGACCATCTTGTCTCAACCTAAACAAAGTAAAAGCTCAGTTTATTGGTTGCTTGGCACTCAGAATACTTCTTCCAACCTTTTATCATGGAAAGCTCTGACTCATCTCTCATGTGTCTCAGATATTTTCTAATCCTGTAACTTCTGCTTTGCACAACTGAAGCTGAAGTGGTCTAAGCTGCCCATACTAGTCACTCATATATGCCAGGCTATTACTAGCTTTCTTATAGCATTGTCTCCCCAGAGGTTATCACAAAGTGTTTCCTGTAACTCCTCACGCTACGTGGCAGCAGTGGCCCTCACGCTTGGTAGCTGGAGGGGCTGTCAGCAGGCAGGTGCAGTGTATTTTCCCTTATGTGTCATGATGCTGGGCTTGGTGTTAGCGTTTGGGCCACCAGTGACTGGACAGTTTTAGCAAAATTGTGACTTGATTTTAGCAAAGGCATGATTTCTGTTGTGGACAGACTCTACCCTCTCCACAACAAGACCTGCCACCACTATGTACTTTAGCACTGAAGGGTAGGTCTACAGAGAGGCTTGTGCAGCCTTTAAAACCCAGGCCTGCTGCAAGGAGGCTCCTCACATTCAGTGTAGGATAGGAGATATCTAAAGATAGGAGCTAGCTGAATTAGCAAGCTTTTGTGAAAGGATTGTGTGGATTTCTTCTGAAGAGGGAAATAGGGAACAAAATGTTGTTGAGGCTTTGCAGGGGACTGACTGATAGTGACCAAAGATTGACACAGGCAAAGAGCAACCTGCAGTAGATTACATAAGGGAGTGAGCCTGGTTTGAGAAGAAAGGAGACAGCTGGTTTGTACTTTATTAAGGTCAGAGAGAAAAAGAGAAGGGATGCCCAAGTTCCCTCTCTGTGTGGCTTGGTAAGAGTCTGGTGGAGAGCAGGAACGTATTTCCTCTTACAAAGAACTCTTCTTCTAAACCAACAGATCAGAAACGCGTCACAAAGATTCTTTGAGAGGTAAATTACTGAGGGTTTTAGTAGAGATATGCTTTGCTTTCTTTGTCCAACAATACCTTTTCACAACTTTAAAAGTATATTTAATATTTTTCCTTTCCCCTTCCCAATAAATAAATAAATAAATAAATAAATAAATAAATAAATTGGGCAATAGGAAACCTTGTTCATTTTCATTAGTTTCTTTCAAGCTCACAGCACCACTAAGAGCTCCTCACTTTGTCCTACTCTCCTGCACCTCCTTACCCTTCTCTGATGTGGGAAACTCCCTGCAATTTCCCTCTGCCTGCTTCCTCACCAGCTCTGGTGGGATGCAGAGGCACAAGCTCAGATCCCGAACATCATGTGTAATGCACCCAAGGTGATGAACTCCACCACCTGCTATCACATGAGTGCAACCATCCAGCTTCCAATCCCAGCTGGCTGATTTCACCTCTGGTTGTGGGGTTGCACAAGTGGTGTCAGCCTGGAGCTGTCCTGCCCCACTGGCAGAAGTGTGCCCAGGCAGCACTCAGCTAAAACAGCTACAACTGGCATGCTGCCCTATGCTGTGCTGCTGGGAAAAAAAGAAGGTTCAGCTCAAGCCTTGAGCAGGACTATTTCCTGATCCTTCCATGTTCAGGGGAAAGTCAGCCACTGAATTTAAATATTTGAGCTAAACACTTCCACTAGCCTGCCACCAGCCTAGGCAATGCTGTCATGAACCAAATATCACACTTATTTTCCAGAGATTCACAGAGCTCTGCACATTATTTTCAGGCCTGTCTATCCCTAGTTCTCTCTCTGCTCTGAAGACTTGCTGAGGAGAAGAGGAAGAAGTTGCTGCCACACTTTGAAGGCTGGACAAGACTGTCTGACAGTGCCTATTGACTGAATGACCGTCAGAAAAAAATGTACCACCTGAAGGCACTGGCAAAGCTCATGCCTTAGAGTTTTTACATGGTTCGTGCAAGTATGTAATTAGGAGAGCTGACTCCAAGCCATATGGAGGCTGCTTTATATACTAGCACCTGTATCAGCCCCATAAAACCCTCTAATTTGGTTTACTGCTCCTAATTTTGTCCTACATTGTTGTTATCATCATCATCATCATCATCATCATCATCATCATCATCATCATCATCATTATTATTATTATTATTATTAATGAAAGAATTTCAAGTTCTTGAAAAGAACTTTGCCTTCTCCTTCCAGTAACCAAAGACACAAGAACATGAAATTATTCAAAGGCTCAAAGCAAAACAATAAAAAAGCAATGCTGCCAGCTATGTACATGCAGGATATTTGAAAGTGTACATTCAATTTACACCTATGGCAAGGCTGCTCTGTCCCACCAAGTCAGCGTCTAATTGAAAAGTTTTGAGATAAATTATCATTCATGCCATATCTTGCTCTATAACCAGTTTAGACTTAAATTAATGGAATGCCTGTATTGGCAATCATGACTTTATTGCTGATACTCATTTCTAGTTCCAAGATCCATTGGGGTTCCAGGTCTTGTTATCACACTCCCCTTCTTCAATATTTGAATAGTTAAACTGATTCAGAAGTAACCACTCCATCTCTTGGCAGCACCTGATGTGAATACTCCATCAGTTAGCAGGCACAGGGTCCCCCTGCCCTATTCAATCCTCCCGTTGCTCCTGAGGTCAGCAGGGCAGGTTGCGTTTGTGATCTCTTCCCCTCTAGATCAGGTTTCACACTGCTGCCCTGGCCATTTTGAGGATGACTATTGGTACCAGTCTTGAAGGAACTGTATGTTTACTGTGTGCGTATGAAAGTTACCAGAAATCACTGGCCCCAGTGGAGGGATGGATGCTAGGGCATTCCTGGTCTTGGAATGCGTTTTCACAGAAGACTGAATAGACCACGGACACAGGTAGCTGCTCACTCTTGAAATACTAATGCATTCCTACAATGATCATTCTCGTTGCTCACATACATGTCTCATTTTATGGGTTGGGAACAAGTTTGTTTTTTTTCTTTTCTGGAGGCACCTTGAAATTTTTGGTGCTATAGCCGTTGAATGTAAGGTAGATTGCAACTTAAACCAACCAAAAGCAATTAGAAGTTGTTTTCACTTTAGTCTGTTTCTTTCCTAACTTTATTTTGACCCTCCCTTTGGGGTCATTTATTTCTCATGTTAGTTAGTAGCTTTTCCCATTTGGGGATTTGGTAGTTTTAGTGAAACATCTAAAGGAGAAGACCAAGAAAACTCTCTCCTTTTTTGGCTAAGAATGTTTGTTCTGCTAATATCTGAATATAAAAACAACCTAATACTTGGGGCAAAAGCAGGGGACATCCTCAAGGGACTTTTATCTGCTCCTAGGCTTATTTGAACTTTTCAGGGGAGACTGTTTAAATCTCAAGAACAGACTTTAGCTTCATATTACTTTTTCCTTTTTATTTTTTATTTTAGAATAATCTCAGGGTATGACTTTTACCAAGAGTAATGTATATATGAGACTAACTCAAAGGACTAGCTTATTTTCTTTTCTCTGTGGATTGGTTTTCCTTCCTTCCTTCCTTCCTTCCTTCCTTCCTTCCTTCCTTCCTTCCTTCCTTCCTTCCTTCCTTCCTTCCTTCCTTCCTTCCTTCCTTCCTTCCTTCCTTCCTTCCTTCCTTCCTTCCTTCCTTCCTTCCTTCCTTCCTTCCTTCCTTCCTTCCTTCCTTCCTTCCTTCCTTCCTTCCTTCCTTCCTTCCTTCCTTCCTTCCTTCCTTCCTTCCTTCCTTCCTTCCTTCCTTCCTTCCTTCCTTCCCTCTCTCACCCTCACCCTCTCCCTCTCCCTCTCCCTCTCTCTTTCTCCCTTTCTCTCCTTCTTATACTAAAAAGCAATATAAAACAAATACACAAATCAACTTGCATTGTTTTAGATGATGTTTGGTGAAGTTCTAAAATGACATTTTTCCTTCAGTTTTTATTATCCCCAAATAGATTTCCTGCTCACTTCATGTTTGTTTATTTAAACTGTGCCTCTTGGTATTGTAGGAGCTCAGGACAACTTTCCATGTACTGCCATTCAGTTCCCACAATAGTTAACTCCCAGGCTCTCAGACAGATGACTTGCCAGATACTGAGTGATGCCATTTGAAGCACAGCCTCAGATGAAGAGCCTGGGGCCCTTTGCTTGGCATGCCTCAGTCATTTTGAGCAATGGGACAACTGCACACTTATTTTTGAGGGAGCCATGGTCAAAGTGGTTATTTGCTCTCCCTCTCACCGAAGGCAAATGGTTGGAGAAGGTAACCTTCAGCTTCTTCAAGGACGTTCTTCAACAACTTCAGGGAAATCTGAACTCACCACGGATGTATCTGGAAGAAGATTTTTTCCATGCTCATCTCTGAATGCTTTCATGTGGGAATGACCTTAGTAAGTCCAGAACTTTTTCCTCTTCATTTTACTCTTCAGAGGCAGAGACTTGGGTCTTTTCATATATTTTTTTTTTTTTAAATTTTTTTCCCTTTTCTATTTCCTCTAACCCTTGAAGTATATAGATATTCTCCTCTCCTTTTCTCCTATGAAGTTTTACTACATTTCCAGCAGCACAGCTTTTGAGCACCCTCCCTCTGTAGCGTTTCCAGAGCACTGCTTTTGGGACTCTTCCCACTCACTCCAGTCACTTCACTTACCCGTTGCACTCACACTCACTTCTCTACCACATTTCCAGCTATGTTGTTTGTTCCCTCCGACTGAGTATCAGACGGTGGCACAGTCAACATACAGGTGAGATCATCATTACCATTTTTGTGCGGGTTTAAATGCCGGCAAGCCCTGAGGCTCCCCAGATTATTTACTGAACGCTCTTTTTTAGGGTGTGATACCTTTTCTTAAAAAGATGCAAGTGAACACAGGAAAGCCATGGCTCATGAGTGAAAATTTATGATTGGGGTCAACAACTCTGTTTAAGTATTCACTGCAAAAGTTAACCCCAGTAAAACTTCTTCCCCTAGCATTTGATGTTCTTGACTGCTTGAGGATATAGGTAAATTCCCAGCATGGCATGTTAACCACCAGGGCTGCATATACAGATGAGCCAAGGCAGCTGGACAAGCTTATTTCCAGTAGTTAGTCCCTGTTAACACCACTGAATCAGCAAGTGCCCAGAACCTGATTGGGGCAGGTAGGAAACTAACAGGGAAGCAGGCATGACATATTCCTACATAACAATGAAAATAGTCTGAAGCCAGTGCTGCTTATTCTCTCTTATGGGGTAAAAAGAGACATAGAAAAGGAAAACTTCATCCAAAACAGCTGTTATAAACATTATAACAATGACAGGGAACCTGAACAACTATTTCACTTTGTGATGGGTTGGATTTGTAATTGTTTGCAGGATATTTGCAGTTTTGTTAAGTGGAATCAGTGTGTTTAAACATGGTTAAATTTGGTATAGTGAGTTGGACTCGATAATCCTTGTGGGTCCCTTCCAACTTGGGATATTCTATGACTGTATGGTTGCATACTTTTTACAATTAAAGCTGGTCAAATACAACTGTCTCAAACAGTGGCATTTTGTATACCCTCTACCTCCACACCTGGAGGGAATAGAGTGATGAGTAACTGCGTATTAATTTTACTTATTTAATTAAAACCTTCCTGGAAAAGGTATTAATACAAATTTTTTCATACACAAAATTTTGTGGTACACAAAAACGTATGAGCCAAATTCACTTGAAATACATATGTATAACTTCAAATGAATGCCATTAGCTTCAAAGGGAGCTTAATAGCCCTGTCCGGGAACAATCTAGTGCTGTGCTAAGAAACACCAATAAAACCTCTGACCACTACATCAAGAAACTTCACAATGTGATAGAAAGGTTGCTTGTCCAAGAGCTCTTCAAGGACATCTCTTTAGCTGTGGTTTAGCATCCACACGCTGAAGCTCACAGAGAAGAAAGCTCAGTATTTCTCCTAGCATGATGGGCTTAGCAATCTTTAATACTTGCTGAGAATAGTTCCAGCTGGGTTTCAGCTAGCATTAGTATATCAAAGATGGTTTTCCTTTTGCTAAGACTTTCAGGTATGACCAGAAAACCAGGGTCCACAAGGTAGAAAGAACAAGGGGAGGGGAGGAGCACACAATATTCACAGTATATTTTTATACATATTTGCAGAAGGAAGAGCTGTGCTATCCAAACTTGAGCTTTCCCCATGGATGAGTCAAACATAACGTTTCATCCCAGCGAAGGCACAGAGAACATCTCAATGCACAGAAACATTTCTACACAGGAAAGGGTCTGGGAGATATTGACCCCACTTTGGGTAATTATGATCATCTCCTTCCTGGGTTTTTGTGAAAATGGAATTGTCCTCTGGTGCCTCTGCTTCCAGATCAAAAGAAACCCATTCACTGCGTACATCACACACCTGTCCATTGCTGACATCTCCTTACTGTTTTGTACATTTATTCTGTCAATTGAGTACATTGCTGGTTTTGGATTCGCATATGGTTTTTACTACTATGTAACCACCACACTGTCTATTGTCTTCCTTCTTGGATATAATACTGGTCTCTATCTCCTGACAGCCATCAGTATTGAGAGGTGTCTGTCTATTGTTTACCCCATCTGGTACCGATGCCACCGGTCACAGCACCAGTCAGCAATTGTGTGCGCAATTCTGTGGACTCTGTCTTTTCTGATGACAATAGCCGAGTATTTAACATGCAAAGATGATTCAACAAAAGAACAGTTTGATGAAGCCAACCATTGCCAAGCAATGCTCATCTTCACATGGATCCTGACGTTCATGATCTTCATTCCTCTAATGATTCTGTCCAGCCTGATCTTGGTTATCAGGATTCATCGTAACTCCCTGAGACCTCACTCATCAAAGCTCTACATCATCATTGTGGCCACAGTCATTGTCTTCCTCATCTTTGCCATGCCTATGAGGCTGTTGTATCTTCTCAATTACCACCACTGGTCGTCTTTGCTCAGCCAGCAGAACCATGTCACCATTGTTCTCTCCACCGTTAACAGTAGCATCAACCCCCTTGTTTACTTCTTTGTAGGAAGCAGCAAGAAGAAGAGGTTCAAGGAGAGTCTCAAAGTGGTTCTTAGCAGAGCACTCGCAGATGGGTTGCGGCCGAGAAGCCAGGAAGTTGGCATGAGTTTGGATATCGCTGAAACGATTTTCTGAGGCTTAGGGGGGAAGTTCTGGGGGCAAATAATCGGACTTGCAAGATTTAATAAACCACTGCAAAACTAAGAGCATTTTTCTTCCATAGAATGTAAAGGGAAGTAGTGAAATGGTACTGTTATCTTTGGTGGTTGAGTAATGGAAAAATATGGACTAGAATAAAGATAACTTTTATTTGTATTTTCTTAATTATTCAAACACATGCTACATCTTGATGTGACTATGTCAGTCAAGGATACCACAGTGGAAAAGAGACAGGCCAACAGAGAATATAAAAAAAGGACACAAATATGTTATAAATAGTGTGACATTTATAAAATCACTGAGCACCCATAAATGCTATTGAAGTCATCAGGGCCTGTGCGTATTCGCATTTTTAAAAGTCAAACCCACTAAACACAGGATTTACGTTACATACTGGGATCTATTACAGCTGTTTCCAGCTTGTTCAAGTTCACAAAAGAGCTGCTCCCCACGGGGAGCAGAGGAAGAAATCCACATATGGTCCCCATACATACCCACAAACATATAGCACGGCTTTGGTCTAGCAAGACATGCAAGTATATGCTAATGATCAAGTTCTGTGGTTAAGGGGCTACTTCAGAGTCTGCTCTCAAAGTATATGCTGCATGATTCCCAGTGGCATCATCATCCTCTGGTTCCTTGGATAGTTTGGTACCTGACACACAGGAGAAGCTGGCAACATATGGATGTTGTCAACACACACAGGGTTTTTGCCCTAATTGTGAAGGGTGGGACTGGCCTATTCCAAAACGGCAGTGTTCCCGTAGGCTTAGTTATTCAAGGGGTCTATGAGAAAGTCATCCCAACACCTGCAGTCCCAGTCGTGTCTTCAGTATTCAGCTGTTCTCTGGAGAATACGTATTACCCTTGTGATCTCAGTTTTATAATATCAGCTTTGCTCAGGAGGAAAGAAAGAGAGGTGCCTCAAGCAATGTATGACTGGAGCTATACCTCAGCAAAACCATTCCAGCTGACTGCCTCCTGTATGGCAGGGCACCTGTGCTGGTATGTTGCTAAGTGTAATTCCTAGGGCCGCTTGCCCACTTAGAGCAAAGCTGCAGAGAGCAGAGGAAGACAACAGCAAGGAAAGGATGGGACTAGGTCACATTTATCAAACAGACACAGAGTAAGGAGAGTCTTGGCACTTTCAGAGACGTCTGGGATACACATTTGCCTCTAGCCCCCACGGGGCTCCAAATCCAGCAGGAACGGAAAGCTCCTGCCACGGGCAGCGGCAGCATCTTCAGCCTCCCGCCAAGTTTCCACTGGCACAATTAATAGCTGACTGGGGAAAGAAAAATACAACCTACCCTTCCTTTGTTGAAAGATTGCCAGCCCTGGAATAAGGAAGATGGTAGGTTAAGGCCTAGGATTGGATGGGAATTAACATAGAGAAGAGCTCTCAGAAGGATAAATATTTCTTCTACGCACATTCCCCTTTTTCCTTACGTTAAAGTGTTGCAGTGTGTCATTGCAGAAAAGACTCGGGGAAAGGAAAAGGTTACCTCTATTATCTTTCCAGTTCCCTCACTCCATTAAACCCTCCCCTGTGACAGCCCCTCTGCTTGTCCAAGATCTTCTTTTTGAGGCTGCAGTCCCAGGCTTGCCTCCTCTGTAGATTTAGGTAGTAGAAGAGTGCAGCCTGCTCCTCTCTTTGGGTACTGATCTACCAAACTGCTGGAATGACATGTCAGCAGAGCAGCTTCCCATTGCCAGAGGTGGTTGCAGGACATGGCAAGTAGGTCTGTGGGCACCCTGGGGGCAGTGGAAATGTGTGTGTGTGGTGTCCACATACGCATGGCAGTGTGTGCGTGCACCTGCTGCGGGATGGGGTCTGCCATCCACACGTAACCCAGAGCTCTCAAAGTGATTCAGGTGAGCCAAGACATGTCACTGTGCTTAACCATACCTTGTTTACTATGACAGGTCTGAGCATGCAGCTAGGTCAGTAGATCTGAAAGGGCAATATGGGTGCTTGTAAGCTGCACAAGGTACTCTGGGGTGTTTGACTTCCTACCCCATTTCACCTGTGTCTGTCTACGCCACCAAACATTTCAGAATTTGGACAAATGTCCAAAAAAGATCAGCGTACAGAGCAGACAAAATTAACATTAATCATGAGATGAACATCCAGAAGTATGAATAAGGATGAAGAGCTAGCAGCTGAAAAATGATTAATGTTACCCATTCCAGAGATAAAAATATCTTAGGGATGTTCTTTCTTCTTTATCACAGCGACTGATGACTCTTGCCTGTGCAGACAGGCTGCAGTACAAGGGAAACTTATAAGCACATTATTCCACCATTAAAAAATCAACATGGAGAATGTGACATGTCATTTGTTGCACAACAAGAAAGTGATTCTCCACCAGTGTGACTTTTCAAAAATTATTTGTGTCTGTGGGAGAGTGTGAAATAGCCCTGTGCAGTGTCAGGCGGTGTTAATAAACACTTTGCTGTGGTGCAGAACAGGAAAGTTTGTCTTGTGGGTGAAGTCCAGAGATATGGGTTCTACTTTGATGCATACTCGGCATCTAATTTTTCTGTCCCTCACATTCCTGCATGTAAAATAAGGATTACAAAATCTTCTTATTTTCTTATTCTGGGAAATCCTCTTAGAGAAGCTGAATTACTTCCCAGTTGTACTGATTGATGATGTAGAAAAAAATCCCACCTTGCTCCCTTTCCTAGCATGAGAACAATCTACAAGTGCACAGCATTTCCCGTTATAAAGCCTCAGGTCACTTTCTATGGGGAGGATGGGAGGGACAGTTAAACTACAGAGTCATCCAAAATATCCTAGAGAGATCTCCACTAATGTCACAGGTGATTTTGTCCTCCAGCAGCTTGTGATGCTTGGCAGTGTATGCACCTGGGAGAGGTTTCTTCCCAAGTCCTCCCGCTCGGTTAATCGCAGGGTGAGGGTGATCCATTTACAGGGATCTGCTGCATTCTGCATTTCTTTCCTTGCTCTGCTTTCCTGACCTGCAAATACCCGCAGCCTGTTGTCTGTTGTGCCAGACCTGCGCTGTGTGCTCTGGTCCTTGTGGGGGGGTGTGGACCTCTTTGGCATCCCCATGGGCTATGGGGGAGACCCAGCTGTGTGCCCACTGCACCACTGGGTTTCCTGAAGAAAAGACAGCTGCTGGCTGGTGCTTTCAGTCTCTCCTTCACTTCAAGCAGTAGCCTGTGGAGGTTGCAGTGGTGATACTGGTCAGCAGAGGGTATTCTTGGATGGCACCTACATCAAGGGAAAGCACAAAATCAGAAAGGGATTGTGTGTATGTGTCTGTGTGCATGCCCATGTGTGTAGCTGCCACAATATGCTGCCTGTAATGTGTGTGGTTCGATGCTCCTCTTCCTAGCTGCACATAGAAATCATTTATTAAAATCCACTACTCTGAAATTCTAGCTACCTGTGCAATGGGAAGGCCTGTTTGGTTTTCATTCAGTTGCCTGGATGCTTATGTGATGTCCACATGGAATTATTTTTGCTATTCCAGTGGACTCAGCAACCTAAAAGATGAAGCACTATGATCTGCATTCAGAGCAAAGCACTGTAGTTGCAAAACTGAATTCAGAGAAGAGGTACAAAGATGAGATAGCCTGTGTGGTTCTAATACTTTGGCCTTGCATATAATCGTTCAATTTTTAACTCTATTATTACTTTTTTTTTTTTTTTTTTTTTTTTTTTTCTTTTCAAACTGGAGTCATGCCTTATCAAATGTACAGACTGGACCTGATGCTGGTACATAGTAAATACGAAATCCTTGCTTCATTTGTTTCAGAAACAGGGAAGGTAGGACAGGAGAAGGGAGGGAGTGTGGCAGTGTCCATCTGGCCTCAAATCCTATCTCCAGCAGTGGTCACAAGCAGATGTGCACAGAGGAGAAGAAACATAAATCATCATGATTTCTTCTCATCCTCTCCCAGCCTTTGACAGTTTTCATCTCAGACCTCATGGTCTAGAAGTCTTTGTAGTTTGCAACCCTCAATGGATTTCTCTTGAACAAATACATCCACTTCACTGGAGGCCATACAAGCTTTTGATATCTTCAATATTCTGTTTCACAGCCTAACTAAATGCTTT